>NC_090438.1:128844718-129144718 GCF_031143425.1 Pleurodeles waltl | reverse complement strand
TATGTTTTGTAGGTTTGAATGATTGTTTTAAGGTTACAGCTTTCTTTGTCAAAATTAATTCACTGAAAAATCTATTTGATTTAATGCAATATGTTTTAATACACTGTATTTCTTTTTGAAGGGTGGGTTTTCATCGAAAGGAGAGCGAGGTTTTCCAGGTGACCCAGGACTGCCAGGACTTCCTGGTGACCGGGGACCAGCAGGCAACCCTGGCTTCGGTCCACAGGGTCCTCCGGGTGAAAAAGGTGACCAAGGTGTATCTGGTCTTGAAGGTCCTAGAGGAGTTCCAGGTTAGTTCATTTAAAATACTTTTATTACAATAGTTTAGGTATATTTAAAGCACTTAGTTTTAGTATGGGAGTGAAAGCAATAATGTCCATCCTTAACTGGTATATTCTTCCCCAGAGAAGCTTGTGCCATGCCTTTTGCTGATGTGCTTCTCCTGAATTTGGAACTTTTAAACATTCTCACCATGGATTTTCTGTATATGAGGAAGGTCTTGGTGGCTTGTGGTTCTTCTAAGACTTTACCTTTGCCTATGCAAGATACCTGCAGGTGAATAATCCCTTGAGTCTCATTTGGCTATGAGAATTCCAGTAGAATAGTTTCAGAAACAGCACTATTGCTCTAGTATATTGAGAGAGGAAATCCGTATGGCATTGACTTTAAACTAATTGCTAGAATTACTGCTTGAGATCTGATTTGAGGGTTGATCCCTTATTGTACAAAATAAGCTAATGATGGTAGCGGTTTTGCAGCATGAATATTTTCTAGAATCAAATGGAGTACATTATTTCACCATCAAGTGGCTGGGTCCAGAATTGTGTCATTTTAGGCATTTTGTCTTTTTTTCTCTTTGTTGTGTGCATTATTGAGTTGTTGACAATTAGGTGCTATGTCTCTACTTGAATAACGTCAGACATATTTCCAGGAAACCCTTCATTATGGCCACAATCTTCAGATTCTGTTTTCTACTCTTGTGTTTCAAAGTACAGTCAAGGACTCCAGAGTCAGAGAAGATATGAAAGAAGTTTTCATTGAAAGATCCAATGATACACCAATGGTCAGAGGATTTTTTAAAATGATTTACTAATAGACATAGAAGGAGTAGCATGAAAGCACAGAGAAAAACTGAATACCATTGAGGTTTTTTGAAAACCGGGGCATCCACCATGTGAGTCGGATAATGATCAACGGGTTTAGAGGACATCCCATTTATATTTTACTCTAACTCTAAAAAGCAGCATCGTGAGATCAAAACAAAGGCCTCGATGAAGCTGAAGTCTGAGTTCGATGATTTACTTAAACCCTCCTGGATCCTACTGAAGCAATCGAAAAAGAAAGGCAGCAAACAGGGCTTTGTAGAGTTGGACTATGCATTTGTACATGAGACTAAACAAAACAAGAATACAAAGTACCGCCTCCAATCTAAAACGGATAGAGTCCTACCTCAGTTACAGAACACAAATCAAGTCTTTACCTCTCTACGTCTGTGCACCGTTCTTGCATAAGATAGGTGTTATAATAGGTTCAACAATTGCCCTTCTACCTATAAAAGTATATACTTTGTCCCACTTTCATAGATTAGAAGCTCCTTTTAACGCACCTGCTACAACAACGCAGATGACCCTAATATCATCCTTGTACTGGTAGGCCCTTAACACCTCAAGACCTCTGGACTTAATAACAGTGCAGAAAAATCGCCTAATACTAAGAGCTTGATTTAGAGTTTGGCACATGGGGTACTCCATCATAAATGCGGCATAGTACCCTGTCTGGCAAACTCTGCTTGAGTCAGTTGTTTGGAAACATGGTCTCCGGAATCTGCAGTGAAACGTTCACCCATTTGTGTTCCTTTTCAAATGTTATCACATGTTAAGTTTCTATTTCACATTTATGTTTGTTTGCCTAAATTATTTCAACTCTGTGCAGGATCCTTCCTAGTCTGACCATGGTCGATTATGGTATTTGTTCTTCAGCACTGTCTCCCCTCACCTAGTATCTAGTGGAGCGGTAATACATAGTCAATAATATTGGGACTAAATGTGTGTGTGAGTGCGCTTGTCTAAACGAGAGGAAGGCATGAAAAGGTTCTTTATACTTTGTTTAATTGGATTCATACTGCCCATATACCACTGAGGTAAGTAGAAAATGTCATGCTTAGAGTTTAGGAATAGCCTAAATAGCAGTTTAATTCTCACAGCTTTTCAATTGCTACAAAACCTTGAAAATTACACCTAAGACTGTTAAGAATGCATGTCATTTTGCTTTGTCCTAAAAGACCTAATGCTCTCTTCTCAGGTGAAAAAGGTGAACCAGGTGAAACTATGACAAAGCAGGGAGACGCTGGACAGCCTGGTTTCCCTGGTGTTCCTGGTAACGTGGGAGCTCCAGGTAAGTCACTGCAGCCATAAGAATCCATTGCGCTCGTTCTGGTACAGACACCTATATATATATAAAAAACCTTGTGACTTCATCAGCTGTTCTGCAGGCAACTCTTCTTTTCCTCTTAAATGTGGATGCTGTGCAAAAGGATGGGTAAGAGAAAGCAATCTTTCTTACCACCTTTCTGATGCTATTCTGCTCGGTCGGGTATTGAAAGCAGTATGGGCTGTTTACTTTGTACTGTCAAAATTACTCCAATTTCAGTGCATAATACTGAACATTAGTGATTCATAAAACCGGGTAAAGCTGCATTATATACTAAAATGAAATACAAATAGAAATACTTTTAAAGAAGGTACAATTGTGCTAAGGAATTTGGTCAAGCACCAAGGGACATAGAACACAACTGGTCTGGACTTCACTAATATACTGGTGAAGTGTGCCAACAAACAATGGTACTGACTAGAAGTTTAGAAACATTACTCAAGATCCTAGTCTTTTGAGCAAGTAGATTATTTAATCTGACACTAAAGTCTCACCTGTGCTCTATGCATTTAGCCAATGTCAGTTAGGTCTATTGAAACTATCAAATGCATGTTGATATTGAATGCGTTGGCCTATGACTATTGTAGGTGGATGTCTTACGCTAACAACAAGAACATAATTTGTGGACAAACTGGAACATAATGTTAAAATATCAATAAATTGACAGATGAGGTAAGACATTCATGTGACTCTTCCTGCTGTGATCACTCAAAGATGTGGCAGTCAGTGGCTGCTTCTGTCAATTCTTGTTTTAAGTCAGTGCTTTTTTAGATTTCCCCCCACACATTTAACATAGCTACTGCAGTTGCCAGCTAGATTGAATTATGGGAATAACACTTATGTCTTCCTTCCTAAATATGGGAAATAATCACTTCCTCAATTATTAATTTTTCAAGTAACTGAGGAATTAGATCTGCCTGTCTTGGCTATCCCCGAGACTCGGTTTAAACAGTCACCACACATTGCTGGCCCTCCTATCAGATAAGTACAATACTATAAACAAACCTAAGCACAGAGAAGTGGAGGTGCCATTATTTGTCACAATTATGTTCAATGCAAGAACATCCAGGGAAATTTACTGGGGTCCTTCAGTCACTTAGTGATCAAATGTATATCCAGCCCTTTCACGTCCTTCGTTAGTGCCTCTGTCACCCTCCCACAGGAACCTCAGTTCCATCCCCAACAAGCTACTCGGTCTTGCTTGCACATGTCAGTCATCTCAAAGAGTTCGGTTATTGTCACCGATATTACCATCTTGGAAGAATACCAATCAGCAAACTTGCCTAAGTTATCACTGATAACATTATGTTCGATGGCATCTGTCGCTGTAGATACGCATGTTCTGCAATAGCTCGCCATCTGGTGTTGGGTCGGAGTGTTACAAGTTGTTTTTCTTCGAAGAAGTCTTTCGAGTCACGGGACCGAGTGACTCCTCCTTTTGTCTCCATTGCGCATGGGCGTCGACTCCATCTTCGATTGTTTTTTTTCCGCCATCGGGTTCGGACGTGTTCCTGTCGCTCCGAGTTTCGGAACGGAAAATTAGCTAGTTTCGGAAGATTTTTGTCGGTATTGTTGCGTTCGGGATCGGCGTACTTAGATTCCACACCGCATCGAAGATCGAAGAGCTCCGGTGCCCTTCGGGGTAGTTTTTCGATCCTCCGTCGGGGCCTGGTCGGCCCGACCGCGTGCGGAAGAACGCCGATGGAACGGACCCCGTTCCGTTTCTGCCCCAAATGCCACAATAAATACCCTTACACAGACCAACACTTGGTCTGCAACCTGTGCCTGTCACCTGAGCACAGCGAAGACACCTGCGAGGCCTGTCGTGCGTTCCGGTCCCGAAAAACACTCCGAGACCGTCGAGCCAGAAGACTTCAGATGGCGTCCGCACCGACAGCCCAACGGGAGTTCGAGGAACAGGAAGAGGAAGGTACCTTCTCGATCCAAGACTCAGACTCCGAAGGATTCGACGATACACAAACCGTGAGTAAGACGTCGAAATCCACTCAGAAGAACATTTACAAGGCCCAGGGGACGCCACTGCCACCAGGCCATGGCTCGACCCATAAATTCGGTGACCGACCGTCGGCACCGAAAAAGGCCCAAACAGTGCCGAGATCGTCCGACTCCGGTCGAGACACCGGCACGCAGCCTTCTCGGGACCGAGAAAGTGCTGGAAACAAGCCTCGACACCGAGATGCCGGTGCCGACACGGCTCGACGCCGAGACAGCGGCACCGAAACAGATCGACGCCGAGAGGTTTCGGCCCCGAAAAAGAAAAGAGTCACCTCGGAGCCGAAAAAACACGCAGACAGGGTTTCGATGCCGAAACAAACTGCAAGCGACCCAGCTTCAGGCTCTTATACAGAAGAGCACTCGCTAACCTCCCAAATGCAGAAGCATAGGTTTGAGGAAGAGCTGCAAGCAACTGATGTGGACCATACGCAAAAGCGTATCTTCATACAGCAGGGGACAGGAAAAATAAGCACCCTTCCCCCCATTAGGAGAAAGAGAAGGTTGGAGTTCCAGACGGAACAGACACCACAACCAAAAGTGGTGAAAAGAGTTACCCCACCACCCTCTCCTCCGCCTGTGATTAACGTCTCACCAGCACAAACTCCATCACACTCCCCAGCTCACACCACCATGAGCCAGGGTGACCAAGATCAGGACGCATGGGACCTATACGACGCCCCAGTGTCAGATAACAGTCCGGAGGCATACCCTACAAAGCCATCTCCACCAGAAGACAGCACCGCGTATTCTCAAGTGGTGGCTAGAGCAGCACAATTTCACAACGTAAGCCTCCACTCAGAACAGGTCGAGGATGATTTCTTATTCAACACACTCTCCTCCACCCACAGCTCCTACCAAAGCCTGCCTATGCTCCCTGGTATGCTCCGGCACGCAAAAGACATCTTTAAGGAGCCAGTCAAAAGTAGGGCAATCACACCAAGGGTGGAAAAAAAGTATAAGGCGCCTCCTACAGACCCGGCTTTCATCACTACACAGCTGCCACCAGACTCTGTCGTTGTAGGAGCAGCTAGGAAAAGGGCCAACTCTCACACATCTGGAGATGCACCACCCCCAGATAAAGAAAGCCGCAAGTTCGATGCAGCTGGTAAAAGAGTCGCAGCACAAGCTGCAAACCAGTGGCGCATCGCGAACTCACAGGCACTACTTGCGCGCTATGACAGAGCCCACTGGGACGAGATGCAACATCTCATTGAACATCTGCCCAAAGACTTACAAAATAGGGCAAAACAAGTGGTTGAGGAGGGACAGACCATTTCCAACAACCAGATCCGCTCCTCCATGGACGCTGCAGATACAGCTGCACGGACAATTAATACATCTGTAACTATCAGAAGGCATGCATGGCTCCGAACGTCTGGATTTAAACCAGAGATTCAACAAGCAGTTCTCAATATGCCTTTTAATGAAAAAGAACTGTTCGGTCCAGAAGTGGACACAGCGATTGAGAAACTCAAAAAAGATACGGACACTGCCAAAGCCATGGGCGCACTCTACTCCCCGCAGAGCAGAGGGAATTACAGCACATTCCGTAAAACGCCCTTTCGAGGGGGGTTTCGAGGTCAAAGCACACAAGCCAGCACCTCACAAGCCACACCGTCCAGTTACCAGGGACAGTATAGAGGAGGTTTTCGGGGACAATATAGAGGAGGGCAATTCCCTAGAAATAGAGGAAGATTTCAAAGCCCCAAAGCCCCTACTACTAAACAGTGACTCACAGGTCACTCACCCCCTCCACACAACACCAGTGGGGGGAAGAATAGGTCATTATTACAAAGCATGGGAGGAAATCACTACAGACACTTGGGTTCTAGCAATTATCCAACATGGTTATTGCATAGAATTTCTACAATTCCCTCCAAACATACCACCAAAAGCACAAAATTTAACAACACACCATTCCAATCTCCTGGAGATAGAAGTGCAGGCACTATTGCAAAAGAATGCAATCGAATTAGTGCCAAACACACAAATAAACACAGGAGTTTACTCACTGTACTTTCTGATACCAAAGAAGGACAAAACACTGAGACCAATCCTAGACCTCAGAGTAGTGAACACTTTCATCAAATCAGACCACTTCCACATGGTCACACTACAAGAAGTATTGCCATTGCTAAAACTACACGACTACATGGCAACTTTAGACCTCAAGGATGCTTATTTCCATATACCAATACACCCATCGCACAGGAAATACCTAAGGTTTGTATTCAAAGGAATACATTACCAATTCAAGGTACTGCCTTTCGGATTAACAACCGCACCAAGAGTCTTTACCAAATGTCTAGCGGTAGTCGCTGCACACATAAGAAGGCAGCAAATACATGTGTTCCCATATTTGGACGACTGGCTAATCAAGGCCCATTCGTTCATACAGTGCTCAAATCACACAAATCAGATCATACAAACCCTCTTCAAACTCGGGTTCACCGTCAACTTTACAAAATCCAACATTCTGCCGCGCAAGGTACAACAATACCTAGGAGCCATAATAGACACATCAAAGGGAGTAGCCACTCCAAGTCCACAAAGAATTCTAAATTTCAACACCATCATACAACGCATGTATCCAACACAAAAGATACAGGCAAAGATGGTATTACAACTCCTAGGCATGATGTCATCATGCATAGCCATTGTCCCAAACGCAAGACTGCACATGAGGCCCTTACAACAATGCCTAGCATCACAGTGGTCTCAAGCACAGGGTCACCTTCTAGATCTGGTGTTAATAGACCGCCAAACTTACCTCTCGCTTCTGTGGTGGAGCAACATAAATTTAAACAAGGGGCGGCCTTTCCAAGACCCAGTGCCACAATACGTAATAACAACAGATGCTTCCATGACAGGGTGGGGAGCACACCTCGATCAACACAGCATACAAGGACAATGGAACGTACATCAAACAAAACTGCATATCAATCACCTAGAACTTCTAGCAGTTTTTCAAGCACTAAAAGCTTTCCAACCAATAATAGTTCACAAATACATTCTCGTCAAAACAGACAACATGACAACAATGTATTATCTAAACAAGCAGGGGGGGACGCACTCCACGCAGTTAAGCCTGCTAGCACAAAAAATTTGGCATTGGGCAATTCACAACCAAATTCGCCTAATTGCACAGTTTATACCAGGGATACAAAATCAACTCGCAGACAATCTCTCTTGAGATCACCAACAGGTCCACGAATGGGAAATTCACCCCCAAATTCTGAACACTTATTTCAAACTCTGGGGAACACCTCAGATAGACTTGTTTGCGACAAGGGAGAACGCAAAATGCCAAAACTTCGCATCCAGATACCCACACAAACAATCCCAAGGCAATGCCCTATGGATGTACTGGTCAGGGATATTTGCTTACGCTTTTCCTCCTCTCCCTCTCCTTCCTTACCTGGTAAACAAACTCAGTCAAAGCAAACTCAAACTCATATTGATAGCACCAACTTGGGCAAGGCAACCCTGGTACACAACGCTGCTAGACCTATCAGTGGTACCCTGCATCAAATTGCCCAACAGGCCAGATCTGTTGACACAGCACAACCAAAAGATCAGACACCCAGATCCAGCATCGCTGAATCTAGCAATCTGGCTCCTGAAATCCTAGAATTCGGGCACTTACAACTTACCCAAGAATGTATGGAAGTCATAAAACAAGCCAGAAGGCCATCCACCAGGCACTGCTATGCAAGTAAATGGAAGAGGTTTGTTTGCTACTGCCATATTAATCAAATACAACCATTACACACAACTCCAGAACATGTAGTGGGTTACTTGCTTCACTTACAAAAATCTAACCTAGCTTTCTCTTCCATTAAGATTCACCTTGCAGCAATATCTGCATACCTGCAGACTACCTATTCAACTTCCCTATATAAAATACCAGTCATTAAAGCATTCATGGAGGGCCTTAGGAGAATTATACCACCAAGAACACTACCTGTTCCTTCATGGAACCTAAATGTTGTCCTAACTAGACTTATGGGTCCACCTTTTGAACCCATGCACTCCTGCGACATACAGTTCCTAACCTGGAAGGTGGCATTTCTCATCGCCATTACTTCCCTGAGAAGAGTAAGCGAGATTCAGGCGTTTACTATACAGGAACCTTTTATACAACTACACAAAAATAAAGTCGTCCTAAGGACCAATCCTAAATTTTTGCCAAAGGTTATTTCACCGTTCCATCTAAATCAAACAGTGGAACTTCCAGTGTTCTTTCCACAGCCAGATACCGTAGCTGAAAGGGCACTACATACATTAGATGTCAAAAGAGCATTAATGTATTACATTGACAGAACAAAAAACATCAGAAAGACTAAACAACTCTTTATTGCATTTCAAAAACCTCATGCAGGAAACCCAATTTCAAAACAAGGTATAGCCAGATGGATAGTTAAATGCATCCAAATCTGCTACCTTAAAGCTAAACCACAGCTGCCCATTACACCAAGGGCACACTCAACCAGAAAGAAAGGTGCTACCATGGCCTTTCTAGGAAACATCCCAATGCAAGAAATATGTAAGGCAGCCACATGGTCTACGCCTCACACATTCACCAAGCACTACTGTGTAGACGTGTTATCCGCACAACAAGCCACAGTAGGTCAAGCCGTATTAAGGACATTATTTCAGACTACTTCCACTCCTACAGGCTGATCCACCGCTTTTGGGGAAATAACTGCTTACTAGTCTATGCAGAACATGCGTATCTACAGCGACAGATGCCATCGAACTGAAAATGTCACTTACCCAGTGTACATCTGTTCGTGGCATCAGTCGCAGTAGATTCGCATGTGCCCACCCGCCTCCCCGGGAGCCTGTAGCAGTTTGGAAGTTACCTTCAATTATTTATATATGTATCATCTCAACCTTAAATAGGTACATACTTAGTCACTCCATTGCATGGGCACTATTACTACAATTCAACTCCTACCTCACCCTCTGCGGGGAAAAACAATCGAAGATGGAGTCGACGCCCATGCGCAATGGAGACAAAAGGAGGAGTCACTCGGTCCCGTGACTCGAAAGACTTCTTCGAAGAAAAACAACTTGTAACACTCCGACCCAACACCAGATGGCGAGCTATTGCAGAACATGCGAATCTACTGCGACTGATGCCACGAACTGATGTACACTGGGTAAGTGACATTTTCATTTCACCTACTCGCTCGCAAAGTCTCTCTCTGGGCCCTATATTGTCGATGACCTTATGATCTCAGAATACAGATGCAGTACTGGTCTGACTGTTTTTCCATCCTTGATTTGCTGAGCTCCCGACATGCTTCTCAGATCTCCTTCTTGCTGCCTAATCGGGCTGCTCACTGAAAGTCCAGGAATCCTGAACCTCCTCTCTAAAACCAAGACTACCTCTCTTCTAACTTCATGTTGATTAATTTGGACCATCTGTGCTCAGTCAACTGGCGCCACTAAACAAACACTCACAAATAAAATTGCACAAAAAAAATAGTTAAATCGTAACCGTCTCCTGAAAGCGTGGAAAGAGTTCTTCAGAGGTAATCTCAATTGCCAGCTTGCCTATTGTTCTGTACAATTTGCCCCTGTGATTCCAAGACTGTCAGCACAAGGCTAAAGCAAAACATATCAAGTGAAGTAAAGACCTTCTCCAAGTAATTTTTCATAACTATTTAGAGTTTGTAAGGTATTAACAAACATCTTTGTTATAACCTAATGTAGTTATTTTACTGGTGCAGTGTCTATACTTGGAAGTAAGATTGTAATCTCTCCCCCTCTTCCCCATTTCTCTTTGTCTGTTTTCCACAGGCCTCTTCCATGCTCTCCATGGTTGTGGCTTCTGACACTATGATGGTTCTGGCATTCTTTAAAAAATCTGCTCTAGTAACCAACATCACTATGCTAAAATATGAGCTTGAGAGTTCCAGAACTAGCCTCTATTATCATTATCCTCACCGTGCATCACTCTCCACAGGAGATACTCCTCAAAATATCTTCACACATTAATCATTCACTCAGCGAAAAAACAAATGGAAGACTCAGAGCCTATGTCCAACTATAGACCTATTCTGGACCCCTTTGCATTGCAAGGATTCCTGAGTATGTGGTCTTATTTCAATTATTCACCTGTCTTGTAGCTAACTTCTTGTTGAGTGATGTCCAATGTCCAGTGAGGCTTACACCCTGTCTCAGCATGAAAACCACAATCCTAATAATTAGAGAACAGATGTTCACAGCAAGGTACAAAGTTCAAGTGTGCACTTTTATACTCCTAGATCTTGACACCGTCGATCATAAAACGCTTCTCCCCTGGCTAGTGTCATGTGCAGTGGTGGCCTTTTTATGGCCCTCTTTGTTCCTGGCAAATCATATCCACAACCTCAAGTTGGGGTCTTCCCTCTCTGAGACTGCTTCTGCGAATGTCATGGGTCTGCACTTTATCTCTGCTGTTTCAATGAATTACAGGCTCTAGTATTGTACAAATTGGTTGTTCACACCGAGAGCATTTATATGAGTGTGGGCAATACTCTGATCTTCTTCAGTTTAAAAGACGTTAAGGGGGTTCTTCATTAGACTGCAAACTGCTTCAAGCAGTGCAGAGTTGTAGGAACCACAATTGGTTTTGCCTGAATAGTCAGAAGATAAAAATCTCCAAAACAAGTACAGAGGATTTGCAATCTAATAGTAATGTTTGAAATCAACATCACCTCACCCCGTGTGATCTCAGTCATCAGATGTGTGCTAGACTACATATGTCTGCTCCAGAGCATCCCCTTTCCACCCAATTGTGTTCAGGGGCATAGCTTGGTCAGTATGATGGGGGGAGGGGTGTTAACTTCAGATTTCCCAACAATCGCACCAGCACATGATGTTAAAATAAATTATACGACATGCAAGACGCATAAGAGGGCCTCAGAGGCAGTGACAAGGGAGAATAATGTGGATTGGTAGGTGTACTATGTGAGAGAAAGCGCAATATTTTGTGAAATAACTAACATTTTTTAAGTCTTTTCAAACAGACAGAGGAAGAGAGTGTGTGTGTGCATTTTTGTCTCAGTGTGTAAAAATTCCTTGTGAAATCCGACAGACACCGCACTTTACCCGACTGAAATCACCTGTATCCAACTATTCATCGAAATACATTTATTAGGGGGGGGGGATGTAACACCCTACACACTCCCCCAAAGCTATGGCCCTGATTGTTTTGGCTCTTGCCACAGTACCATCTTGTCTAGATTACTTCAACAACATCCTTTCTTGTTTATCTGAGAATTTCCTTGACACCCTTCAAAAAATTCCGAATCATGCAGCAAGATTAGTTTTCTGCCTCAGGTGCAAAGATTGAACTACCCCGGCCATCACATTTCTACATTGACTTTGTATCAAAATGTGACCTCATGTTAAAAAACTGTGCATTACATAATTCTGTTTATGGCCAGTCTGACCAAACTCTTTCTGCTCTATGGATTATTGAGTCACTTAAGATCATCCTCTGCAAACCTCTTGGCTGTTCAACTACCATAAGTATTTGTGTTACATCTATCCATATACTGGACCCTTCCCTCTGGAAATACTGGAATGGTATTTGATTAGTTATTGTGTATTGCATTCTGCTAGTTAGGTACTTAAGACTTGCTTATAATTATAATTAGTGATTAATGCTTTTTGGTATTATTTGTTGTTTGACTTATTGTAAACTTCAATGAAAAATGTTGAACTAGATCAGCAATAAAAATGCAGCTGCTCCAAATGGACCATAAAACCCACAAAGTGAAATAAATTATTTAGTCTCTGTAGGAGCTCCATTTTTTCTAAAGAAGTGAAGCTCTTTTTAGTGTTGTGATTTTAGGAATATGGGAATGAACTAGGACTCGCTCATTGCTGCGTGGCGTCTCTTGACTTTGTCCCATCATGCCCTGTTAAGTTTTGATCTTTGAAGACCTACAGCAGTAACGTATGCATAGGTAAAGATCTGTTGTCATTCTCCATGGCTGATCAACTTTCAGTGGGATGCAAGGAACTTCCAGTAATCACCACTTACTTTGGGTGTGCACTGTGCTTTGGTCGGCAATTCTGTTGAGAGCTCCAAGCAGGAATATATGTTGCCAGGGCTTCGAAAGAACATGCACTTAAGTATCTGCACTTATCATTCAAACTGGGTTCTGGCACTGCTGAACATGGAATCACTACATTTAGGTAGGAATAAAAGTTAGGTGATGATAGAGACACTAAATTGACACTACTGCTATTCCAGCATGTTAAGTATTGGTTCTAACTCAGCTACAGAAATATTAGGATACTGTCTCACAACTTTCCTGTATGTCCCCAATATACAGAATAATTTGTTTGGATTTTTCAGCATTGTTTTTTCATTCATTTTTATAAACTACTCTAAGCTGATGTTTCCTAGACTATAGAAGCCCTGAAATCCATTGTTTATACTAATACTTAAATATTTGTTACAGGTGAACCTGGACTGTCAGCACAACCTGGATTGCCCGGTCTACCTGGTCCAAAAGGTGAGCCGGGTGTTCCAGGCATTGGACTTCCTGGCCCCTCTGGTCCTAAAGGTAGGTATCTCTTAATATAGTTCCCGTTATAGTTGAATTGTGTGCTATACTCAGCACACAAGCAAATATATATTTACATTGATACCTTTAGTTGAGGTCATCTGCATAACTCCGCATCTTGTGTCAGCACTGGCATGAAAGAGGCAAGAATGCAATTATAAATATGTAATGTAACACTTTCCATAACAACCCTACTGGAATATACATGTTGCCTTTAGTTTTGCCAAAAATATATTCTTTAAAGGGGTTGAGCTTGCCAAAATTATACTGCATTGTTACTGTACTGCTTTAATGTGCTCTAATTTGCCAAACAGGTGAAGTACTGACAATATATTCTCAATAAATGAATAATGGAAGCTGCACTAGACTGTATAGTGGCACCGGGCAAGTAAGTCCTGTGTGAAAAGTTGCTCTATAGTGTTGTGCGCTCCACTGGCTGCCACAGGGTCTGAAGAACTGAATACAGTTTAGCCATGAAACTAATTAGCATCCCATGATTGAATCCTCTTGGAGAATAGTGATAAGGTTGGAGTATATGCAAGGAGCTTTGTAGGCTTTCTTTAGTGTCTTCATTGTCAGGGTTCTTAAAAGAACTTTCCCAGAGTTTTCCCCTCACTTGAGGATTACATGTGGAAAGCTACCCCCATCCTTCCCTAGGGCCACATGTATACATTTAATAGGGCACTGAAGGCAATAACTTTGGATCAAGGTTGTTCTTCATCTTATTGTGGTTGAAAGTAAAATATGGCTATTTAACATTTTGTATACCTTTCATTTGTTGAGTTATTGCCTAAGATCTAGCTTTTAGCTGCCCTAATGTTGAGGTCTACTCATTGGGAAGCACCACAAGCACCAAGAATTCATCCAAATTCCAGTTTTCCTGGAGATTTAAATGATGTTGTCTTAATGTAAATTGACAGTGCTCATCCAGAACCAGTTCCAATAATAAACTTCCAGTTGGTTCATTTCATCCCTCTAGTGGCAAACTTACAGTAATTAGTGCTTGCATTTGTCATCCACCAACAAACTGACATTAACAGAAGACATGTTTCTCAGTATGTGATGCCTCTTTTTTTTAAAACATGAAGGCTGCTACAGAGCATAAGTAATTATGAAGCTTGTAGATTTCGGGCTTGCTGAAAATAACTGACAGCTCAAAGCTGGCCTATCTGGTCAAGTTCCCTTGTTGTTAAGTGTGTTCTTAGTCCTGTGAAGTAGGCTCATCTTTGTCCCATGAAGAAGAGGTAGAAAGGAGAAAGTTTAACCTGTTGACGTCATCAGGAAAAATACCAGCAGTATATCTTTGCGGTATTAGGGTGATTGGTAGTATTTCAGAACACTAATGATTTGTTGGCACATATTTTAATCTTTCTTAAAACATGTTCCAGGTTTCCCAGGCCCACCTGGCCCAGCTGGTCCACCTGGGATTTCTGGAAGACCCGGCCAGGATGGTCCTCCTGGTCCACCCGGTTTCCCAGGACAAAAGGTCTGTTTTTATCAGTATTATAATTTGAAGTCCTCTGAAATGGAAAATTCGTCTGTCTTCATTTTAATTGCTTTTACATGCACAAATAACTCCTTCCTTGGCAATGCTCACAAAGGATTAGTTTACGATTAAAACTAGGAAAAGGAGGCATAGATTTTATATTCCCTCCATATTAAACGATGAAGTGATTTAAAAGAGCATGCCTCACTCCTAATCTTTCACTAGTCTCTTTCTGATGTTATCTATCATTCCTACATGCTCTAGTTTTTATTTATTTGAGTCCAATTGTAAAATTGATTTGGTGTTTTTATTTGCTCCATCCGGGCTTTGAAAAGTCACTTTATAATAAAAGTATATTATCAGCACCCAAATACATCATCTTTTGCATAACCCAAGGCCAACCCTCAGTCCCACCCTGTTCAATGCCTACATGACCCCCCTCACAAGCCGTGTCGCATCCCATGGCATTAGCATCATCATCAGCCAAAGATACGCAACTTATTCTCTCCCAAGTCGATAACCCGGGCAACACCAAAACCAATTTCGCCAATGCCATGACCAACGTAGCCAGCTGGATGAGAGACAACCACCTCAAGCTGAGCTCCAACAAAACTGAAGTACTCCTCTTCGGCAGCAACACCTCTTTCTGGGACGACAGCTGGCGGCTAACCCAACTGGGACTGGGGACTACATCTACAGACCACGCCCACAACCTTGGAATTGTCCTCGATAGTCAACTGACCATAAAATGCCAGGTCAACAATGTTGCCTTCTCCTGCTTCCACACCCTCTGCATGCTGTGTGGAATCTTAAACTGTATCCTCACCGAAACCAGGAAGACCATCATGCAAGGCCTTATCACCAGCTGCCTCGCCTACGGGAATGCCCTCTATGCTGGCATCTCCACCCAGCTACTCAGAAGACAGCAGACCATTCCGAACACTGCAGCCTGACTCATCCTAGACCTCCCGAGACGCACTCACACCACCCCTCATCTGAGGCACTTCCACTGGCTCCCCATCCAGAAGAGATGCCAATTCAAGAGCCTCACCCTGGCCCACAAGTCCCTCCATTACCTTGGACCCTCTTACATTAACCAACATCTCAAGTTCCAACAACCCTCCAGACACCTCAGCCCCACCTCTCACGCTTGCAGCCACCGCATACGTCGTAGACGCTGTGGCGTCTGCGCCTTCTCATACATCGCTGCAAGAGCCTGGATCAACCTGCCACCCCAACTCCAGACATCCCCCTCACTGACAGACTTCAGGGAGAGGCTTAAGACACGGCTCTTCGAATAGACACAACGCCCAGATACCACCCGGGGTGATAGTGTGTGCTATACAGATGTGTGGTTGATTGATTGATTGATTGATTGATTGATGCAGTTTTGTGTTTGAAACACAAAGATGTGAGGTCTAACTTTTTTCTAGATTTTTTTTTCATATCTTTCAAGATAATGAAAATAACAACAACAAATGTGTTTAATCATGAATTTAAAAATAAAATACATGTTTTAAGCGTTATTTTTGCCACTCATCATTGACTATCCTTATTGAATACCTGTATTTTTTTTTACATTTAAGGGTGAAACTGGATATGGCCAGCCAGGACAACCAGGTCCACCCGGCCCAGCAGGAGCAAAAGGGGCACTCGGACCAAAAGGAGACAGCGGTTTTCCAGGAAGCCCTGGACTTCCAGGACGAGCAGGATTCGACGGTGTTCCAGGAGCAAAAGGTATATATTGGTGTTGATGACAGCTGGCACAGTAATAATAGAAACTCATGGCATGGTGAGAACAGGTGATTCCAATAGGTTTTCTATTTCAAGCGGATTGGTAGGGACTGCTCGTGCTAGTTGCAATGGGGTAACATATTTTGCATATTTTGTCATGACAGCAAGAGCTCTAGGACGAAGCCTGTTATTTTTTGTACTGCTAGTGAATCAGTATATTAACAAATATTTCTTATGCATCATCTACCAACCCCATGCTCTGCTAATATGCACACAGAACCACAGCATTGCCAAAGCATCACAGATACGTCACGAAGTGTCGTAAACCGAGAAAATATGACAGAGGAACCAATAGAAACCCAGAATTCTTTGATGGTGGTGAGGTTCGGTGGATTTTGTCTGCATCAATAACAAATTTTACTATTCCTTGTCAATTTTACCAGTGATAAATATGTTTTATGCAGCTACAGGTGCAAGGGACATATTACACATGCAGTCGTGCCTTACCTCCTAATCATACTATCTGACTAGGCGTGCAGCATCTCAGACACAGTATGCAAATTTGGGACAAATGGAGGACTTCATTTTCTGGTACTCACTGAATGTTAATGACTGAAAAAGAAAACCCAGCCTTTGCTATATTTAGAGCCCATGCGAAGGACTTTACTGAAGCGCACCACACAGTATGTCTGATCTTTTGACAAAAAAACATTTATGTCTCTCAGTTTAAATTCCTTAGGACATTCCTAATAAGAACAAACCAAAGGCAGTGCTTAATTTGAGACGGTGGTTTCTGGTGTGGGGGACCGGCACTTAGTTTTTTGTATCAGACGTTTCCTCTGAGCAAAAGACACATATGGGAAAGATAGAGGAAGAGAAAAACAAAAAAGTCACATAGGGAGAAAGCAGCAAGAGTGAAATGAGGGGCAGGGAGTGGCTGTAAATGGATTAAAGAGGCCCGAAATGGCTTAAGGATTAGGCTTCTGCGGTATTCTGTGCTCACACATTTAAATGCAGCAGCCACATGTTTCAGAGGAGAGCTTTGGGGCGACGCCATGTTTTTATTTACAAATTAAGCACTGACCAAAGGTCCCTTTGGTTGCACTGGCAAATGTTGCTGCTGGTTGCAGAAATGTGAGGTGCCTCTGTGTACAATCACAGATTTTGCAGAAGTTGTTCTTAGTTCGAGGGGTTTTACATAAGCCAGTAGTCAGTGTGGTAAGAGGAATGCCACGTGGAAACAATGGTTGCAAAGACTGGTTCTGAGTTTTTTCCCATTGCACTTATTTTTAGAACCTGGGTACAAAAACCAACCAGACATAGTACACAAATTGCGTTTTACCATGCAGATTTTGCACCCACCCCTAATAGTGCACTCACAATGAAGCTTTAGATTTCAGCTTTGTCTCCTATTTCACTAAAGTGTAACATATTCTGCCAAAATAAGAACTGAATCAGAGTGTTGTGCATCTCACCTCCATAAAGAACCGAATGTCTTGTGTACTAAAAACGCATTAGATACACATGGACGCAATTTGCACAGTCATTTAGTGACGATGAAAATACAGAGTTGTAGTGTGTCATAATTCGAACCAGCTCTTTAATATTAATAAGGTAGGTATCAAATTGCGACCCACTACAATTGACTACATTCACAGGGATAATGGCCTGCTGCTGTCAGCAGACCACCATGTCTGTGATTGCTTTTTAAATAAAACACCCTTTTTTGATGTAGCCAAAGAAAAGCTGAATATGTTTAAAAAAAATGAGAAGTTTAACAAATTTTTCAGGAGCAGGCAGTGAGGCCACTGCCTACTCCTAAAAAATGTTTTCATTAATATTCACAAAGGGGAAGAGGTCACCTAGGGATTCCGTCCCATTTGTATGTGGGGTACCACCTCCTATGCCGTGGTGGTAAAAAAAATAATGTTTTGCAACCGGATTTTGGTTGAAAAACATTAATTCATACTATAAGGAATCGGTATTTGGATGGTATGTTTTTTTTTACCATGCCCCAATGCTTAATTTGTGTTTGTTGTTGCCGGTGCAGAGCACTGGCACTTATTTTTGAGGGCTGGCACTTAGTTTTCTGCCTCAAGCATTTACTGAAAGCAAAAGACACATATGGGAAAGACGGATGAAGAGAAAAATGAAAAAGCGTCACAATGGGAGAAAGCAGAAATCTGCAAGAATGAGCTGATGGGGCAGGGAATGGCGGTAAATGGATTGAAGAGGCCTTAGATGGCTTCAGGATTACGCTTCCTCAGTATTCCGTGTTCGCACATTTAAGTGCTAAAGTGTTTAAGGGGAGGGTTTAGGGCACCGGCACGTTTTTATTTACAAATTAAGCACTGCCATGCTCCTTCCAAATACCGATTGATAATGGTTTCCTAAGCCCATTAAATGATTTAAGGCACCTTTTCCGAATTGTTAAATGGGTGTAGTATATTTCATAAAGGGTTTTAGCACTCTCAAACCCTCTGATTTACTGAATCAGAGAGTTTTTGAACGCTAAACCCCTTAATACATGAGACCCAGAGCACAGGGATAGTTTTGCATAATTCTGCATGCTAGCTGGCATGTACCTGGAGCTTCCGCGGCAGATACGCCATTAGTGGAAAATGAAGCCTGGAATGCATGATTTCATCTTACCAATATATATGTGTGTTTTTACTTTCAGGTGATCCGGGTCTGAACGGACAACCTGGGGCCGTAGGACCTCCGGGGTTGCCAGGGATCGGAGGCCAAGGCCCCCTAGGCCCTCCCGGCCCACCTGGGCCTGTTGGGCCACCAGGTAAGGTGCACCCTGTATTAAGGGATGTTGACTGAAGAGTGCAAGAAGGAAGCACTTTGCAGTAGAGGAGGGACCATAAGAACAAGTGTTCCCTGATTGCTGTTTCATTGCAGCAGACCATTCCCACTGTGCCTTTTTTCTAGATAATTGCTCAGTAACAAAGACTGTAAGTAATGAATGTAAATTGTCAATCAATTTTGAATCCTGTTAAATTAGAGGGATAATAAATAAGGGGAAGCAGTAATAACAGTATAGCACATTAAAAGAATTATAGATTCATACATGCTTAGAATAGATAGATCCCCTGGGCCCATTAAGAGCTCACATACTGCTTCTGAAGTGCCTTCCTGCATGGGAACAGTTTATTGCTTCGTTAATTCCGACAGCCTTGAGATGTTTGCCTAAATATTTAATAGGGTTAGCCACTCATCTAATGATTTGTACACATGGTTCTACCCCAGGGCCAGCATTAAAGGCAATAATCATTTAACCACTCCGGGAAACCGTGCTATTCATCAAACATTAAAGTGTAAACATTAAATTAAGGGAGGGCGGCTTGGAGAGCAGCATATGCTGACAGATTCTGGCTGAGCAGCCGCCCTGCTGCTGCTGTCATTATTCAAAGGCTAGCATCCTGGCCTGCAGCACCAGGGCTACAATCTGTGAGTTTTGTCATTTTATTCTTCAATTGCTTAAGCCACAGGAAGTTGCATAGTTATGTGAAATGCACTTTGGAGATTTTAGCTGTGCATTGATTATAATGATATAGGGTAGCACTGTCATAACCTCTACGTACCTGTTACCAGCAGCGGTGTGTGAAATAATTTTGAGGGCGAAGCTTTGCGACGTTGACAAGTATCACAGTTTCATAAAGTTACAAAGTGTGTTACTATTGCAAAACGTCATCTGCCGACTCACACTTTAGCAAAAAAAGGCAATGCTCTCTTCTTATTACCAAATATTTAATCATAAATTATAGCTGTCCTTTTTCAGATAAATCTTAAGGGGATATTTACAAGAAAGTGGCGCCTCAGCAATGATGCACCACTTTTCTTGTGCCCCCCAACCTCACTATCGTAGCGCTGTATTTACAATACGGCACACCATTGCACACATTAGCACATGCGTGGGAAGTCCTATTGGAAAAAATGGGAGCGCCAGTTTTAACGCCGGCCCTGGGCAGGCATTAAAAATGACGGGAAAATGGTGCATTGAAAACTCGTAAATTTACCTGCACCATTTTTCAGGGCCTCCTAATGGGGGAATGGCCCCCTTGAAAACATTATACGTGGCGCAGACATAATATGATGCAAGGGGTTACAAAGTGGCGCAGTGCTTCCATTGCACCATTTTGTAAACCTGGCGCGTGGAAAAGGCCTCCTTGACGCCACCTAATATTAAAAAAATGACGCAGGGGCAGCGCAAAGAAGCGCCTAGGGGCTTGTAAATATGTCCCTTAATGTTATTAGTCACCTGTAATACATGCTGTGAGTGCAGTATAGATAATGGTCGGTGCAGGTAACAGCTCAAGATATAGTAAAACAACTATTTGTCGGTGGTGTCAATTTGAGGCATTGTCTATGTTCTGGAATATGATGGAGTAATTTCAAGCCCCTTCCACTACTGGGTTTTAGGGGAGGCTCCATATTGCGTTCTACAGTTTTACTGCTCACAACATTTTCTTAACAATTCAAGAGAAATCGACGCGTCACACAGGAGCCACACAGAAATGCCTCCTGTGAGTTAGGCTCCTTGTGAGGTTTTGAAACACATACAGACCTTGTTGGGGAATGAAAAAAATAATAATTAACGATCATTGCATTGTTTTACACTTTATATTTTTTGTAACAAAATGTAATTTGCCGCTAAAATAAGAACCGCTACTGAGCCTAATCTTAATGATAGTAAATGATTGTGTACAGTTCACTTTTATGACTGTTTTCAACTTAATTAAATCAATCAATGTAGCTTTTTACAAAATGGATTGTGAGGATGAATGCACGTATCTTTTTTAAGAAAAACAACGAAATGTTGGTACAAAGTACAAAGTATTATTTTGCTAATAGTTTTCACCGTGTTCATAAATTCAGTTACTGTTTATTTAGTTTCAGCAGTTACAAGTTGTTTTTTTATCGCAATGTGTTCTGATTTGATTTCCTTGTGAAACTAGATAATATAAGGCACTAAAATGCAATATTCAGAAATGTTAATAAAATGTTCTTGCATGGCATTCACTTTCTGTACAGCATAGATTAGTTTAAAGCCACGAGCACTGGCACATTGTACATAACGAAGCACTTTTCCTGTTGAGCACTTGGGCACCTTTTGTTTCTTGTTGGCATGGCAATCACATTATCTGGCATAGCACAAAAAACGTTTTTACGTCACCAATCACTACTGCAGCAATACAGACCATATCTCACATTATTTCTCTCACACTGCCCTGTAAAATACATTTCTCATAACTACTTAGCTTCCAGTTGGTCTGGTGAAAGTTTGATTTATGGTCTTAGAGTTACTTACAAGTTATTGGATCTAGATTATGCCTCGAGGATTTTAACTGTGTTATCCAATAAAATGTGCCTCAGTTTGCACATGTGTGCAGCTGCACATTTCTAAAGGTGCTCTGCTGTTCAATCTTGAGTCTGCGGTGGACTTAGCGGGATTGGTTGAATGCGGTTTGTGACAGCGGGCCAGAGTTTATTGTCACCTAGGCCTGGAGTTGGTTGCCTCAATAGTAAGGACGGCTTTACATGACCTCTTTTAGTAAACATAAACTACATACAGTAGGTCACAATACAAAAATAAAGAACACTGAGAGGAAGTCAAGGTATGTCTGAGAGATATTCACAAACAGCCTGATCCAGTGACCCCAGCTGCTCCCACAAGCCTCAGCGGTGTCCAATACTGACCGCTGCGGCTACCCCAAGCCCCCGGCAAGTAAAAGCCTGCTAGAAGGGAGTAAAGCGATGCAGAGTGTTTCTGTTGCATTGGTGACACTATTAATGCACACTTTGCTGATGCTTGGATAGGGTGAAGAGTCCATGCAGAGCTGGGAGCCCAGCAATCAACAAAGAGATAGATGCAGTAAAAAGTATTTATTTGGATGAACTTCCCTACCAGTGTTGGTCAACTGTGTGCATCGTCCTAACAGGGCCACCATTGCATTTTGGTATTATATATCCTATGCTTACTCCTGGGTAGCAAAAGGAATGCAGCTCCCTTTACAGAAGCTCCTTAGCAATGCAGTGGTGTCTATTTCATCTCTTGAGTACTCAAGGAGTGGTTCTGCGCTACTGTGGATCCTTGATGATGGAATTATGCCTCTGCTTGCCTCCTAGAGGATGGCAAGGCTAACCTTTGTAGTTAATCAGGCTCCACATGAAACCACATTTTAACTCTTGCCGAGCGTGCACTTGTGCACATTTTCACCGGGTCAACTGAAAATAAAGAGCTACATTAAAAAGTAATTTATTGAATGCAGGGGGTGTGTGGGTCGAGGTTTGAGTTGGTCTGAATTGTGCCTTTAAATATTTGTAATGAATGAGCACTTTACACAGTCTTAAGCACTTGGGCACTTTGTTCAATCAAATAGATCTTCTTTCTGCTCCTCAGTCACCTCCCCTCTGTGGCACCAGGTACACCGCAGCAGGACCATCGGCTCCAGTTCGCGCCCGCGCGATCAGTAAACCGCTGTGCACGTTGCACATCTCTAGGTCACCGTGCGGTAGATCCATGGACTTTTACAACACTTCCCCTCACCTGTAGAGGTGGATACTCTTAATTTAAATCCTGTTTATTGATTTATCCCATGCTGCCCACATACAGATGTAGCCTTCCTGCACCTCTTGTTTGTTTCTACTGTTTCCCTCGCACTTGCATTGATAACTAAATTAAAGCAATTACCGTAGTTGCTAACAGCATGCTGCAGTCACTGTACAGTGCATGGCTAGTTCATCAACTAAGATATCCTGTTGTACTAAATCAACCACTGCTAATATGAGTCAACAAGTGCTTGTCTTTAATGGGTGTATTTTTTTAAAAGAATATTCCACAGAGAAAAAATGCTACTAAAATTAATTTCAGAGCCGCTTGGTAAATTTATGTTGAATATTTATTTTTAGAGTCTTGCTAGTATTTTGTTTCTTCATAATGCAGAAGCTGTTGTATTTGCCTGAAGTATCCTGGCAGCAACACATATGTGAAAGGGGACCGCCAAAGCCATAATCTTTCTGGCCTCCACCCTTTCTCTGGCATCCGTCGCGGGGCTTTTTGTTACGTTTCTGAGGTACTGCAGAGGAGAAGGTTGCCCTGGAAGCTGAGGATAACCACACACCACTTGCCACTAGGTTGGTCACTCAAGCCCACCTCCTCCTCTATTCTGCCTGGTGTACGTGCGGATGTCGGAGGCTGCTGGATACCGGAGCGGTCAGGCGGAGCTAGGCGGTGTAAAGGACATGCATTGGACATAATAAGCTGTCCAACCGCCCAGCCCTGGACCATGATGGTGAATCTGTTGCCTTTCCGTCTCCTTGTGCACACCAGTGAGGAAAAAGAGCCTGAGGTGATGTCATTGAGGCAGGAGGCAGCTGGTGTCGTCAAAATGCTGGGTCAATGTTTCCTCCCAGTGCCTTGGAATAGAAACCTTAGTTAAAGGTCCCTATGTGATAGATTGGAGGGTGCAGGTGAAAGGGAAGAGGTTCCCATTGTGTGTTGCCCTTTTCATGGATGTGTCAAAACAGCACAATCTTTAACCAGTCCAGGTTTGGAATCACTCTTTAAAGCAGCAGTACACAGAGTGTGGCACAGTCCAATCAGCATCCAATAGTCCTAGTTTTCATTGAGCCTACTTGTCATTCATTCACTATTTCTGTAAGAGTCTTCTTTTGGTTAAACCATGAAATAATCAACTTTTGAAGCAAAAGTGTGATCAATGTAAGGTTCGATTTGGGAACGTTTTTATACAAATTTATCTGGGGCTGCTTATGCTCTGGCGTTTTACTTAAGCCATAATAGAATGCAGTAATTTATTTACATACACCCAACAAAGAAATGGATCCAGTTCGTGAATACTATGGCCTACTTATGAGTGGGTCTTAGGGAATGCCGATTTTATCGCGCTCATATGTAATCTGACTGCCTCGGATACAGGTTGATAAATTACACCTATTCTGAGTTTTTGGGGAATAGAGTGCAGATTCTGGTGCTTACTGCACCGACATATGTGTGCCATGGCAAATACCATACGCTGCCCCCCCCCTCTTTTTAAGTTCTGGATGGTTTGACCCGCTGAAAGGTAAAGATGGGCGAGGACCATCAACTGCATCAGTCCATAGAACTCTGAAATCTGACCTCTGCGCGTACAGGGTTTGCACGGGATGGGAACATTCTGACCATCTCTCGACCAGGGCCAAAGCTCAAAACGCTTGTTGTTGTGTGTTGTACTTTGTACTTCAGATAAGCAGAGGCGGAGCATCTAGTGTTTTGCTTCTACACCTTGACTTGAAATAAAGGGCCCAAGATCCCATGGGAGTGGGAACTCCCTATCATTTTCTGAAAATAAATGGAGATGTAATGAGGCCATTAAACTTGATCAAGAGTTGTCTTCAAGTGAAATCTTCTGATCTCATCTTTCTGCTTTCTTGCCCCCAAGAAATTTGCATTTGAAAGGAGAAATGCCTTGGCGTACAGTTTGCAGCAGCGAACCCCTTGGCACTGGGTTTTAGTTTCAAGTTCTTTATAGATTACCTCTCCTACTTCAAAAGTACAGCATCAGCAGTAAAACAAGTGACTGGTGCAGACTGCCTGCAGAGGTTCTGCCCTCTGCGGTGCATAGTGCTTCTGTGTGAAGCCTTCTATTGGGGTCCCAGGGCAGTCAGACCTTAATGGGCAATCATTATTAGGGGTATTCTTGTATTCCACTGGTGTCCTGGGACAATACTGCACTCAAACTGAACGACCAGATATCCCTTTATGCACTTGACTCTCTCGGGTAGCAAGGGCGAGCAGTGGAGACTTACTTCAGGTGGTGGAGTGGGGTTAGAAGCTCAGAAACAGTGTGGCACATCTTAAGAAACCTTATTGAAGTAAAGGTAGCTGAATGAAGGATTAACACCAGGTTCTGCTCAAATCACAATAAGAAACTTTTGCAGTAGCGCCTAAAGGCCAAATCACGTGTATTTAGGGTAAAGAGTAAAGAGTTGGAGAAGGGCTGATAGAAATGAATTTCCATAAGTGTCCAAAATCTCATACTCTTCTTCTTAATGCCTGACTCCTCTTACCTCCACTCTCCAAGTCCTAAGAGTACGACGACATAATCAGATGAGATCACATAAACAACAACACTATGTGCTGATACACTGACTTGATGTTCAGGACCTAACATTTCAGGTTCACTCCATCTTTGTGCTGAGAGCTCAGTAACTCCTGGGCCTCCTCAGGTTAAGTAAAGGTGAACAGTTTTCCCCCTCTGTTGCACTCTAATGCTGACGGGAAACCACAAGGATGTCTCACAGCATCTCTCTTTCTTCAGCCAAGTCAAAGCCAAGCAGGGTGGCTTTGCTATGATCTAGTAAAATATATATTTTCACCCCAAAAAGATAAAGACCGTGGTTCTTTGTGACCTCTCTGGTCACAGTCTATGATTATTTAACTCTATAAACAGGGCACTTGCCCTTGGGCCTCTGGTTTCATGGACGTCTGCAAGACTTAATCACCTTGGTGCAATTATAGCCACAGCTCCTCAGATATCTATCCAACAGAAGGAGGGTCCTGATAGCAGACATCTTGAAATAGAACCCAACCCATCTTTCCTAATGAGGTCGGACAACAACATCCTATATTTGTTCAAAATGGAGAAGAAAGTGGCGAGTCTTGCCGCATGTCACGTTTTAAGGTCTTGGAGGTGGATTCATAGGCCGAGAGTGCTATTATCTAAACTCTGCTGGCCGGAAACAAAACCTTGCTGTTGAACCTCACATCCTTAACAGAAGAGAGTGGTCCACAGTGCTGAACGCTGCTAATCGGTCTAATATCACCAATGCTCAAATATCACTCATGGTTACCAGAACTTGCAAATCATACCAGACAAGATTTTTTATGGCTATGTGTGTTGGAACAATGGTCTTCTTCATGGATCTGAGAAGCTGTTCCACCTCATCTTGTTCATTTCTGGACAGCTCTGTGTTTCTTCCCCTGGAGATCATGACAGTCCTGCCAGCTTTCTGAAAGTTGTCAAGACTCAACCAAAGTGAACCTTAAGGTGACCTGCTTTAGAGAAGGTATCCTGTCTAGCCAGGCTAAAAGTGGCGGCAGCTTAAAATTTAGTCTGGGGCACAGACTGTTTTCAAACACACAAAAGGTGATGGGAGGATGCTTAAAATAAGTCTGACCACTGGCAATTACTTGGGGAAGCATTCCAACCCATCATTCTTCTGCTCAGCATGCCACCTCACATTAGACGAGTCCATATGCAAACCAGTCTCAGTTCTGCTCCTCTGCTTGTCTTTAGAGAGAACTGGGATTCTTGAATCAGCTCTATGTGCCCAATTTGCAAAACTATTTTTGTACATAGGAGTCAGCTTAAGGCAGAAATATTGGCACCTGGGCAGTGGTTTTCGGAATTCTGAGCTACAAAACTGAATCTATGGTTTTGCAGTATGAACACTTTTCTGGATTCACAACCTGTGCCTTGTTCCGCCATCTAGTGGTTGGGTCCGGTAATGTCTCTGTCTTGTTTACTTTTTGGACAGGTATGTCTTTTGTGGCTGCAGAGGTTCCTCTTAATGAGGAGATGTTGTCAAAGGAGCAGTCTTTGCAATGGGTGCAAAGACACACGCGCCCATTGCCCTTGAGACATTTCAAGTTCTTGTACACTTATGCCTAAACAATAACGCCTTCATTTGTGGTGTGGTAAGTCAGGGAAAGAAAACAAAAAACCCTTTATTTTCACAAGGGGAATGAATTAGCAAAGAAATATTTTATGGAATATTTTATTAACCAAAAGGAGTCAAAATGTGATTTTTTTTAAATCACTAATTGCACAGTCCTGTACTCTGGCTCACCAAAGACTGAGTACTGCTGCTTTAAAGTACATTAGTTCCTTTTGTCAAAAACTTACTCCTACATTTTTTAAGGAGCAGTGTGTTACATTTCCTTTCTGTTTTATCTAAGTGTAGAATAGACTGCTAACCTGTCTTTGCTTCATTTTGTTTCCTTACTCAATGTTGCCTTGACTGCCCAATTTCCAACTCCTAACTGCTTGGTGTCGCCTCATGTTCCTGCTCAATGGTAACCTGCGCATCTATGACACCCAGGTCCCTCAGGTATTGTGGCTTCTGCACCAGGCCCCACTTTCTACTTTTAATCATTTACAATTTTGTTCTGATTTGTCAGGAGGCGGATGAAAGGTTGCACAGTATATTGTCAGCTGGTAACTTTATTCAGATATAATGAGGATTTCATGTCTTGCATAAAGTAATGTCACTTGGTAATACATGTTCGATGGCATCTGTCGCTGTAGATACGCATGTTCTGCAATAGCTCGCCATCTGGTGTTGGGCCGGAGTGTTACAAGTTGTTTTTCTTCGAAGAAGTCTTTCGAGTCACGGGACCGAGTGACTCCTCCTTTTGTCTCCATTGCGCATGGGCGTCGACTCCATCTTCGATTGTTTTTTTTCCGCCATCGGGTTCGGACGTGTTCCTGTCGCTCCGAGTTTCGGAACGGAAAATTAGATAATTTCGGAAGATTTTCGTCGGTATTGTTGCGTTCGGGATCGGCGTACTTTGATTCCACACCGCATCGAAGATCGAAGAGCTCCGGTGCCCTTCGGGGTAGTTTTTCGATCCTCCGTCGGGGCCTGGTCGGCCCGACCGCGTGCTGAAGAACGCCGATGGAACGGACCCCGTTCCGTTTCTGCCCCAAATGCCACAATAAGTACCCTTACACAGACCAACACTTGGTCTGCAACCTGTGCCTGTCACCTGAGCACAGCGAAGACACCTGCGAGGCCTGTCGTGCGTTCCGGTCCCGAAAAACACTCCGAGACCGTCGAGCCAGAAGACTTCAGATGGCGTCCGCACCGACAGCCCAACGGGAGTTCGAGGAACAGGAAGAAGAAGGTACCTTCTCGATCCAAGACTCAGACTCCGAAGGATTCGACGATACACAAACCGTGAGTAAGACGTCGAAATCCACTCAGAAGAACATTTACAAGGCCCAGGGGACGCCACTGCCACCAGGCCATGGCTCCACCCATAAATTCGGTGACCGCCCGTCGGCACCGAAAAAGGCCCAAACAGTGCCGAGATCGTCCGACTCCGGTCGAGACACCGGCACGCAGCCTTCTCGGGACCGAGAAAGTGCTGGAGACAAGCCTCGACACCGAGATGCCGGTGCCGACACGGCTCGACGCCGAGACAGCGGCACCGAAACAGATCGACGCCGAGAGGTTTCGGCCCCGAAAAAGAAAAGAGTCACCTCGGAGCCGAAAAAACACGCAGACAGGGTTTCGATGCCGAAACAAACTGCAAGCGACCCAGCTTCAGGCTCTTATACAGAAGAGCACTCGCTAACCTCCCAAATGCGGAAGCATAGGTTTGAGGAAGAGCTGCAAGCAACTGATGTGGACCATACGCAAAAGCGTATCTTCATACAGCAGGGGACAGGAAAAATAAGCACCCTTCCCCCCATTAGGAGAAAGAGAAGGTTGGAGTTCCAGACGGAACAGACACCACAACCAAAAGTGGTGAAAAGAGTTACCCCACCACCCTCTCCTCCGCCTGTGATTAACGTCTCACCAGCACAAACTCCATCACACTCCCCAGCTCACACCACCATGAGCCAAGGTGACCAAGATCAGGACGCATGGGACCTATACGACGCCCCAGTGTCAGATAACAGTCCGGAGGCATACCCTACAAAGCCATCTCCACCAGAAGACAGCACCGCGTATTCTCAAGTGGTGGCTAGAGCAGCACAATTTCACAACGTAAGCCTCCACTCAGAACAGGTCGAGGATGATTTCTTATTCAACACCCTCTCCTCCACCCACAGCTCCTACCAAAGCCTGCCTATGCTCCCTGGTATGCTCCGGCACGCAAAAGACATCTTTAAGGAGCCGGTCAAAAGTAGGGCAATCACACCAAGGGTGGAAAAAAAGTATAAGGCGCCTCCTACAGACCCGGCTTTCATCACTACACAGCTGCCACCAGACTCTGTCGTTGTAGGAGCAGCTAGGAAAAGGGCCAACTCTCACACATCTGGAGATGCACCACCCCCAGATAAAGAGAGCCGCAAGTTCGATGCAGCTGGTAAAAGAGTCGCAGCACAAGCTGCAAACCAGTGGCGCATCGCGAACTCCCAGGCACTACTTGCGCGCTATGACAGAGCCCACTGGGACGAGATGCAACATCTCATTGAACATCTGCCCAAGGACTTACAAAATAGGGCAAAACAAGTGGTTGAGGAGGGACAGACCATTTCCAACAACCAGATCCGCTCCTCCATGGACGCTGCAGATACAGCTGCACGGACAATTAATACATCTGTAACTATCAGAAGGCATGCATGGCTCCGAACGTCTGGATTTAAACCAGAGATTCAACAAGCAGTTCTCAATATGCCTTTTAATGAAAAAGAACTGTTCGGTCCAGAAGTGGACACAGCGATTGAGAAACTCAAAAAAGATACGGACACTGCCAAAGCCATGGGCGCACTCTACTCCCCGCAGAGCAGAGGGAATTACAGCACATTCCGTAAAACGCCCTTTCGAGGGGGGTTTCGAGGTCAAAGCACACAAGCCAGCACCTCACAAGCCACACCGTCCAGTTACCAGGGACAGTATAGAGGAGGTTTTCGGGGACAATATAGAGGAGGGCAATTCCCTAGAAATAGAGGAAGATTTCAAAGCCCCAAAGCCCCTACTACTAAACAGTGACTCACAGGTCACTCACCCCCTCCACACAACACCAGTGGGGGGAAGAATAGGCCATTATTACAAAGCATGGGAGGAAATCACTACAGACACTTGGGTTCTAGCAATTATCCAACATGGTTATTGCATAGAATTTCTACAATTCCCTCCAAACATACCACCAAAAGCACAAAATTTAACAACACACCATTCCAATCTCCTGGAGATAGAAGTGCAGGCACTATTGCAAAAGAATGCAATCGAATTAGTGCCAAACACACAAATAAACACAGGAGTTTACTCACTGTACTTTCTGATACCAAAGAAGGACAAAACACTGAGACCAATCCTAGACCTCAGAGTAGTGAACACTTTCATCAAATCAGACCACTTCCACATGGTCACACTACAAGAAGTACTGCCATTGCTAAAACTACACGACTACATGGCAACTTTAGACCTCAAGGATGCTTATTTCCATATACCAATACACCCATCGCACAGGAAATACCTAAGGTTTGTATTCAAAGGAATACATTACCAATTCAAGGTACTGCCTTTCGGATTAACAACCGCACCAAGAGTCTTTACCAAATGTCTAGCGGTAGTCGCTGCACACATAAGAAGGCAGCAAATACATGTGTTCCCATATTTGGACGACTGGCTAATCAAGGCCCATTCGTTCAAACAGTGCTCAAATCACACAAATCAGATCATACAAACCCTCTTCAAACTAGGGTTCACCGTCAATTTCACAAAATCCAAGATTCTGCCACGCAAGGTACAACAATACCTGGGAGCCATAATAAACACATCAAAAGGAGTAGCCACTCCAAGTCCACAAAGAATTCAAAATTTCAACACCATCATACAACGCATGTATCCAACACAAAAGATACAGGCAAAGATGGTATTACAACTCCTAGGCATGATGTCATCATGCATAGCCATTGTCCCAAACGCAAGACTGCACATGAGGCCCTTACAACAATGCCTAGCATCACAGTGGTCTCAAGCACAGGGTCACCTTTTAGATCTGGTGTTAATAGACCGCCAAACTTACCTCTCGCTTCTGTGGTGGAACAACATAAATTTAAACAAGGGGCGGCCCTTCCAAGACCCAGTGCCACAATACGTAATAACAACAGATGCTTCCATGACAGGGTGGGGAGCACACCTCGATCAACACAGCATACAAGGACAATGGAACGTACATCAAACAAAACTGCATATCAATCACCTAGAACTTCTAGCAGTTTTTCAAGCACTAAAGGCTTTCCAACCAATAATAGTTCACAAATACATTCTCGTCAAAACAGACAACATGACAACAATGTATTATCTAAACAAGCAGGGGGGGACGCACTCCACGCAGTTAAGCCTGCTAGCACAAAAAATTTGGCATTGGGCAATTCACAACCAAATTCGCCTAATTGCACAGTTTATACCAGGGATACAAAATCAACTCGCAGACAATCTCTCTCGAGATCACCAACAGGTCCACGAATGGGAAATTCACCCCCAAATTCTGAACACTTATTTCAAACTCTGGGGAACACCTCAGATAGACTTGTTTGCGACAAGGGAGAACGCAAAATGCCAAAACTTCGCATCCAGATACCCACACAAACAATCCCAAGGCAATGCCCTATGGATGAACTGGTCAGGGATATTTGCTTACGCTTTTCCTCCTCTCCCTCTCCTTCCTTACCTGGTAAACAAACTCAGTCAAAGCAACCTCAAACTCATATTGATAGCACCAACTTGGGCAAGGCAACCCTGGTACACAACGCTACTAGACCTATCAGTGGTACCCTGCATCAAATTGCCCAACAGGCCAGATCTGTTGACACAGCACAACCAAAAGATCAGACACCCAGATCCAGCATCGCTGAATCTAGCAATCTGGCTCCTGAAATCCTAGAATTCGGGCACTTACAACTTACCCAAGAATGTATGGAAGTCATAAAACAAGCAAGAAGGCCATCCACCAGGCACTGCTATGCAAGTAAATGGAAGAGGTTTGTTTGCTACTGCCATATTAATCAAATACAACCATTACACACAACTCCAGAACATGTAGTGGGTTACTTGCTTCACTTACAAAAATCTAACCTAGCTTTCTCTTCCATTAAGATTCACCTTGCAGCAATATCTGCATACCTGCAAACTACCTATTCAACTTCCCTATATAAAATACCAGTCATTAAAGCATTCATGGAGGGCCTTAGGAGAATTATACCACCAAGAACACTACCTGTTCCTTCATGGAACCTAAATGTTGTCCTAACTAGACTTATGGGTCCACCTTTTGAACCCATGCACTCCTGCGACATACAGTTCCTAACCTGGAAGGTGGCATTTCTCATCGCCATTACTTCCCTGAGAAGAGTAAGCGAGATTCAGGCGTTTACTATACAGGAACCTTTTATACAACTACACAAAAATAAAGTCGTCCTAAGGACCAATCCTAAATTTTTGCCAAAGGTTATTTCCCCGTTCCATCTAAATCAAACAGTGGAACTTCCAGTGTTCTTTCCACAGCCAGATACCGTAGCTGAAAGGGCACTACATACATTAGATGTCAAAAGAGCATTGATGTATTACATTGACAGAACAAAAAACATCAGAAAGACTAAACAACTCTTTATTGCATTTCAAAAACCTCATGCAGGAAACCCAATTTCAAAACAAAGTATAGCCAGATGGATAGTTAAATGCATCCAAATCTGCTACCTTAAAGCTAAACGACAGCTGCCCATTACACCAAGGGCACACTCAACCAGAAAGAAAGGTGCTACCATGGCCTTTCTAGGAAACATCCCAATGCAAGAAATATGTAAGGCAGCCACATGGTCTACGCCTCACACATTCACCAAGCACTACTGTGTAGACGTGTTATCCGCACAACAAGCCACAGTAGGTCAAGCCGTATTAAGGACATTATTTCAGACTACTTCCACTCCTACAGGCTGATCCACCGCTTTTGGGGAAATAACTGCTTACTAGTCTATGCAGAACATGCGTATCTACAGCGACAGATGCCATCGAACTGAAAATGTCACTTACCCAGTGTACATCTGTTCGTGGCATCAGTCGCAGTAGATTCGCATGTGCCCACCCACCTCCCCGGAAGCCTGTAGCAGTTTGGAAGTTACCTTCAATTATTTATATATGTATCATCTCAACCTTAAATAGGTGCATACTTAGTCACTCCATTGCATGGGCACTATTACTACAATTCAACTCCTACCTCACCCTCTGCGGGGAAAAACAATCGAAGATGGAGTCGACGCCCATGCGCAATGGAGACAAAAGGAGGAGTCACTCGGTCCCGTGACTCGAAAGACTTCTTCGAAGAAAAACAACTTGTAACACTCCGGCCCAACACCAGATGGCGAGCTATTGCAGAACATGCGAATCTACTGCGACTGATGCCACGAACAGATGTACACTGGGTAAGTGACATTTTCAATCTTCTGTGCAGCTAGAGGATGCATTTTTATTAAATTCTATTCGTAGGCCAGGCACCACTGATCTAGTAGTGAATAACTAAGAGCCTTATTCTGGTCGTAGACTTATTTAGATTCTGGTGCAAAGCGGGGTTTTCCCTACATAGTAGTGGAAAAAAGATAACACTGACAGCCATTTTTTCCTCTGCTCTGAGTTCATGGGGGACAATTCAAGCTATTGAGTTTTGATGACCAGAGTGGGTGAAAACAATCAGTATTACTGTGTTATTCCCCATTTTGATCTGTAGTGCTTCTAATGAACAGGTAATCCCGTGCCATGGCAAAGAAGTGCCCAAGAGTAGCATTATTCTCTTGGGTGGTATTACCATACGTTATTACCCCACAGCTCAAAATGAGGTCCAAAGTGCTATTAATTTAATTGCATGTAAATCTAATTCAGATCCAGCAAATCACTGGAAGGAAAGGATGGATGCAGGTGGACATTTTGTTCGATCTTGCATCTTTTAAATCCTACCCAGTTAGCGGACCACAATCTAAATGTTGGGTATGTATTTGATATATTTTCTGGTTGGCGTTGGTGGGGAAACTTCACAGGCTTTTGTGAACCAGTTGTGCAACATTTGTATTATTCTAACATTGATGTTATACTCCATATTGAAAGACATTTCGAGATGAGATAGGCCGCACTAATGTCCATACTGTGCTGTACAAATCTTGGTTAACATTGTAAGTCAATTATTTTCCCTGCCCAACCAATTCTATACAAATTGCCATTCACAAGTATTTTCTGAAAAATCACGCCTTCTAATTTCCATATAACAAAGGCAGCAAGTACCATGGCATTATTTTGTTTTATGCCACCTTCACTCAAACATGCCCATCAGAACACATATTTACATATAACAAGCATTTGCCACACACTGCCAAACTGGACGAGCTTTTTCCCAAAGTGAAGGGCTAAACTTAAAGGAATCCAAGTGTAATACAGATGTGCTCTTAATTAACATATTCATTTTCAGTTGTGCTCTTAATTAACATGTACATTTTCAGATACAATCTTAATTAACATATACATTTTCAGATGTGCTCTTAATTAACATATACATTTTAAAATGTGCTCTTAATTTACATGCACACTTTCTCTGAGTTTCAATCCAGTGCCTTGTACCTCTGCTCTTAAGCTTTGTAGAGCTGATAAAACAAAAATTCTAACAATTCTTAAGTAGTGCTCTTATTAATTGTTTAGTTCCACTGTAATGCTGTAGCACAAGTAAACAGGGGTCTCCAGATGTGAAGCAGGAAATCTTAGCTCTATTATGTGTCTTCTAAATAGGAATGAACCGCAGAGTTAATCCGAACTTCCTCGTGGGCTGGTAGAGATTTAACATTATCCTGTTATGATTTAGGAGTTCCTGGAAATGTTGGCGAGAAAGGTGACCCTGGACCTCCAGGGTTTGATGTACCAGGACCTAAAGGTGAACCTGGCAGCCCAGGGTTTCCAGGAGAACGTGGCTTTCCTGGTCCTCCAGGTCTGTCAGGACAACCAGGGCGAGATGGCATACCAGGCTTTCCGGGTGAGTTCTAGAAATGAGGCCACAACATTATCACTGTACGGGGCATTGTTTGTTGGGTAGGTTGCTTTGGAGAGGCACAAGGAAGGAATACATTTACCATTAACATCATGAGAGGGTTTTTACCTAAGATTCTGTTTTGAATGGGTAACTAGGTTGCACGAGAAACGAAAATCATGTTTCCAAAATATTTTTCTCCATGTCTCACCATGCTTCTGATGTACTCAAAATATGCAGTGATCAAACCATAATGTGTAGGTACGTATTGATTAAATTTTAGGTTCAAATGATGAATCCAGGGGTTTTGTTCATGTGCGAGGTCATTCAGCTGAAACACGCGTTCATTTGCCCAATCACACTCGCTCACTGTGCAGGGTTAACGATAATTTAGCCTATGTCCAAGACACCCCTCCTCCCCAGATTTGTTGCCAATTTACAAGGCATACATTATGCATGATATGCTGGTCGCCCTGGACTGCTTGTGTTTTAGTAATAGCCTTCTGCTGGGTAAAGTGCATGCTTATTTGTTTGAGCTTTTGACAGTTGTTCAACCCAATATATTTAAATGATAATTGTTATTCCATTTTTCATTTGGACCTAAAAACATCAGTTGCAATTTTACATGTCCCTTTATCTCATAAATTTCCTTTTTATATCCAGAGGATTCATAATTTGAGGATTAAAATGGCTTGAAATGTGAAATGACGTCTGTGCTTTTAAGGGGTGACGTCGTCGGTGATTTCCTTTGGGGTTGGTTTACACATAGCTCAATGTAAAGGCGAATCATTTCATGAATGCGGATCACCATAAATTGTAGATTCACATGTTTATTTATCATAATGTTCATACTCTTTTAACTTCTCTACTGCAGGAGCGAAAGGTGACATGGGCTTAATGGGATCCCCAGGTCCTGTTGGGCCCCCTGGCCGTCCCGGAGACCGTGGCTTTCCAGGTTCTAAAGGTAATAATATTTTAGGTATTTTGAGTTCTAGTAAACCTGAACATCCAACATTTATGTTTTGTTATGTATAGGGTCACCATCTTGTTACTCGGTTCCGGTATCAAATATAGGTGTAGTAAAGAGATTGTGGCAACTGATTCTCTGGTGGTGAGCTCATGAGATATATAATAAAACATTTTTTAGTCCTCATACACTGTCATCAGTAAGCTCTTATTAAGATGCCACCAGCCATCTGAGCTCATGGAAGGAACACCAGGTCATAGGTAATTGGGTGTGACCAGCACCCTGCCTAGCCGGGCCAGGGCATGCAATCATTCTTAAGAAGAGTTCAGTACTTAAGCAGTTAGGCTTTCATTTGGCACTGTGCACATTGCTTAAATATCCACCCTATAGTGCTAGTATTTATAGATTGGGTTTGTGTAGGTCAAAAAACATCACATGTGCATACAACATTTATGTAAGGTCCGGGCCAATCTTTTGCGTCCAGATTCGCTTTTTTGTAATTAATAGTTCTAACTTCTGATTAGACTACCGTGGCTCCAGATGAAATCAGTCTGATCCTATATGTATATTGACCTAGATAGGTCAAATCTAGCTCAGGTCTGACTTAACATTTTAGTTTCCACAAACAAAGAATCTCTAAATTGGTTTTAGCATCTTATTCTGGGAAGACCAAAGCCTTTTTAGCATCTGTGAATGTCCTTGTCTACAACCTGAAAGGCAAGAGAATAGGCACAAAATGATTATGCCACTAATGTTGAGCCAAACGTCTAAGCCTACAGAACCAGTAAAGTGAGTGACCCTAACCCTTTGAAGAGAGCGCTCACCCTTTTATACTCCATCAATCCACCTTCCATCCTTTGGCCCTTTCATTTTATACATTCATCTTTTGACAAATTCCATCCATCCAATTCATTGGTCCTCTCCTCCAGCCATCTTTATGTCATTCCCTTCCTTTCTTCCCCACTCATTTCAATATCATTCATCCATCCATTCTTTCACAGTTGCATCCATCTTTTCACTCTTCCATGATCTATCCTGTCCCCAAACGATCCCCTCGCCCTCCTGTCCATTGTTCCTCCAATACTTTCACCTTTCATCCATTCACGCTTTCCCCTTCACCCCTCACCGTCCCTTCCTTCTTTTCACCCATCCTTCACACCATTCACTGTCTCTATTTTCCTTCCTTTAACATTTCCTTATCCTCTCTCCTCCAGTTCTTTCTTTCTCCTCACCTTTCTGCCCCCTACTATTTTGCCTACTTTCCTCTTTCCCACTGACTGTTTCTGATTGCCACTCAATGTTTTTTTTCTCCATTTTCACCATTTCTATTTCTGCGTCTGCTTTTTAGTACATACTACATCCGGCCCACTTCTGTCACGGTTTTCTCTGGCCATGTTATTTATGAACTATTTGTCTCCAGACCTACAGACAGATAAGGCATAAAAGCCACTAATCAGCATTTCACTGGGACCCAGTTTAACAGCCCATCCGGGCAAGTGTCAGTCCCCTGCCTTAGCCGCGTATGTGGACGGGCACAGCTGGAAGCTGGTGGTGTGTATACCGGAAAGTGGTAACGCAGGGCCTTCATTCGGAGAAAAACTGCAAATGTGCAGCCTGTCTGCATGTCATCACTGCACGCTCGTACATGAATGTGCACACATGTTATGACAACTGGAAGTGCACCTAAGCGTCATACACCATGAGACCCTGGAGGCAGCTACCATTTGAACTGGGAGTGGCACGCAAACTTAGGAAAAATCAGAAAAAACAGTAGCCAAGATTCACGTTGGGTTTGTGTAGACCTAAGATTTTAAATGACTAGTTTTGTTGTTTAACATGTAGCCATGCACTGATTTTTCCTTTTATGATTATTTTAGGTAATGATGGTTCCGAGGGGCAGCCTGGACCTAAAGGTTCTCCTGGGCTAGATGGTCAAAAAGGTGAACTTGGCTTGCAAGGTCCTCCTGGAATCGGAACTTTGATTGGGGCAACTAAAGGAGACAAGGGAGAGCCTGGTGCGCCAGGTAAGACTGCAGATCATGATGCTGGTTATTTATATGTATTTTGCTAGGAGGGGAGAAAATATGCATCACGATGGGTGTACATTTACAATATGTGGTCAACTTAGCAAACACAAGAGAAATAACTGGATTTTGTGTGTGACTGGAAAGTATGTGTCTGCAAGCTAAAAGTCATAGGGCCTGATTACAACTTTGGAGGAGGTGTTAATCCGTCCCAAAAGTGACGGTAAAGGGACGGATATACCACCAGCCGTATTACGAGTCCATTATATCCTATGGAACTTGTAATACGGCTGGTGGTATATCCGTCACATTTGGGATGGATTAGCACCTCCTCCAAAGTTGTAATCAGGCCCAATGTCTAGGTAGTCTTTTTTTTTTTTATGTACATACATGCAATGCTCGCCTACATTAGGAAAAAATATTTTTAATTTTTTTCTGTCCACCTAGAATACCAACAATGACCGAACAGAGGTATGTCCTAAGGCTGACCATTGCACACACTTTTGATTTCTTTCACGCTCTTTTTATGCAAGATATGAATTCAAATCTCCCCTTTTGGACATTTAATGATATGTGCATGTATCCATCGAAGTCTGAAAGGATTTATTAACTAAAGAAGAGTAATGTAAAAAAATCATATATTTGATCGAGTAGGGAGGTCCCGCGGAAAACTGCGTGCGAGCAGGCTCTCTAAGTACAGACAAGGCTTATATTTATAGATTTCAGTATAGTGGCTTTCAGTGAGGATCACTGACTTCATGAAACAAAGGAAGTAAACAGGTTCCTGGGTCTGGGATCATGATAAGGAAAATAAATGACCCTCAATTGTAACAAAAACATAAAATATTATTTTTTAACTAAGAAAGCTAACCAACAGTTTCCTATCTTCGGAGGCAAAACATGAAAGCGATGCTTGAAGTTTCAGAAATGGGCACTTCCTATAGGCAGGGTTAGCATCAGCAAGAAAACATGGGCGCAGCAGCTGCAGTTACGCTAAGGCAATAATTTGCACGTGTAAGATGATTCATTCATCTAGCCGGCCTCCGACCCATCTTTCCCCAGTGCCTCCTTCTTCTGTTTTACCTTCTCTCTTTGCTTTTTTATATTTCTGGGAGTAATGTTTTTGTAATACATGTCATGTCACGTATGCCCTACGGATATTTGTGCAGTAATGTGCATGTGTAGCCCACAGGCAATATGTGCATGGACCTGCATCCATTGTTCCTGTGTACATACCTGTACACACTCATGCTGTGCCTACTTCATGTATTTAATGATATCATAAACTACATATTATCACTGTGTGTTGCAGCCTGTGTTGTGTTACATACCTGCAAATTAGAAGCAGCATACTATTAACCACACACTTTGAAAGAGTGCAACTCAGAGTGCTTTGCGGTGTAGTCAGTGGCATGATGCGTCAATGCCACACGATACGAAGGGGACGTATCACCTATGCTACCTGGTTTTGATACATGCATAAGGAGCAGATGCCCTGAACTCAACTGACTCTTTAAAAAAATTACTTTAACCTTGTTTTCAAGCTTTTTTCAGTGGTGAGCTACACCCTGGTAGGATTCAGAGCCTGGGAGACAATGCCCTCTTTCTCCTTCTCTTGTGATGCCGGTAGAAGAAGTGGCACCTCTCACTTCTTTGCCCTATTTGGATAATAGCAAGTTGCATCTGAGGAAGACCTTTTGTGTTCCATTTGAAAATCTGGTGTATTTTATGAATAGAATACAGAACAAAAGAACAAAAGAACCCTTTACTCAAATAATTCTGCGATTCACAGCTTGAAGTTATTTTGGTCTTTGCCTGTAATGGACTGAGTTGTTCTTTCCCCTTAGGTTTCCCTGGTGAAAGAGGGTATGCAGGCTTGCCCGGTGTTGCGGGGTTACGTGGAGCTGATGGTCGGCCTGGTTCACCAGGACCAGCAGGTAAGACTGAAGAGTGTTATTTACTGATTTATGTCATTGACAGCACCTCATGTGCCCTCTTGTTTCACTCTAAAACATTGTGATCAATACATTTATTTGATTTCTAGATCGTGTAGGATTGTCTACTCTTGGTCAAGTTTTGAGAGTGATTAATAATCCTTTCTTAACTTGAAAAAATAAAAATAATTTTGGACTACTGATTAACACTAGTATATATCGATGAGGTGCTAAGCACAGGTCTCCTTACAGTGGTTCTAACTAACCTGTTTTTGTCGATTCTTATACACAGTGAGTGAACAGGGAAACCATTTTAAGTACATGTGCTGGACACTGGTCAATACGTGTTCCCCAGCTACATGATGGCTTCACTGAAAATAGAGATGTTTGGTATCAAACATCTGGTATTAATAAACCCTCACTGATTGCAGTGATGGATTTGTTTATACATGCACCCAGGGAACACCTTAGAGGTGCCCCCTGAAAACCTACCAACTACCAGTGTGCGTACTGTCTAGTTTTAGCCAGCCTCCCACCACCAGACACGAGTCTGGCCCCTCTAAGGTGAGAGCCTTTGCTCTCGATTCATCAGCAACAAATCCTGTTACACAACCCCATCCAACAGGATGACCTGCAGATCTGCATTCCAAGGCAGAGAGCTTCAAATGTGCCCACCTCCCTTGATATGCAGATCTGGCTTCACTCAGATGAGAGATGCCTATCCCCCAGCCCCAGGGCCCATTTTGCACCTGGAATGGTGGGAAATTTAGTATTTAGAGAGGTGTGTCCACCCCTCAGGTCAGTCCCACCCTAATGTAAGCTGCCTGATGTGGACACCACATTTTAGAATCTGCTATCTTGATGTTGGCAGATTTAGCAACTCTGGGACAGGTTTATGCCCACTTCTCACAGGAAGTGGTCCTACGTATGGGATGTAGTGACCCCAGGGGTAAGTAGCCCATAGGCTACTACCCTATACTCCCCAAAATGCCACTAAATTCAATATTTAGAGGAGCCCCTAGCACCTGAACATCAGATTCCTGCTGACCTAAGAAGAAGAAGGACACCCAAGTGCCGCAAAAATAGAAGAAGCACCTGACCTGGACCCAGCCCTGCCAGCCTATCTCCTGCTCTTCTCTATCTGCGCCAAACTCATCTAGTCCTGCAGCTGCTGTGCCTCCAAGAGCCTAAGAGGACAGCCTGCCTTCAAAAAAGACCCAGGGGTTATCATAGAGCAGCAGAACTGCTTCCCTGCAACTTGCAGGTACCCAAGAAAGAACTGTGAGGACCATAGATGTAGGAAAGTACCTTCTTTCTTGGCATGGTTACCCCCATTTTCTGTCTGTTGTCAGTATGTTTGACTGTGTCTACTAGGTTCCTGCTAACAAGGACCTCAGTAGTTTATCTCTCTCCTCTAAAGTGTACAATTTTTAACCCACAATTGGCATACTGATCCCCCCATGTAAGTCCTTAGTACATGGTACTTAGTTACCAAATACCTGTGTGTGAGGGCACCCCTGCACTAGCATAGGTGCCTACACAAACTCCAGATCTATTCTCCTGGACTTTGTGAGTGTGGGGATGCCATTTTAAGTGTGTACTGGACATAGGTGTAGGAAGCTGGCCTGGTGTGTGGTGAGTACCTATGGTACTTACACCTTATTCCAGGTCCAGGTATCCCCTCTTAGTGAAGTGTAGGCAGTGTCTAGAAGCCAGGCTCTCTAGGGATAGCTGTGGATGAGCAGCCAAGGCTTATTGAGGAGACATGCAAAGCTCATGCTATACCACTACAGTCACCCAGTACTTACACACAAGTAAGAAAACACTTGGTTGTTGTTATAAGCATATGAGTAGTCAAGGAAAAACCATCAGAACAACTGCCATCCAAGTAATAAGGAAACGTTCTGACATTCACTGACATTGTAAATAGTGTATTATACATGATATTGTGATATATGTTAAGATATGTTAATTGTGTTTAATTTATTGTAATTATATATACAATGGTACGCTCCTGCTTACCTTGGAATGTTGGTCAATGGACCAGCTGGGAGTTTGCCATGGAATGTTGGTGAGGCTTGGATTCATTTGTTGTGAAGAGTCTTTTGAATAAACACCTGAAACCACTTTGCTCCGTGTGGTTACTACAGTTGTACAAAAATAAAGGTACTTTATGTTCGATGGCATCTGTCGCTGTAGATACGCATGTTCTGCAATAGCTCGCCATCTGGTGTTGGGCCGGAGTGTTACAAGTTGTTTTTCTTCGAAGAAGTCTTTCGAGTCACGGGACCGAGTGACTCCTCCTTTTGTCTCCATTGCGCATGGGCGTCGACTCCATCTTCGATAGTTTTTTTTCCGCCATCGGGTTCGGAAGTGTTCCTGTCGCTCCGAGTTTCGGAACGGAAAATTAGCTAATTTCGGAAGATTTTCGTCGGTATTGTTGCGTTCGGGATCGGCGTACTTAGATTCCACACCGCATCGAAGATCGAAGAGCTCCGGTGCCCTTCGGGGTAGTTTTTCGATCCTCCGTCGGGGCCTGGTCGGCCCGACCGCGTGCTGAAGAACGCCGATGGAACGGACCCCGTTCCGTTTCTGCCCCAAATGCCACAATAAATACCCCTACACAGACCAACACTTGGTCTGCAACCTGTGCCTGTCACCTGAGCACAGCGAAGACACCTGCGAGGCCTGTCGTGCGTTCCGGTCCCGAAAAACACTCCGAGACCGTCGAGCCAGAAGACTTCAGATGGCGTCCGCACCGACAGCCCAACGGGAGTTCGAGGAACAGGAAGAGGAAGGTACCTTCTCGATCCAAGACTCAGACTCCGAAGGATTCGACGATACACAAACCGTGAGTAAGACGTCGAAATCCACTCAGAGGAACATTTACAAGGCCCAGGGGACGCCACTGCCACCAGGCCATGGCTCGACCCATAAAATCGGTGACCGACCGTCGGCACCGAAAAAGGCCCAAACAGTGCCGAGATCGTCCGACTCCGGTCGAGACACCGGCACGCAGCCTTCTCGGGACCGAGAAAGTGCTGGAGACAAGCCTCGACACCGAGATGCCGGTGTGGACACGGCTCGACGCCGAGACAGCGGCACCGAAACAGATCGACGCCGAGAGGTTTCGGCCCCGAAAAGGAAAAAAGTCACCTCGGAGCCGAAAAAGCACGCAGACAAAGTTTCGATGCCGAAACAAACTGCAAGCGACCCAGCTTCAGGCTCTTATACAGAAGAGCACTCGCTAACCTCCCAAATGCAGAAGCATAGGTTTGAGGAAGAGCTACAAGCAACTGATGTGGACCATACGCAAAAGCGTATCTTCATTCAGCAGGGGACAGGAAAAATAAGCACCCTTCCCCCCATTAGGAGAAAGAGAAGGTTGGAGTTCCAGACGGAACAAACACCACAACCAAAAGTGGTGAAAAGAGTTACCCCACCACCCTCTCCTCCGCCCGTGATTAACGTTTCACCAGCACAAACTCCATCACACTCCCCAGCTCACACCACCATGAGCCAGGGTGACCAAGATCAGGACGCATGGGACCTATACGACGCCCCAGTGTCAGATAACAGTCCGGAGGCATACCCTACAAAGCCATCTCCACCAGAAGACAGCACCGCGTACTCTCAAGTGGTGGCTAGAGCAGCACAATTTCACAACGTAAGCCTCCACTCAGAACAGGTCGAGGATGATTTCTTATTCAACACACTCTCCTCCACCCACAGCTCATACCAAAGCCTGCCTATGCTCCCTGGTATGCTCCGGCACGCAAAAGACATCTTTAAGGAGCCGGTCAAAAGTAGGGCAATCACACCAAGGGTGGAAAAAAAGTATAAGGCGCCTCCTACGGACCCGGTTTTTATCACTACACAGCTGCCACCAGACTCTGTCGTTGTAGGAGCAGCTAGGAAAAGGGCCAACTCTCACACATCTGGAGATGCACCACCCCCAGATAAAGAAAGCCGCAAGTTCGATGCAGCTGGTAAAAGAGTCGCAGCACAAGCTGCAAACCAGTGGCGCATCGCGAACTCCCAGGCACTACTTGCGCGCTATGACAGAGCCCACTGGGACGAGATGCAACATCTCATTGAACATCTGCCCAAGGACTTACAAAATAGGGCAAAACAAGTGGTTGAGGAGGGACAAACCATCTCCAACAACCAGATACGCTCCTCCATGGACGCTGCAGATACAGCTGCACGGACAATTAATACATCTGTAACTATCAGAAGGCATGCATGGCTCCGAACGTCTGGATTTAAACCAGAGATTCAACAAGCAGTTCTCAATATGCCTTTTAATGAAAAAGAACTGTTCGGTCCAGAAGTGGACACAGCGATTGAGAAACTCAAAAAAGATACGGACACTGCCAAAGCCATGGGCGCACTCTACTCCCCGCAGAGCAGAGGGAATTACAGCACATTCCGTAAAACGCCCTTTCGAGGGGGGTTTCGGGGTCAAAGCACACAAGCCAGCACCTCACAAGCCACACCGTCCAGTTACCAGGGACAGTATAGAGGAGGTTTTCGGGGACAATATAGAGGAGGGCAATTCCCTAGAAATAGAGGAAGATTTCAAAGCCCCAAAACCCCTACTACTAAACAGTGACTCACATGTCACTCACCCCCTCCACACAACACCAGTGGGGGGAAGAATAGGTCATTATTACAAAGCATGGGAGAAAATCACTACAGACACTTGGGTTCTAGCAATTATCCAACATGGTTATTGCATAGAATTTCTACAATTCCCTCCAAACATACCACCAAAAGCACAAAATTTAACAACACACCATTCCAATCTCCTGGAGATAGAAGTGCAGGCACTATTGCAAAAGAATGCAATCGAATTAGTGCCAAACACACAAATAAACACAGGAGTTTACTCACTGTACTTTCTGATACCAAAAAAGGACAAAACACTGAGACCAATCCTAGACCTCAGAGTAGTGAACACTTTCGTCAAATCAGACCACTTCCACATGGTCACACTACAAGAAGTATTGCCATTGCTAAAACTACACGACTACATGGCAACTTTAGACCTCAAGGATGCTTATTTCCATATACCAATACACCCATCGCACAGGAAATACCTAAGGTTTGTATTCAAAGGAATACATTACCAATTCAAGGTACTGCCTTTCGGATTAACAACCGCACCAAGAGTCTTTACCAAATGTCTAGCGGTAGTCGCTGCACACATAAGAAGGCAGCAAATACATGTGTTCCCATATTTGGACGACTGGCTAATCAAGGCCCATTCGTTCATACAGTGCTCAAATCACACAAATCAGATCATACAAACCCTCTTCAAACTCGGGTTCACCGTCAACTTTACAAAATCCAACATTCTGCCGCGCAAGGTACAACAATACCTAGGAGCCATAATAGACACATCAAAGGGAGTAGCCACTCCAAGTCCACAAAGAATTCTAAATTTCAACACCATCATACAACGCATGTATCCAACACAAAAGATACAGGCAAACATGGTATTACAACTCCTAGGCATGATGTCTTCATGCATAGCCATTGTCCCAAACGCAAGACTGCACATGAGGCCCTTACAACAATGCCTAGCATCACAGTGGTCTCAAGCACAGGGTCACCTTCTAGATCTGGTGTTAATAGACCGCCAAACTTACCTCTCGCTTCTGTGGTGGAACAACATAAATTTAAACAAGGGGCGGCCTTTCCAAGACCCAGTGCCACAATACGTAATAACAACAGATGCTTCCATGACAGGGTGGGGAGCACACCTCGATCAACACAGCATACAAGGACAATGGAACGTACATCAAATAAAACTGCATATCAATCACCTAGAACTTCTAGCAGTTTTTCAAGCACTAAAAGCTTTCCAACCAATAATAGTTCACAAATACATTCTCGTCAAAACAGACAACATGACAACAATGTATTATCTAAACAAGCATGGGGGGACGCACTCCACGCAGTTAAGCCTGCTAGCACAAAAAATTTGGCATTGGGCAATTCACAACCAAATTCGCCTAATAGCACAGTTTATACCAGGGATCCAAAATCAACTCGCAGACAATCTCTCTCGAGATCATCAACAGGTCCACGAATGGGAAATTCACCCCCAAATTCTGAACACTTATTTCAAACTCTGGGGAACACCTCAGATAGACTTGTTTGCGACAAAGGAGAACGCAAAATGCCAAAACTTCGCATCCAGATACCCACACAAACAATCCCAAGGCAATGCCCTATGGATGAACTGGTCAGGGATATTTGCTTACGCTTTTCCTCCTCTCCCTCTCCTTCCTTACCTGGTAAACAAACTCAGTCAAAGCAAACTCAAACTCATATTGATAGCACCAACTTGGGCAAGGCAACCCTGGTACACAACGCTGCTAGACCTATCAGTGGTACCCTGCATCAAATTGCCCAACAGGCCAGATCTGTTGACACAGCACAACCAAAAGATCAGACACCCAGATCCAGCATCGCTGAATCTAGCAATCTGGCTCCTGAAATCCTAGAATTCGGGCACTTACAACTTACCCAAGAATGTATGGAAGTCATAAAACAAGCCAGAAGGCCATCCACCAGGCACTGCTATGCAAGTAAATGGAAGAGGTTTGTTTGCTACTGCCATATTAATCAAATACAACCATTACACACAACTCCAGAACATGTAGTGGGTTACTTGCTTCATGTAAGGAAATGCCTCCTTGGCATGGTTGCCCCCTGACTTTTTGCCTTTGCTGATGCTATGTTTACAATTGAAAGTGTGCTGAGGCCTGCTAACCAGGCCCCAGCACCAGTGTTCTTTCCCTAACCTGTACTTTTGTATCCACAATTGGCAGACCCTGGCATCCAGATAAGTCCCTTGTAACTGGTACTTCTAGTACCAAGGGCCCTGATGCCAAGGAAGGTCTCTAAGGGCTGCAGCATGTCTTATGCCACCCTGGAGACCTCTCACTCAGCACAGACACACTGCTTGCCAGCTTGTGTGTGCTAGTGAGGACAAAACGAGTAAGTCGACATGGCACTCCCCTCAGGGTGCCATGCCAGCCTCTCACTGCCTATGCAGTATAGGTAAGCCACCCCTCTAGCAGGCCTTACAGCCCTAAGGCAGGGTGCACTATACCATAGGTGAGGGCACCAGTGCATGAGCATGGTACCCCTACAGTGTCTAAACAAAACCTTAGACATTGTAAGTGCAGGGTAGCCATAAGAGTATATGGTCTGGGAGTCTGTCAAACACGAACTCCACAGCACCATAATGGCTACACTGAAAACTGGGAAGTTTGGTATCAAACTTCTCAGCACAATAAATGCACACTGATGCCAGTGTACATTTTATTGTAAAATACACCACAGAGGGCACCTTAGAGGTGCCCCCTGAAACTTAACAGACTGTCTGTGTAGGCTGACTAGTTCTAGCAGCCTGCCACAAACCGAGACATGTTGCTGGCCCCATGGGGAGAGTGCCTTTGTCACTCTGAGGCCAGTAACAAAGCCTGCACTGGGTGGAGATGCTAACACCTCCCCCAGGCAGGAATTGTCACACCTGGCGGTGAGCCTCAAAGGCTCACCTCCTTTGTGCCAACCCAGCAGGACACTCCAGCTAGTGGAGTTGCCCGCCCCCTCCGGCCAGGCCCCACTTTTGGCGGCAAGGCCGGAGAAGATAATGAGAACAACAAGGAGGAGTCACTGACCAGTCAGGACAGCCCCTAAGGTGTCCTGAGCTGAGGTGACTCTAACTTTTAGAAATCCTCCATCTTGCAGATGGAGGATTCCCCCAATAGGGTTAGGATTGTGACCCCCTCCCCTTGGGAGGAGGCACAAAGAGGGTGTACCCACCCTCAGGGCTAGTAGCCATTGGCTACTAACCCCCCAGACCTAAACACGCCCTTAAATTTAGTATTTAAGGGCTACCCTGAACCCTAGAAAATTAGATTCCTGCAACTACAAGAAGAAGGACTGCCCAGCTGAAAACCCCTGCAGCGGAAGACCAGAAGACGACAACTGCCTTGGCTCCAGAAACTCACCGGCCTGTCTCCTGCCTTCCAAAGATCCTGCTCCAGCGACGCCTTCCAAAGGGACCAGCGACCTCGACATCCTCTGAGGACTGCCCCTGCTTCGAAAAGACAAGAAACTCCTGAGGACAGCGGACCTGCTCCAAGAAAAGCTGCAACTTTGTTTCCAGCAACTTTAAAGAACCCTGCAAGCTCCCCGCAAGAAGCGTGAGACTTGCAACACTGCACCCGGCGACCCCGACTCGGCTGGTGGCGATCCAACACCTCAGGAGGGACCCCAGGACTACTCTGATACTGTGAGTACCAAAACCTGTCCCCCCTGAGCCCCCACAGCGCCGCCTGCAGAGGGAATCCCGAGGCTTCCCCTGACCGCGACTCTTTGAACCTAAAGTCCCGACGCCTGGGAGAGACCCTGCACCCGCAGCCCCCAGGACCTGAAGGACCGGACTTTCACTGGAGAAGTGACCCCCAGGAGTCCCTCTCCCTTGCCCAAGTGGAGGTTTCCCCGAGGAATCCCCCCCTTGCCTGCCTGCAGCGCTGAAGAGATCCCGAGATCTCTCATAGACTAACATTGCGAACCCGACGCTGGTTTCTACACTGCACCCGGCCGCCCCCGCGCCGCTGAGGGTGAAATTTCTGTGTGGACTTGTGTCCCCCCCGGTGCCCTACAAAACCCCCCTGGTCTGCCCTCCGAAGACGCGGGTACTTACCTGCAAGCAGACCGGAACCGGGGCACCCCCTTCTCTCCATTCTAGCCTATGTGTTTTGGGCACCACTTTGAACTCTGCACCTGACCGGCCCTGAGCTGCTGGTGTGGTGACTTTGGGGTTGCTCTGAACCCCCAACGGTGGGCTACCTTGGACCAAGAACTAAGCCCTGTAAGTGTCTTACTTACCTGGTTAACCTAACAAATACGTACCTCCCCTAGGAACTGTGAAAATTGCACTGTGTCCACTTTTAAAACAGCTATTTGTGAATAACTTGAAAAGTATACATGCAATTTTGATGATTTGAAGTTCCTAAAGTACTTACCTGCAATACCTTTCGAACGAGATATTACATGTAGAATTTGAACCTGTGGTTCTTAAAATAAACTAAGAAAAGATATTTTTCTATACAAAAACCTATTGGCTGGATTTGTCTCTGAGTGTGTGTACCTCATTTATTGTCTATGTGTATGTACAACAAATGCTTAACACTACTCCTTGGATAAGCCTACTGCTCGACCACACTACCACAAAATAGAGCATTAGTATTATCTCTTTTTGCCACTATCTTACCTCTAAGGGGAACCCTTGGACTCTGTGTATACTATTCCTTCCTTTGAAATAGTGCATACAGAGCCAACTTCCTACATTGGTGGATCAGCGGTGGGGTACAAGACTTTGCATTTGCTGGACTACTCAGCCAATACCTGATCACACGACAAATTCCAAAATTGTCATTAGAAATTGATTTTTGCAGTTTGAAATTTTTCAAAATTCTTAAAAGTCCTGCTAGGGCCTTGTGTGTTAAGTCCCTGTTTAGCATTGTCTTTTAGAGTTTAAAAGTTTGTTAAAAGTTTGAAATTAGATTCTAGAAACAGTTTTAGATTCTTTAAAAAGTATTCCAACTCTTAGCAGAATAATGTCTGATACAGAGATGCAGGTGGTGGAACTCGACACCACACCTTACCTCCATCTTAAGATGAGGGAGCTAAGGTCTCTCTGTAATATCAAAAAAATAACCATTGGCTCCAGACCTACCAAAATTCAGCTCCAGGAGCTGTTGGCAGAGTTTGAAAAAGCCAACCCCTCTGATGATGACCTCACAGAGGAAGAAATTAGTGACTTGGAGGCCAATGTCCCTCCTCCAGTCCTAAATAGGGAGAACAGGACCCCTCAAGTCCTGTCTCCAACTGTGTTAGTCAGAAATAGTGAGTCCCTCACAGGAGGGTCCCACATTTCTGAAATCACTGAGGATGCTCTCAGTGAAGATGACCTCCTGTTAGCCAGGATGGCCAAAAGATTGGCTTTAGAGAGACAGCTCCTAGCCATAGAAAGGGAAAGACAAGAGATGGGCCTAGGACCCATCAATGGTGGCAGCAATATAAATAGGGTCAGAGATTCTCCTGACATGTTAAAAATCCCCAAAGGGATTGTGACAAAATATGAAGATGGTGATGACATCACCAAGTGGTTCACAGCTTTTGAGAGGGCTTGTGTAACCAGAAAAGTGAACAGATCTCACTGGGGTGCTCTCCTTTGGGAAATGTTCACTGGAAAGTGTAGGGATAGACTCCTCACACTCTCTGGAAAAGATGCAGAATCTTATGACCTCATGAAGGGTACCCTGATTGAGGGCTTTGGATTCTCCACTGAGGAGTACAGGATTAGGTTCAGGGGGGCTCAAAAATCCTCGAGCCAGACCTGGGTTGACTTTGTTGACTACTCAGTGAAAACACTAGATGGTTGGATTCAAGGCAGTGGTGTAAGTAATTATGATGGGCTGTACAATTTATTTGTGAAAGAACACCTGTTAAGTAATTGTTTCAATGATAAACTGCATCAGCATCTGGTAGACCTAGGACCAATTTCTCCCCAAGAATTGGGAAAGAAGGCGGACCATTGGGTCAAGACAAGGGTGTCCAAGACTTCAACAGGGGGTGACCAAAAGAAAGGGGTCACAAAGACTCCCCAGGGGAAGGGTGATGAGACAACCAAAACTAAAAATAGTAAAGAGTCTTCTACAGGCCCCCAAAAACCTGCACAGGAGGGTGGGCCCAGAGCCTCTTCACAAAACAATGGGTACAAGGGTAAAAACTTTGATCCCAAAAAGGCCTGGTGTCATAGCTGTAAACAGCATGGACACCAAACTGGAGACAAGGCCTGTCCCAAGAAAGGTTCCACTCCAAACTCCCATCCAGGTAACACTGGTATGGCTAGTCTCCAAGTGGGATCAACAGTGTGCCAAGAGCAAATCAGGGTCCACACTGAAGCTATTCTAGTTTCTGAGGCTGGGGTGGATTTAGCCACACTAGCTGTCTGGCCGCCTAACATGCAAAAATACAGACAGCAACTCTTAATTAATGGGACTAGAATAGAGGGCCTGAGGGATACAGGTGCCAGTGTCACCATGGTGACAGAGAAACTGGTTTCCCCTGGCCAATACCTGACTGGAAAAACTTACACAGTCACCAACGCTGACAATCAGAGAAAAGTACATCCCATGGCAATGGTTACTTTAGAATGGGGAGGGGTCAATGGCCTGAAACAGGTGGTGGTCTCCTCAAATATCCCAGTGGACTGTCTGCTTGGAAATGACCTGGAGTCCTCAACATGGGCTGAGGTAGAACTAAAAACCCATGCAGCAATGCTGGGTATCCCTGAACTGGTGTGTGTGAAAACAAGAGCACAGTGCAAGGCACAGGGTGAACAAGTAGAGCTGGAGTCTGGAAGAATGGCCCAGCCTACCAAGAGAACAGGAAAGTCAGCTGGGAAACCAACTGCAACACAGCAAAAGAAAGGGAACCTCTCTTCTCAGGAAGAAGTTCTGCCCTCTGAGGGAACTGAGCCTTTGGAGCTTGAACCTTATCAGGTTGAGCTCTTAGGCCCAGGGGGACCCTCAAGGGAGGAGCTGTGTAAGGGACAAGAAACCTGTCCCTCTCTTGAAGGCCTTAGGCAGCAAGCTGCTGAAGAGTCCAAAGGCAAGAAAAATGGAACGCATAGGGTCTATTGGGAAGATGGACTCCTGTACACTGAGGCCAGAGACCCCAAACCTGGTGCCACTAGGAGAGTGGTAGTGCCTCAGCTGTTCAGGAAGTTCATCCTAACATTGGCCCATGACATTCCCCTTGCTGGACATTTGGGACAAACCAAGACGTGGGAGAGGTTAGTCAACCACTTCTACTGGCCCAATATGTCCAACATGGTTAAGGAGTTTTGCCTCTCCTGCCCCACCTGTCAAGCCAGTGGTAAGACAGGTGGGCACCCAAAGGCCCCCCTCATTCCACTTCCAGTGGTGGGGGTTCCCTTTGAAAGAGTGGGTGTGGACATAGTTGGTCCACTGGAACCTCCCACAGCCTCAGGAAATATGTATATCCTGGTAGTAGTGGATCATGCTACCAGGTATCCTGAAGCTATTCCCCTTAGGTCGACTACTGCCCCTGCAGTAGCCAAGGCCCTCATTGGAATCTTTACCAGAGTGGGTTTCCCTAAGGAGGTGGTGTCTGACAGAGGTACCAACTTCATGTCAGCATACCTAAAGCACATGTGGAATGAGTGTGGAGTGACTTATAAATTCACTACACCATACCATCCACAAACTAATGGCTTGGTTGAGAGATTCAACAAGACATTAAAAGGCATGATCATGGGGCTCCCAGAAAAGCTCAAAAGGAGATGGGATGTCCTCTTGCCATGTCTGCTTTTCGCTTACAGAGAGGTGCCACAGAAGGGAGTAGGATTCTCACCCTTTGAACTTCTGTTTGGTCATCCTGTAAGGGGACCTCTTGCCCTTGTTAAAGAAGGCTGGGAGAGACCTCTCCATGAGCCTAAACAGGACATAGTGGACTATGTACTTGGCCTTCGCTCTAGAATGGCAGAGTACATGGAAAAGGCAACCAAAAACCTTGAGGCCAGCCAACAGCTCCAGAAGTTTTGGTATGACCAAAAGGCTGCACTGGTTGAGTTCCAACCAGGGCAGAAAGTCTGGGTTCTGGAGCCTGTGGCTCCCAGGGCACTCCAGGACAAATGGAGTGGCCCTTACCCAGTACTAGAAAGGAAGAGTCAGGTCACCTACCTGGTGGACCTGGGCACAAGCAGGAGCCCCAAGAGGGTGATCCATGTAAACCGCCTTAAGCTCTTCCACGACAGGGCTGATGTCAATCTGTTGATGGTAACAGATGAGGATCAGGAGGCAGAGAGTGAACCTCTCCCTGATCTTCTGTCATCAGACCCAAAAGATGGCACAGTAGATGGAGTGATCTACTCAGACACCCTCTCTGGCCAACAGCAAGCTGATTGTAGGAGAGTCCTACAACAGTTTCCTGAACTCTTCTCCTTAACCCCTGGTCAGACACACCTGTGTACCCATGATGTGGACACAGGAGACAGCATGCCTGTCAAGAACAAAATCTTTAGACAATCTGACCATGTTAAGGAAAGCATCAAGGTGGAAGTCCACAAGATGCTGGAATTGGGAGTAATTGAGCGCTCTGACAGCCCCTGGGCTAGCCCAGTGGTCTTAGTCCCCAAACCTCACACCAAAGATGGAAAGAAAGAGATGAGGTTCTGTGTGGACTACAGAGGGCTCAATTCTGTCACCAAGACAGATGCTCATCCAATTCCAAGAGCTGATGAGCTCATAGACAAATTAGGTGCTGCCAAATTCTTAAGTACCTTTGACTTGACAGCAGGGTACTGGCAAATAAAAATGGCACCTGGAGCAAAAGAGAAAACAGCATTCTCCACACCTGATGGGCATTATCAGTTTACTGTTATGCCCTTTGGTTTAAAGAATGCCCCTGCCACCTTCCAAAGGTTGGTGAATCAAGTCCTTGCTGGCTTGGAGTCCTTTAGCACAGCTTATCTTGATGATATTGCTGTCTTTAGCTCCACCTGGCAGGATCACCTGGTCCACCTGAAGAAGGTTTTGAAGGCTCTGCAATCTGCAGGCCTCTCTATCAAGGCATCCAAATGCCAGATAGGGCAGGGAACTGTGGTTTACTTGGGACACCTTGTAGGTGGAGGCCAAGTTCAGCCACTCCAACCCAAGATCCAGACTATTCTGGACTGGGTAGCTCCAAAAACCCAGACTCAAGTCAGGGCATTCCTTGGCTTGACTGAGTACTATAGGAGGTTTGTGAAGGGATATGGATCCATTGTGACAGCCCTCACTGAACTCACCTCCAAGAAAATGCCCAAGAAAGTGAACTGGACTGTGGAATGCCAACAGGCCTTTGACACCCTGAAACAAGCAATGTGCTCAGCACCAGTTCTAAAAGCTCCTGATTATTCTAAGCAGTTCATTGTGCAGACTGATGCCTCTGAACATGGGATAGGGGCAGTTTTGTCCCAAACAAATGATGATGGCCTTGACCAGCCTGTTGCTTTCATTAGCAGGAGGTTACTCCCCAGGGAGCAGCGTTGGAGTGCCATTGAGAGGGAGGCCTTTGCTGTGGTTTGGTCCCTGAAGAAGCTGAGACCATACCTCTTTGGGACTCACTTCCTAGTTCAAACTGACCACAGACCTCTCAAATGGCTGATGCAAATGAAAGGTGAAAATCCTAAACTGTTGAGGTGGTCCATCTCCCTACAGGGAATGGACTTTATAGTGGAACACAGACCTGGGACTGCCCATGCCAATGCAGATGGCCTTTCCAGGTTCTTCCACTTAGAAAATGAAGACTCTCTTGGGAAAGGTTAGTCTCATCCTCTTTCGTTTGGGGGGGGGTTGTGTAAGGAAATGCCTCCTTGGCATGGTTGCCCCCTGACTTTTTGCCTTTGCTGATGCTATGTTTACAATTGAAAGTGTGCTGAGGCCTGCTAACCAGGCCCCAGCACCAGTGTTCTTTCCCTAACCTGTACTTTTGTATCCACAATTGGCAGACCCTGGCATCCAGATAAGTCCCTTGTAACTGGTACTTCTAGTACCAAGGGCCCTGATGCCAAGGAAGGTCTCTAAGGGCTGCAGCATGTCTTATGCCACCCTGGAGACCTCTCACTCAGCACAGACACACTGCTTGCCAGCTTGTGTGTGCTAGTGAGGACAAAACGAGTAAGTCGACATGGCACTCCCCTCAGGGTGCCATGCCAGCCTCTCACTGCCTATGCAGTATAGGTAAGCCACCCCTCTAGCAGGCCTTACAGCCCTAAGGCAGGGTGCACTATACCATAGGTGAGGGCACCAGTGCATGAGCATGGTACCCCTACAGTGTCTAAACAAAACCTTAGACATTGTAAGTGCAGGGTAGCCATAAGAGTATATGGTCTGGGAGTCTGTCAAACACGAACTCCACAGCACCATAATGGCTACACTGAAAACTGGGAAGTTTGGTATCAAACTTCTCAGCACAATAAATGCACACTGATGCCAGTGTACATTTTATTGTAAAATACACCACAGAGGGCACCTTAGAGGTGCCCCCTGAAACTTAACCGACTGTCTGTGTAGGCTGACTAGTTCTAGCAGCCTGCCACAAACCGAGACATGTTGCTGGCCCCATGGGGAGAGTGCCTTTGTCACTCTGAGGCCAGTAACAAAGCCTGCACTGGGTGGAGATGCTAACACCTCCCCCAGGCAGGAATTGTCACACCTGGCGGTGAGCCTCAAAGGCTCACCTCCTTTGTGCCAACCCAGCAGGACACTCCAGCTAGTGGAGTTGCCCGCCCCCTCCGGCCAGGCCCCACTTTTGGCGGCAAGGCCGGAGAAGATAATGAGAACAACAAGGAGGAGTCACTGACCAGTCAGGACAGCCCCTAAGGTGTCCTGAGCTGAGGTGACTCTAACTTTTAGAAATCCTCCATCTTGCAGATGGAGGATTCCCCCAATAGGGTTAGGATTGTGACCCCCTCCCCTTGGGAGGAGGCACAAAGAGGGTGTACCCACCCTCAGGGCTAGTAGCCATTGGCTACTAACCCCCCAGACCTAAACACGCCCTTAAATTTAGTATTTAAGGGCTACCCTGAACCCTAGAAAATTAGATTCCTGCAACTACAAGAAGAAGGACTGCCCAGCTGAAAACCCCTGCAGCGGAAGACCAGAAGACGACAACTGCCTTGGCTCCAGAAACTCACCGGCCTGTCTCCTGCCTTCCAAAGATCCTGCTCCAGCGACGCCTTCCAAAGGGACCAGCGACCTCGACATCCTCTGAGGACTGCCCCTGCTTCGAAAAGACAAGAAACTCCCGAGGACAGCGGACCTGCTCCAAGAAAAGCTGCAACTTTGTTTCCAGCAACTTTAAAGAACCCTGCAAGCTCCCCGCAAGAAGCGTGAGACTTGCAACACTGCACCCGGCGACCCCGACTCGGCTGGTGGCGATCCAACACCTCAGGAGGGACCCCAGGACTACTCTGATACTGTGAGTACCAAAACCTGTCCCCCCTGAGCCCCCACAGCGCCGCCTGCAGAGGGAATCCCGAGGCTTCCCCTGACCGCGACTCTTTGAACCTAAAGTCCCGACGCCTGGGAGAGACCCTGCACCCGCAGCCCCCAGGACCTGAAGGACCGGACTTTCACTGGAGAAGTGACCCCCAGGAGTCCCTCTCCCTTGCCCAAGTGGAGGTTTCCCCGAGGAATCCCCCCCTTGCCTGCCTGCAGCGCTGAAGAGATCCCGAGATCTCTCATAGACTAACATTGCGAACCCGACGCTGGTTTCTACACTGCACCCGGCCGCCCCCGCGCCGCTGAGGGTGAAATTTCTGTGTGGACTTGTGTCCCCCCCGGTGCACTACAAAACCCCCCTGGTCTGCCCTCCGAAGACGCGGGTACTTACCTGCAAGCAGACCGGAACCGGGGCACCCCCTTCTCTCCATTCTAGCCTATGTGTTTTGGGCACCACTTTGAACTCTGCACCTGACCGGCCCTGAGCTGCTGGTGTGGTGACTTTGGGGTTGCTCTGAACCCCCAACGGTGGGCTACCTTGGACCAAGAACTAAGCCCTGTAAGTGTCTTACTTACCTGGTTAACCTAACAAATACGTACCTCCCCTAGGAACCGTGAAAATTGCACTAAGTGTCCACTTTTAAAACAGCTATTTGTGAATAACTTGAAAAGTATACATGCAATTTTGATGATTTGAAGTTCCTAAAGTACTTACCTGCAATACCTTTCGAACGAGATATTACATGTAGAATTTGAACCTGTGGTTCTTAAAATAAACTAAGAAAATATATTTTTCTATACAAAAACCTATTGGCTGGATTTGTCTCTGAGTGTGTGTACCTCATTTATTGTCTATGTGTATGTACAACAAATGCTTAACACTACTCCTTGGATAAGCCTACTGCTCGACCACACTACCACAAAATAGAGCATTAGTATTATCTCTTTTTGCCACTATCTTACCTCTAAGGGGAACCCTTGGACTCTGTGTATACTATTCCTTACTTTGAAATAGTGCATACAGAGCCAACTTCCTACACTTCACTTACAAAAATCTAACCTAGCTTTCTCTTCCATTAAAATACACCTTGCAGCAATATCTGCATACCTGCAGACTACCTATTCAACTTCCCTATATAAGATACCTGTCATTAAAGCATTCATGGAGGGCCTTAGGAGAATTATACCACCAAGAACACTACCTGTTCCTTCATGGAACCTAAATGTTGTCCTAACTAGACTTATGGGTCCACCTTTTGAACCCATGCACTCCTGCGACATACAGTTCCTAACCTGGAAGGTGGCATTTCTCATCGCCATTACTTCCCTAAGAAGAGTAAGCGAGATTCAGGCGTTTACAATACAGGAACCTTTTATACAACTACACAAAAATAAAGTCGTCCTAAGGACCAATCCTAAATTTTTGCCAAAGGTTATTTCACCGTTCCATCTAAATCAAACAGTGGAACTTCCAGTGTTCTTTCCACAGCCAGATACCGTAGCTGAAAGGGCACTACATACATTAGATGTCAAAAGAGCATTGATGTATTACATTGACAGAACAAAAAACATCAGAAAGACTAAACAACTCTTTATTGCATTTCAAAAACCTCATGCAGGAAACCCAATTTCAAAACAAGGTATAGCCAGATGGATAGTTAAATGCATCCAAATCTGCTACCTTAAAGCTAAACGACAGCTGCCCATTACACCAAGGGCACACTCAACCAGAAAGAAAGGTGCTACCATGGCCTTTCTAGGAAACATCCCAATGCAAGAAATATGTAAGGCAGCCACATGGTCTACGCCTCACACATTCACCAAGCACTACTGTGTAGACGTGTTATCCGCACAACAAGCCACAGTAGGTCAAGCCGTATTAAGAACATTATTTCAGACTACTTCCACTCCTACAGGCTGATCCACCGCTTTTGGGGAAATAACTGCTTACTAGTCTATGCAGAACATGCGTATCTACAGCGACAGATGCCATCGAACTGAAAATGTCACTTACCCAGTGTACATCTGTTCGTGGCATCAGTCGCAGTAGATTTGCATGTGCCCACCCGCCTCCCCGGGAGCCTGTAGCAGTTTGGAAGATACCTTCAATTATTTATATATGTGTCATCTCAACCTTAAATAGGTGCATACTTAGTCACTCCATTGCATGGGCACTATTACTACAATTCAACTCCTACCTCACCCTCTGCGGGGAAAAACAATCGAAGATGGAGTCGACGCCCATGCGCAATGGAGACAAAAGGAGGAGTCACTCGGTCCCGTGACTCGAAAGACTTCTTCGAAGAAAAACAACTTGTAACACTCCGGCCCAACACCAGATGGCGAGCTATTGCAGAACATGCGAATCTACTGCGACTGATGCCACGAACAGATGTACACTGGGTAAGTGACATTTTCATTTTGGAACACAGTATCAGAAAATACTAGAGAGGCAACCCTCCAATAGGCGGCAAGTAAATACACAATATATTTACACTAATAAACAGTAAGAGGCATAAAAAGGTCAGAAAACAGTGCGAAATAGCAATAAGCAATAGTGGCCCTGGGGGGCCCAAGCCATAATCTAAGAAAGTGGAATGTGAACAAAGGGCCCCCACCTAGGTAAGTAAATCATGTGAAGGGGAGCTGTGAGTACTAGGAAACCACACAGGTAAGTAATACAGTACCCCTCAGCAGGAGTAAACCCCTGAATTTTCCCCAAACCACCCAAAAGGAGGAAAAGAAGAAAAAGAGGACACCCAGAACAACCTGCAAGGAACCAGCAATGGATTACCGAAGATGGAGACCTGTGGAGAGAGTGGACCAAGTCCAGAAGTATCTGTGGAGTCCAGGAGGAGTAGGAGATACTACCCACCCAGAGGTACCTTTTGGAGTTGGTCGATGAAGAAGGAAGACAGATCAGCACTGCAGCACAGAAGCTGGAGAAGAGTTCCTGATGTGTGAAAAAAGTGTCCCACTCCGGAAGCTAGATTGCAGATGGGTGTCAGTGAAGGATTTCCACCAAGAAGCCTTGGCAAAGTCACATTCACAGTTGGAGGAAAAGAGGTGCCACCGGGGACTAGCAAGGTCTAGGAGGACTCTACCCAGGAGGGGGAGTCACAATCGACCTTCCGCATCACAGAAGGCCCACAGGATCAGAGGAAGCATCCACAGGTGCCCCCCAGAGGACAGGGACACAGAAGTCGCTGAAGCAGCCCATGCAGCACCACAGAAGTTGCTCCCACATCGCCAGAGGACCACGCAGAGGACCAGAAATTACAGGAGGGAGTGCTAGGGGCTGGTGCTACATGTTGCCTCAACTTCCCCTTGGAGGTGAAGCAAACAAGCCTTGGCAGCTGCAAAAGTTGCGGTGCACGGGTGTAAGGAAATGCCTCCTTGGCATGGTTACCCCCTGACTTTTTGCCTTTGCTGATGCTAAGTTTTGATTTGAAAGTGTGCTGAGGCCTGCTAATCAGGCCCCAGCACCAGTGTTCTTTCCCTAACCTGTACTTTTGTTTCCACAATTAGCACACCCTGGCATCCAGGTAAGTCCTTTGTAACTGGTACCCCTGGTACAAAGGGCCCTGATGCCAGGGAAGGTCTCTAAGGGCTGCAGCATATCTTATGCCACCCTGGGGACCCCTCACTCAGCACAGACACACTGCTAGCCAGCTTGTGTGTGCTAGTGGGGATAAAAAGACTAAGTCGACATGGCACTCCCCTCAGGGTGCCATGCCAACCTTACACTGCCTACAGGTATAGATAACTCACCCCTCTAGCAGGCCTTACAGCCCTAAGGCAGGGTGCACTATACCATAGGTGAGGGCATAAGTGCATGAGCACTATGCCCCTACAGTGTCTAAGCAAAACCTTAGACATTGAGGGCCATATTTATACTTTTTGACGCACAACTGCGCCAACGCAGTTGTGCGTCAAAAATTTTAACGCCGGCTAACGCCATTCCAAAGCGCCATGCGGGCGCCTTATTTATTGAATGACGTTAGCCGGCACAGCTGACTGGTGTGCGCCAAAAAAAATGACTCACACCAGGCAGCGCCGGCGTAGGGGAAAATGGAGCTTGGGCGTCAAAAAATGGGGCATTTCAGGTCTGAGGCAAAATTTTGGCCTCAACCCGATTTGCGCCATTTTTTTTTACGCCCAACCCCCATTGAAATGACTCCTGTCTTAGCAAAGACAGGAGTCATGCCCCCTTGCCCAATGGCCATGCCCAGGGGACTTATGTCCCCTGGGCATGGCCATTGGGCATAGTGGCATGTAGGGGGGCAAAAATCAGGCCCCCCTATGCCACAAAAAAATTACGAAAAAATACTTACCTGAATTTACCTTAAGTTCCCTGGGATGGGTCCCTCCATCCTTGGGCGTCCTCCTGGGGTGGGCAAAAGTGGCAGGGGGTGTCCCTGGGGGCATGGGAGGGCACCTCTGGGCTCCTTCCGAGCCCACAGGTCCCTTAACGCCTGGCCTGACCAGGCGTTAAAAAATTACGCAAAAGCGGCTGGACGTCATTTTTTAAGGCCCGCCCACTCCCGTGCGTCATTTTTGCACGGGAGTTTAAATAAGGCGCACATGCCTTAGAGTCATTTTTTAGAAGGGAACGCCTTCCTTGCATATAATTAACGCAAGGTAGGTGTCCACGCTAAAAAATGACGCAAACTCCAAGATCTTTGGCGCTAGACGGGTCTAACGCCAAAGTATAAATATGAAGTTAGCTTTGCGTCGGATTTGCGTTAAAAAAAACGATGCAAATCCGGCGCAAACAGAGTATAAATATGCCCCTGTAAGTGCAGGGTAGCCATAAGAGTATATGGTCTGGGAGTCTGTCATGCACGAACTCCACAGCACCATAATGGCTACACTGAAAACTGTGAAGTTTGGTATCAAACTTCTCAGCACAATAAATGCACACTGATGCCAGTGTACATTTTATTGTAACATACACCCCAGAGGGCACCTTAGAGGTGCCCCCTGAAACCTTAACCGACTACCCGTGTAGGCTGACTGGTTTTAGCAGCCTGCCACTCTCCAGACATGTTGCTGGCCACATGGGGAGAGTGCCTTTGTCACTCTGTGGCTAGTAACAAAGCCTGTACTGGGTGGAGATGCTTCTCACCTCCCCCCTGCAGGAACTGTAACACCTGGCGGTGAGCCTCAAAGGCTCACCCCCTTTGTTACAGCACCCCAGGGCATTCCAGCTAGTGGAGCTGTCCGCCCTCTCCGGCCACGGCCCCACTTTTGGCGGCAAGGCCGGAGGAGATAATGAGAAAAACGAGGAGGAGCCACTGGCCAGTCAGGACAGCCCCTAAGGCATCCTGAGCTGAGGTGACTCTGACTTTTAGAAATCCTACATCTTGCAGATGGAGGATTCCCCCAATAGGGATAGGAATGTGCCCCCCTCCCCTCATGGAGGAGGCACAAAGAAGGTGTAGCCACCCTCAGGGCTAGTAGCCATTGGCTACTAACCCCCAGACCTAAACCCACCCCTAAATTCAGTATTTAGGGGCTCCCCAGAACCTAGGAACTGAGATTCCTGCAACCTAAGAAGAAGAGGACTGCTGAGCTGAAAAACCCTGCAGAGAAGACGGAGACATCAACTGCTTTGGCCCCAGCTCTACCAGCCTGTCTCCCCACTTCTAAATACACTGCTCCAGCGACGCTTTACACAGGGACCAGCGTCCTCTGAAGCCTCAGAGGACTATCCTGCATCTAGAAGGAGCAAGAACTCCTGAGGACAGCGGCTCTGTTCACCAAAGACTGCAACTTTAAAACAAAGAAGCAACTTTGAAACAACACGCGTTTCCCTCCGGAAGCGTGAGACTTGGCACTCTGCACCCGACGCCCCCAGCACGACTTGTGGAGAACAATCACTTCAGGGAGGACTCCCCGGCGACTGCGAGACCGTGAGTAGCCAGAGTTGACCCCCCTGAGCCCCCACAGCGACGCCTGCAGAGGGAATCCCGAGGTTCCCCCTGACCGCGACTGCCTGCTTCAAAGACCCGACACCTGGTAAAGGCACTGCATCCGCAGCCCCCAGGACCTGAAGGATCCGACCTCCAGTGCAGGAGCGACCCCCAGGTGGCCCTCTCCCTTTCCCAGGTGGTGGCTACACCGAGGAGCCCACCCCTTGCCTGCCTGCATCGCTGAAGAGACCCCTTGGTCTCCCATTGATTTCTATTGAAAACCCGACGCTTGTTTGCACACTGCACCCGGCTGCCCCCGTGCCGCTGAGGGTGTACTTCTGTGTGGACTTGTGTCCCCCCCGATGCCCTACAAAACCCGCCTGGTCTGCCCTCCGAAGACGCGGGTACTTACCTGCTGGCAGACTGGAACCGGGGCACCCCCTTCTCCATTGAAGCCTATGCGTTTTGGGCACCACTTTGACCTCTGCACCTGACCGGACCTGAGCTGCTGGTGTGGTAACTTTGGGGTTGCTCTGAACCCCCAATGGTGGGCTACCTTGGACCCAAACTTGAACCCCGTAGGTGGTTTACTTACCTGCAAAAACAAAACACTTACCTCCCCCAGGAACTGTTGAAAATTGCACTGTGTCTAGTTTTAAAATAGCTATATGTCATTTATGTGAAAACTGTATATGCTATTTTGCTAATTCAAAGTTCCTAAAGTACCTACCTGAAATACCTTTCATTTGAAGTATTACTTGTAAATCTTGAACCTGTGGTTCTTAAAATAAACTAAGAAAATATATTTTTCTATACAAAAACCTATTGGCCTGGAATTGTCTCTGAGTGTGTGTTCCTCATTTATTGCCTGTGTGTGTACAACAAATGCTTAACACTACTCCTTTGATAAGCCTACTGCTCGACCACACTACCACAAAATAGAGCATTAGAATTATCTCTTTTTGCCACTATCTTACCTCTAAGGGGAACGCTTGGACTCTGTGCATACTATTCCTTACTTTGAAATAGTGCATACAAAGCCAAATTCCTACATTGGTGGATCAGCGGTGGGGTACAAGACTTTGCATTTGCTGGACTACTCAGCCAATACCTGATCACACGACTAAATTCCCAAAATTGTCATTAGAAACTGATTTTTGAAATTTGAGCTATTTTTCTAAATTTTTAAAAGTCCTGCTAGGGCCTTGTGTTAGTCACTGTTAGCATTTCTTTTAGAGTTTAAAAGTTTTGTAAAAGTTTGAATTAAGTCTAGAGATAGTTTTAGATTCTTAAAAAGCATTCCAACTTTTAGAAACATAGGGGGTTATTACAACTTTGGAGGAGGTGTTAATCCGTCCCAAAAATGACGGTAAAGTGACGGATATACCACTAGCCGTATTACGAGTCCATTATATCCTATGAAACTCGTAATACGGCTGGTGGTATATCCGTCACTTTACCGTCACTTTTGGGACGGATTAACACCTCCTCCAAAGTTTTAATAACCCTCATAATGTCTAATGCAGAAGAGAATGTGATGGAACTAGACATCACCCCTTACCTCCATTTTAGGATGAGAGAGTTAAGGTCTCTCTGCAGATTAAAAAATATTAAAGCTGGTTTAAACCCTACCAAATTACAGCTCCAGGAGCTGTTGGCAGAGTTTGCCAAAAACAACCCCTCTGAGGATGACCTCCCAGTGGGGGAAGCTAGTGATGTGGAGGAGAATTCCCCCCCTCCAGTCCTAGTTAGGGAGAACAGGGCTCCTCAAGCCCTGACTCCAACTGTGATAGTCAGAGATACTGGTTCTCTCACAGGAGAGTCCAGCAACTCTGGAATCATTGAGCACAGCCTCAATGAAGAGGACCTCCTGCTAGCCAGGATGGCCAAAAGATTGGCTTTAGAGAGACAGCTCCTAGCCATAGAAAGGGAAAGACAAGAGATGGGTTTCGGTCCCATCCATGGTGGCAGCAACATAAATAGGGTCAGAGATTCTCCTGACATGTTGAAAATCCCTAAAGGGATTGCAACTCAATATGAAGATGGTGATGACATCACCAAATGGTTCACAGCTTTTGAGAGGGCTTGTGCAACCAGAAAAGTAAACAGATCTCACTGGGGTGCTGTCCTTTGGGAAATGTTCACTGTAAAGTGTAGGGATAGACTCCTCACACTCTCTGGAAAAGATGCAGAATCCTATGACCTCATGAAGGCTACCCTGATTGAGGGCTTTGGATTCTCCACTGAGGAGTACAGGATTAGGTTCAGGGGGGCTCAAAAATCCTCGAGCAAGACCTGGGTTGATTTTGTGGACTACTCAGTGAAAACACTGGATGGTTGGATTCAAGGCAGTGGTGTAAATGATTATGATGGGCTGTACAATTTATTTGTGAAAGAACACCTGTTAAGTAATTGTTCAAATGATAAACTGCATCAGCATCTGGTAGACCTAGGACCAATTTCTCCCCAAGAATTGTGAAGGAAGGCGGACCATTGGGTCAAGACTAGGGTGACCAAGACTTCCACAGAGGGTGACCAAAAGAAAGGGGCCACAAAGCCTCCCCAGGGGAAGAGTGTTGAGACATCCAAAGGGAAAAATAGTAAAGAGTCTTCTACAGGCCCCCAAAAACCTGCTCAGGAGGGTGGGCCCAGAACCTCTTCCAATTTTGGGTACAAGGGTAAAAACTTTGATCCCAAAAAGGCCTGGTGTCGTAGCTGTAATCAGCCTGGACACCAAACTGGAGACAAGGCCTGTCCCAAGAAAGGTTCCACTTCAAACTGTACTCCAGCTAACACTGGAATGGCCAGTCTCCAAGTGGGATCAACAGTGTGCCCAGAGCAAATCAGGTGTCACACTGAAGCTACATTAGTCTCTGAGGGTGGGGTGGATTTAGCCACACTGGCTGCCTGGCCCCCTAACATGCAAAAATACAGGCAGCAGCTCTTAATTAATGGGACAAGTGTAGAAGGCCTGAGGGATACAGGTGCCAGTGTCACCATGGTGACAGAAAAACTGGTTTCCCCTCGTCAATACCTGGCTGGACAAACTTATCCAGTCACCAACGCTGACAATCAGACTAAAGTACATCCCATGGCTATGGTAACTTTAGAGTGGGGAGGGGTCAATGGCCTGAAACAGGTGGTGGTCTCCTCAAATATCCCTGTAGACTGTTTGCTTGGAAATGACCTGGAGTCCTCAGCATGGGCTGAGGTAGAACTGAAAACCCGTGCAGCCATGCTGGGTATCCCTGAACTGGTGTGTGTCAAGACAAGGGCACAGTGCAAGGCGCAGGGTGAAAAAGTGGTGTTGGAGCCTGGAAAAAGGGCCCAAACCACCAAGAGAAAAGGAAAGAAGACTGGGGAACCATCTTCCACACAGCAAGAAAAAGAGAACCTCTCTTCTCAGGAAGAAGTTCTGCCCTCTGAGGGAACTGAGCCTCTGGAGTTAGAACCTTATCAGGTTGAGCTCCTAGGCCCAGGGGGACCCTCAAGGGAGCAGTTGTGTAAGGGGTAAGAAACCTGTCCCTCTCTTGAAGGTCCACAGGCAGCAAGCTGCTGAAGAGTCCAATGGAAAGATAACAGGAACACATAGGGTCTATTGGGAAGATAGACTCCTTTACACTGAGGCAAGAGATCGCAAACCTGGTGCCACTAGGAGAGTGGTAGTGCCTCAGGAGTTTAGGGAGTTCATTCTGACCTTAGCCCATGATATTTCTCTTGCTGGGCATTTGGGACAGACCAAGACATGGGAGAGACTAGTCAACCACTTCTATTGGCCCAACATGTCCCAGAAGGTCTAGGAGTTTTGTGTCTCCTGTGCCACCTGTCAAGCCAGTGGTAAGACAGGTGGGCACCCAAAGGCCCCCCTCATTCCACTTCCAGTGGTGGGGGTCCCCTTTGAAAGAGTGGGTGTGGACATAGTGGGTCCACTTGAACCTCCCACAGCCTCAGGGAACCAATACATACTAGTAGTAGTGGATCATGCTACTAGATACCCTGAAGCAATTCCCCTTAGGTCGACTACTGCCCCTGCAGTAGCCAAAGCACTCATTGGCATTTTTACCAGAGTGGGTTTTCCTAAGGAGGTGGTGTCTGACAGAGGTACCAACTTTGTCAGCATACCTGAAGCACATGTGGAATGAGTGTGGGGTGACTTACAAATTCACCACACCATACCATTCACAAACCAATGGTCTTGTTGAAAGATTTAACAAGACATTGAAAGGCATTGTAGGAAGTTGGCTCTGTATGCACTATTTCAAAGTAAGGAATAGTATGCACAGAGTCCAAGGGTTTCCCGTAGAGGTAAGATAGTGGCAAAAAGAGATAATACTAATGCTCTATTTTGTGGTAGTGTGGTCGAGCAGTAGGCTTATCAAAGGAGTAGTGTTAAGCATTTGTTGTACATACACACAGGCAATAAATGAGGAACACACACTCAGAGACAATTCCAGGCCAATAGGTTTTTGTATAGAAAAATATATTTTCTTAGTTTATTTTAAGAACCACAGGTTAAAATTCTACATGTAATATCTCATTTGAAAGGTATTGCAGGTAAGTACTTTAGGAACGTTGAACAATCACAATAGCATATATACTTTTGGAATAAAACACATATAGCTATTTTAAAACTAGACACAGTGCAATTTTCAACAGTTCCTGGGGGAGGTAAGTTATTGTTAGTTCTTGCAGGTAAGTAAACCACCTACGGGGTTCAGATTGGGGTCCAAGGTTGCCCACCGTTGGGGGTTCAGAGCAACCCCAAAGTTACCACACCAGCAGCTCAGGGCCGGGCAGGTACAGAGGTCAAAGTGGTGCCCAAAACGCATAGGCTTCAATGGAAAAGGGGGTGCCCCGGTTCCAGTCTGCCAGCAGGTAAGTACCCGCGTCTTCGGAGGGCAGACCAGGGGGGTTTTGTAGGGCACCGGGGGGGACACAGGTCAGCACAGAAAGTACACCCTCAGCAGCACGGGGGCGGCCGGGTGCAGTGTGCAAACACGCGTGGGTTTTCAATAGGTTTCAACGGGAGACCAAGGGGTCTCTTCAGCGATGCAGGCAGGCAAGGGGGGGGGCTCCTCGGGGTAGCCACCACCTGGACAAGGGAGAGGGCCTCCTGGGGGTCACTCCTGCACTGGAATTCCGATCCTTCAGGTCCTGGGGGCTGCGGGTGCAGGGTCTTTTCCAGGCATCGGGATATCAGAGTCAGGCAGTCGCGGTCAGGGGGAGCCTCGGGATTCCCTCTGCAGGCGTCGCTGTGGGGGCTCAGGGGGGACAACTTTGGTTACTCACAGTCTTGGAGTCGCCTGGGGGTCCTCCCTGTAGCGTTGTTTCTTCACCAGTCGAGTCGGGGAAGCCGGGTGCAGTGTTGCAAGTCTCATGCTTCTTGCGGGGATTGCAGGGGTCTTTAAATCTGCTCCTCTGGAAACAAAGTTGCAGTCTTTGTTGAACAGGGCCGCTGTTCTCTGGAGTTTCTTGGTCTTCTGGAAGCAGGGCAGTCCTCTGAGGATTCAGAGGTCGCTGGTCCTGGGGAAAGCGTTGCTGGAGCAGTTTTCTTCTGAAGGAGGGAGCCAGGCCGGTAGGGCTGGGGCCAAAGCAGTTGGTGTCTCCGTCTTCTCTGCAGGGGTTTTTCAGCTCAGCAGTCCTCTTCTTCGTAAGTTGCAGGAATCTGGTTTCCTAGGTTCTGGGGAGCCCCTAAATACAGAATTTAGGGGTGTGTTTAGGTCAGGGAGGGCAGTAGCCAATGGCTACTAGCCCTGAGGGTGGCTACACCCTCTTTGTGCCTCCTCCCAAGGGGAGGGGGGCACATTCCTATCCCTATTGGGGGCAGATGGAGGATTTCTAAAAGTCAGAGTCACTTCAGCTCAGGTTGCCTTAGGGGCTGTCCTGACTGGCCAGTGACTCCTCCTTGTTTTTCTCATTATCTCTCCTGGAATTGCCGCCAAAAGTGGGGGCAGTGTCCAGGGGGCGGGCATCTCCACTAGCTGGAATGCCCTGGGGCTTTGTAACACGAAGCCTGAGCCTTTGAGGCTCACTGCTAGGTGTTACAGTTCCTACAGGGGGGAGGTGTGAAGCACCTCCACCCAGAGCAGGCTTTTGTTTCTGTCCCCAGAGAGCACAAAGGCCCTCACCACATGGGGTCAGAAACTCGTCTCTCAGCAGCAGGCTGGCACAGACCAGTCAGTCCTGCACTGAACAATTGGGTAAAATACAGGGGGCATCTCTAAGATGCCCTCTGTGTGCATTTTTTTAATAAATCCAACACTGGCATCAGTGTGGGTTTATTATTCTGAGAAGTTTGGTACCAAACTTCCCAGTATTCAGTGTAGCCATTATGGAGCTGTGGAGTTCGTTTTTGACAGACTCCCAGCCCATATACTCTTATGGCTACCCTGCACTTACAATGTCTAAGGTTTTGCTTAGACACTGTAGGGGCATAGTGCTCATGCACATATGCCCTCACCTGTGGTATAGTGCACCCTGCCTTAGGGCTGTAAGGCCTGCTAGAGGGGTGACTTACCTATGCCACAGGCAGTGTGAGGTTGGCATGGCACCCTGAGGGGAGTGCCATGTCGACTTAGTCATTTTCTCCCCACCAGCACACACAAGATGGCAAGCAGTGTGTCTGTGCTGAGTGAGGGGTCCCTAGGGTGGCATAAGACATGCTCCAGCCCTTAAAGACCTTCCCTGGCATCAGGGCCCTTGGTACCAGGGGTACCAGTTACAAGGGACTTACCTGGGTGCCAGGGTTGTGCCAATTGTGGAGACAATGGTACATTTTAGGTGAAAGAACACTGGTGCTGGGGCCTGGTTAGCAGGGTCCCAGCACACTTCTCAGTCAAGTCAGCATCAGTATCAGGCAAAAAGTGGGGGGTAACTGCAACAGGGAGGCATTTCTTTACAGGCATGATCATGGGGCTCCCTGAAAAACTCAAAAGGAGATGGGATGTCCTCTTGCCATGTCTGCTTTTCGCTTACAGAGAGGTGCCTTAGAAGGGAGTAGGGTTTCCCCCCTTTGAACTTCTGTTTGGCCATCCTATAAGGGGACCACTAGCTCTTGTGAAAGAAGGCTGGGAGAGACCTCTTCATGAGCCTAAGCAAGATATAGTGGACTATGTACTAGGCCTATGTTCAAGGAAGGCAGAGTACATGGAAAAGGCAAGCAAAACCCTTGAGGCCAGCCAACAGCTCCAGAAGTTTTGGTATGACCAAAAGGCTGCTATGGTTGAATTTCAGCCAGGGCAGAAAGTCTGGGTTTTGGAACCTGTGGCTCCCAGGGCACTTCAGGACAGATGGAGTGGCCCTTACCCAGTGCTAGAAAAGAAGAGTCAGGTCACCTACCTGGTAGGCCTAGGCACTAGCAGGACCCCCAAAAGGGTGATCCATGTGAACCGCCTAAAGCTCTTCCATGACAGGGCAGATGTGAATCTGTTGATGGTAACAGATGAGGACCAGGAAGCTGAGAGTGAACCTCTCCCTGCTCTCCTCTCCACAGACCCTAAAGATGGCTCAGTTGATGGAGTGATCTATTCAGACACTCTCTCTGGCCAACAGCAATCTGATTGTAGGAAGGTTCTGCAACACTTTGCTGAGCTCTTTTCCCTAACCCCTGGTCAGACCCGCCTGTGTACCCATGATGTGGACACAGGAGACAGCATGCCTGTCAAAAACAAAATATTCAGACAGTCTGACCAAGTTAAGGAAAGCAACAAGGTGGAAGTCCACAAGATGCTGGAATTGGGAGTCATTGAGCACTCTGATAGCCCCTGGGCTAGCCCAGTGGTCTTAGTCCCCAAACCTCACACCAAAGAAGGGAAGAGAGAGATGAGGTTTTGTGTGGACTACAGAGGACTTAATTCTGTCACCAAGACAGATGCCCATCCCATTCCAAGAGCAGATGAACTCATTGACAAACTAGGTGCTGCCAAATTCTTAAGTACCTTTGACTTAACAGCAGGGTATTGGCAAATCAAAATGGTACCAGGAGCAAAAGAAAAGACAGCATCCTCCACACCTGATGGGCATTATCAGTTCACTGTTATGCTCTTTGGTTTAAAGAATGCCCCTGCCACCTTCCAAAGGTTGGTGAATCAAGTCCTTGCTGGCTTGGAGTCCTTTACTACAGCTTATCTTGATGATATTGCTGTCTTTAGCTCCAGCTGGCAGGATCACCTGGTCGACCTGAAGAAGGTTTTGAAGGCTCTGCAAGCAGCAGGCCTCTCTATCAAGGCATCCAAATGCCAGATAGGGCAGGGGACTGTGGTTTACTTGGGACACCTTGTAGGTGGAGGCCAAGTTCAGCCACTCCAGCCTAAGATCCAGACTATTATGGACTGGGCAGCTCCAAAAACCCAGACTCAAGTCAGGGCATTTCTTGGCTTGACTGGGTACTACAGGAGGTTTGTGAAGGGATATGGATCCATAGTGACAGCCCTCACAGACCTTACCTCCAAGAAAATGCCCAAGAAGGTAAACTGGACTGTAGAATGCCAACAGGCCTTTGAGACCCTGAAACAAGCAATGTGCACAGCACCAGTTCTAAAAGCTCCAGATTACTCCAAGCAGTTCATTGTGCAGACAGATGCCTCTGAACATGGGATAGGGGCAGTTTTGTCCCAGACAAATGATGATGGCCTTGACCAGCCTGTTGCTTTCATTAGCAGGAGGTTACTCCCCAGGGAGCAGCGTTGGAGTGCCATTGAGAGGGAGGCCTTTGCTGTGGTTTGGTCCCTAAAGAAGCTGAGACCATACCTCTTTGGTGCTCACTTTGTAGTTCAGACTGACCACAGACCTCTCAGATGGCTGATGCAAATGTAAGGTGAAAATCCAAAACTGTTGAGGTGGTCCATCTCCCTACAGGGAATGGACTTTATAGTGGAACACAGGCCTGGGACTGCCCATGCCAATGCAGATTGCCTTTCCAGGTTCTTCCACTTAGAAAATGAAGACTCTGTTGCGAAAGGTTAGTCTCATCCTCTTTGGTTTTTTTGGAGGGGGGGGTGTTGTGTAAGGAAATGCCTCCTGGCATGGTTACCCCCTGACCTTTTGCCTTTGCTGATGCTAAGTTTTGATTTGAAAGTGTGCTGAGGCCTGCTAATCAGGCCCCAGCACCAGTGTTCTTTCCCTAACCTGTACTTTTGTTTCCACAATTGGCACACCCTGGCATCTAGGTAAGTCCCTTGTAACTGGTACCCCTGGTAACAAGGGCCCTGATGCCAGGGAAGGTCTCTAAGGGCTGCAGCATATCTTATGCCACCCTGGGGACCCCTCACTCAGCACAGACACACTGCTAGCCAGCTTGTGTGTGCTAGTGGGGATAAAAAGACTAAGTCGACATGGCACTCCCCTCAGGGTGCCATGCCAACCTCACACTGCCTACAGGTATAGATAAATCACCCCTCTAGCAGGCCTTACAGCCCTAAGGCAGGGTGCACTATACCATAGGTGAGGGCATAAGTGCATGAGCACTATGCCCCTACAGTGTCTAAGCAAAACCTTAGACATTGTAAGTGCAGGGTAGCCATAAGAGTATATGGTCTGGGAGTCTGTCAGGCACGAACTCCACAGCACCATAATGGCTACACTGAAAACTGTGAAGTTTGGTATCAAACTTCTCAGCACAATAAACACACACTGATGCCAGTGTACATTTTATTGTAACATACACCCCAGAGGGCACCTTAGAGGTGCCCCCTGAAACCTTAACCGACTACCCGTGTAGGCTGTAGGAAGTTGGCTCTGTATGTGCTATTTCAAAGTAAGGAATAGCAGGCACAGAGTCCAAGGGTTCCCCTTAGAGGTAAAATAGTGGTAAAAATAGATAATACTAATGCTCTATTTTGTGGTAGTGTGGTCGAGCAGTAGGCTTATCCAAGGAGTAGTGTTAAGCATTTGTTGTACATACACATAGACAATAAATGAGGTACACACACTCAGAGACAAATCCAGCCAATAGGTTTTTATATAAAAAAATATCTTTTCTTAGTTTATTTTAAGAACCACAGGTTCAAATTCTACATGTAATATCTCATTCGAAAGGTATTGCAGGTAAGTACTTTAGGAACTTCAAATCATCAAAATTGCATGTATACTTTTCAAGTTATTCACAAATAGCTGTTTTAAAAGTGGACACAGTGCAATTTTCACAGTTCCTAGGGGAGGTAAATATTTGTTAGGTTAACCAGGTAAGTAAGGCACTTACAGGGCTTAGTTCTTGGTCCAAGGTAGCCCACCGTTGGGGGTTCAGAGCAACCCCAAAGTCACCACACCAGCAGCTCAGGGCCGGTCAGGTGCAGAGTTCAAAGTGGTGCCCAAAACACATAGGCTAGAATGGAGAGAAGGGGGTGCCCCGGTTCCGGTCTGCTTGCAGGTAAGTACCCGCGTCTTCGGAGGGCAGACCAGGGGGGTTTTGTAGGGCACCGGGGGGGACACAAGCCCACACAGAAATTTCACCCTCAGCAGCGCGGGGGCGGCCGGGTGCAGTGTAGAAACAAGCGTCGGGTTTGTAATGGAAGTCAATGGGAGATCTAGGGATCTCTTCAGCGCTGTATGCAGGCAAGGGGGGGGTTCCTCGGGGAAACCTCCACTTGGGCAAGGGAGAGGGACTCCTGGGGGTCACTTCTCCAGTGAAAGTCCGGTCCTTCAGGTCCTGGGGGCTGCGGGTGCAGGGTCTCTCCCAGGTGTCGGGACTTGGGATTCAAAGAGTCGCGGTCAGGGGAAGCCTCGGGATTCCCTCTGCAGGCGGCGCTGTGGGGGCTCAGGGGGGACAGGTTTTGGTACTCACAGTATCAGAGTAGTCCTGGGGTCCCTCCTGAGGTGTTGGATCGCCACCAGCCGAGTCGGGGTCGCCGGGTGCAGTGTTGCAAGTCTCACGCTTCTTGCGGGGAGCTTGCAGGGTTCTTTAAAAGCTGCTGGAAACAAAGTTGCAGCTTTTCTTGGAGCAGGTCCGCTGTCCTCGGGAGTTTCTTGTCTTTTCGAAGCAGGGGCAGTCCTCAGAGGATGTCGAGGTCGCTGGTCCCTTTGGAAGGCGTCGCTGGAGCAGGATCTTTGGAAGGCAGGAGACAGGCCGGTGAGTTTCTGGAGCCAAGGCAGTTGTCGTCTTCTGGTCTTCCTCTGCAGGGGTTTTCAGCTAGGCAGTCCTTCTTCTTGTAGTTGCAGGAATCTAATTTTCTAGGGTTCAGGGTAGCCCTTAAATACTAAATTTAAGGGCGTGTTTAGGTCTGGGGGGTTAGTAGCCAATGGCTACTAGCCCTGAGGGTGGGTACACCCTCTTTGTGCCTCCTCCCAAGGGGAGGGGGACACAATCCTAACCCTATTGGGGGAATCCTCCATCTGCAAGATGGAGGATTTCTAAAAGTTAGAGTCACCTCAGCTCAGGACACCTTAGGGGCTGTCCTGACTGGCCAGTGACTCCTCCTTGTTTTTCTCATTATTTTCTCCGGCCTTGCCGCCAAAAGTGGGGCCTGGCCGGAGGGGGCGGGCAACTCCACTAGCTGGAGTGTCCTGCTGGGTTGGCACAAAGGAGGTGAGCCTTTGAGGCTCACCGCCAGGTGTGACAATTCCTGCCTGGGGGAGGTGTTAGCATCTCCACCCAGTGCAGGCTTTGTTACTGGCCTCAGAGTGACAAAGGCACTCTCCCCATGGGGCCAGCAACATGTCTCGGTTTGTGGCAGGCTGCTAAAACTAGTCAGCCTATACAGATAGTCGGATAAGTTTCAGGGGGCACCTCTAAGGTGCCCTCTGTGGTGTATTTTACAATAAAATGTACACTGGCATCAGTGTGCATTTATTGTGCTGAGAAGTTTGATACCAAACTTCCCAGTTTTCAGTGTAGCCATTATGGTGCTGTGGAGTTCGTGTTTGACAGACTCCCAGACCATATACTCTTATGGCTACCCTGCACTTACAATGTCTAAGGTTTTGTTTAGACACTGTAGGGGTACCATGCTCATGCACTGGTACCCTCACCTATGGTATAGTGCACCCTGCCTTAGGGCTGTAAGGCCTGCTAGAGGGGTGGCTTACCTATACTGCATAGGCAGTGAGAGGCTGGCATGGCACCCTGAGGGGAGTGCCATGTCGACTTACTCGTTTTGTCCTCACTAGCACACACAAGCTGGCAAGCAGTGTGTCTGTGCTGAGTGAGAGGTCTCCAGGGTGGCATAAGACATGCTGCAGCCCTTAGAGACCTTCCTTGGCATCAGGGCCCTTGGTACTAGAAGTACCAGTTACAAGGGACTTATCTGGATGCCAGGGTCTGCCAATTGTGGATACAAAAGTACAGGTTAGGGAAAGAACACTGGTGCTGGGGCCTGGTTAGCAGGCCTCAGCACACTTTCAATTGTAAACATAGCATCAGCAAAGGCAAAAAGTCAGGGGGCAACCATGCCAAGGAGGCATTTCCTTACACAACCCCCCCCCCAAACGAAAGAGGATGAGACTAACCTTTCCCAAGAGAGTCTTCATTTTCTAAGTGGAAGAACCTGGAAAGGCCATCTGCATTGGCATGGGCAGTCCCAGGTCTGTGTTCCACTATAAAGTCCATTCCCTGTAGGGAGATGGACCACCTCAACAGTTTAGGATTTTCACCTTTCATTTGCATCAGCCATTTGAGAGGTCTGTGGTCAGTTTGAACTAGGAAGTGAGTCCCAAAGAGGTATGGTCTCAGCTTCTTCAGGGACCAAACCACAGCAAAGGCCTCCCTCTCAATGGCACTCCAACGCTGCTCCCTGGGGAGTAACCTCCTGCTAATGAAAGCAACAGGCTGGTCAAGGCCATCATCATTTGTTTGGGACAAAACTGCCCCTATCCCATGTTCAGAGGCATCAGTCTGCACAATGAACTGCTTAGAATAATCTGGAGCTTTTAGAACTGGTGCTGAGCACATTGCTTGTTTCAGGGTGTCAAAGGCCTGTTGGCATTCCACAGTCCAGTTCACTTTCTTGGGCATTTTCTTGGAGGTGAGTTCAGTGAGGGCTGTCACAATGGATCCATATCCCTTCACAAACCTCCGGTAATACCCAGTCAAGCCAAGGAATGCCCTGACTTGAGTCTGGGTTTTTGGAGCTACCCAGTCCAGAATAGTCTGGATCTTGGGTTGGAGTGGCTGAACTTGGCCTCCACCTACAAGGTGTCCCAAGTAAACCACAGTTCCCTGCCCTATCTGGCATTTGGATGCCTTGATAGAGAGGCCTGCAGATTGCAGGGCCTTCAAAACCTTCTTCAGGTGGACCAGGTGATCCTGCCAGGTGGAGCTAAAGACAGCAATATCATCAAGATAAGCTGTGCTAAAGGACTCCAAGCCAGCAAGGACTTGATTCACCAACCTTTGGAAGGTGGCAGGGGCATTCTTTAAACCAAAGGGCATAACAGTAAACTGGTAATGCCCATCAGGTGTGGAGAATGCTGTTTTCTCTTTTGCTCCAGGTGCCATTTTTATTTGCCAGTACCCTGCTGTCAAGTCAAAGGTACTTAAGAATTTGGCAGCACCTAATTTGTCTATGAGCTCATCAGCTCTTGGAATTGGATGAGCATCTGTCTTGGTGACAGAATTGAGCCCTCTGTAGTCCACACAAAACCTCATCTCTTTCTTTCCATCTTTGGTGTGAGGTTTGGGGACTAAGACCACTGGGCTAGCCCAGGGGCTGTCAGAGCGCTCAATTACTCCCAATTCCAGCATCTTGTGGACTTCCACCTTGATGCTTTCTTTGACATGGTCAGATTGTCTAAAGATTTTGTTCTTGACAGGCATGCTGTCTCCTGTGTCCACATCATGGGTACACAGGTGTGTCTGACCAGGGGTCAAGGAGAAGAGTTCAGGAAACTGTTGTAGGACTCTCCTACAATCAGCTTGCTGTTGGCCAGAGAGGGTGTCTGAGTAGATCACTCCATCTACTGTGCCATCTTTTGGGTCTGATGACAGAAGATCAGGGAGAGGTTCACTCTCTGCCTCCTGATCCTCATCTGTTACCATCAACAGATTCACATCAGCCCTGTCATGGAAGAGCTTAAGGCGGTTCACATGGATCACCCTCTTGGGGCTCCTGCTTGTGCCCAGGTCCACCAGGTAGGTGACCTGACTCTTCCTTTCTAGTACTGGGTAAGGGCCACTCCATTTGTCCTGGAGTGCCCTGGGAGCCACAGGCTCCAGAACCCATACTTTCTGCCCTGGTTGGAACTCAACCAGTGCAGCCTTTTGGTCATACCAAAACTTCTGGAGCTGTTGGCTGGCCTCAAGGTTTTTGGTTGCCTTTTCCATGTACTCTGCCATTCTAGAGCGAAGGCCAAGTACATAGTCCACTATGTCCTGTTTAGGCTCATGGAGAGGTCTCTCCCAGCCTTCTTTAACAAGGGCAAGTGGTCCCCTTACAGGATGACCAAACAGAAGTTCAAAGGGTGAGAATCCTACTCCCTTCTGTGGCACCTCTCTGTAAGCGAAAAGCAGACATGGCAAGAGGACATCCCATCTCCTTTTGAGTTTTTCTGGGAGCCCCATGATCATGCCTTTTAATGTCTTGTTGAATCTCTCAACCAAGCCATTAGTTTGTGGATGGTATGGTGTAGTGAATTTATAAGTCACTCCACACTCATTCCACATGTGCTTTAGGTATGCTGACATGAAGTTGGTACCTCTGTCAGACACCACCTCCTTAGGGAAACCCACTCTGGTAAAGATACCAATGAGGGCCTTGGCTACTGCAGGGGCAGTAGTCGACCTAAGGGGAATAGCTTCAGGATACCTGGTAGCATGATCCACTACTACCAGGATATACATATTTCCTGAGGCTGTGGGAGGTTCTAGTGGACCAACTATGTCCACACCCACTCTTTCAAAGGGAACCCCCACCACTGGAAGTGGAATGAGGGGGGCCTTTGGATGCCCACCTGTCTTACCACTGGCTTGACAGGTGGGGCAGGAGAGGCAAAACTCCTTAACCATGTTGGACATATTGGGCCAGTAGAAGTGGTTGACTAACCTCTCCCACGTCTTGGTTTGTCCCAAATGTCCAGCAAGGGGAATGTCATGGGCCAATGTTAGGATGAACTTCCTGAACAGCTGAGGCACTACCACTCTCCTAGTGGCACCAGGTTTGGGGTCTCTGGCCTCAGTGTACAGGAGTCCATCTTCCCAATAGACCCTATGTGTTCCATTTTTCTTGCCTTTGGACTCTTCAGCAGCTTGCTGCCTAAGGCCTTCAAGAGAGGGACAGGTTTCTTGTCCCTTACACAGCTCCTCCCTTGAGGGTCCCCCTGGGCCTAAGAGCTCAACCTGATAAGGTTCAAGCTCCAAAGGCTCAGTTCCCTCAGAGGGCAGAACTTCTTCCTGAGAAGAGAGGTTCCCTTTCTTTTGCTGTGTTGCAGTTGGTTTCCCAACTGACTTTCCTGTTCTCTTGGTAGGCTGGGCCATTTTTCCAGACTCCAGCTCTACTTTTTCACCCTGTGCCTTGCATTGTGCTCTTGTTTTCACACACACCAGTTCAGGGATACCCAGCATTGCTGCATGGGTTTTTAGTTCTACCTCAGCCCATGCTGAGGACTCCAGGTCATTTCCAAGCAGACAGTCCACTGGGATATTTGAGGAGACCACCACCTGTTTCAGGCCATTGACCCCTCCCCATTCTAAAGTAACCATTGCCATGGGATGTACTTTTCTCTGATTGTCAGCGTTGGTGACTGTGTAAGTTTTTCCAGTCAGGTATTGGCCAGGGGAAACCAGTTTCTCTGTCACCATGGTGACACTGGCACCTGTATCCCTCAGGCCCTCTATTCTAGTCCCATTAATTAAGAGTTGCTGTCTGTATTTTTGCATGTTAGGCGGCCAGACAGCTAGTGTGGCTAAATCCACCCCACCCTCAGAAACTAGAGTAGCTTCAGTGTGGACCCTGATTTGCTCTGGGCACACTGTTGATCCCACTTGGAGACTAGCCATACCAGTGTTATCTGGATGGGAGTTTGGAGTGGAACCTTTCTTGGGACAGGCCTTGTCTCCAGTTTGGTGTCCATGCTGTTTACAGCTATGACACCAGGCCTTTTTGGGATCAAAGTTTTTACCCTTGTACCCATTGTTTTGTGAAGAGGCTCTGGGCCCACCCTCCTGTGCAGGTTTTTGGGGGCCTGTAGAAGACTCTTTACTATTTTTAGTTTTGGTTGTCTCATCACCCTTCCCCTGGGGAGTCTTTGTGACCCCTTTCTTTTGGTCACCCCCTGTTGAAGTCTTGGACACCCTTGTCTTGACCCAATGGTCCGCCTTCTTTCCCAATTCTTGGGGAGAAATTGGTCCTAGGTCTACCAGATGCTGATGCAGTTTATCATTGAAACAATTACTTAACAGGTGTTCTTTCACAAATAAATTGTACAGCCCATCATAATTACTTACACCACTGCCTTGAATCCAACCATCTAGTGTTTTCACTGAGTAGTCTACAAAGTCAACCCAGGTCTGGCTCGAGGATTTTTGAGCCCCCCTGAATCTAATCCTATACTCCTCAGTGGAGAATCCAAAGCCCTCAATCAGGGTACCCTTCATGAGGTCATAAGATTCTGCATCTTGTCCAGAGAGTGTGAGGAGTCTATCCCTACACTTTCCTGTGAACATTTCCCAAAGGAGGGCACCCCAGTGAGATCTGTTCACTTTTCTGGTTACACAAGCCCTCTCAAAAGCTGTGAACCACTTGGTGATGTCATCACCATCTTCATATTTTGTCACAATCCCTTTAGGGATTTTCAACATGTCAGGAGAATCTCTGACCCTATTTATGTTGCTGCCACCATTGATGGGTCCTAGGCCCATCTCTTGTCTTTCCCTCTCTATGGCTAGGATCTGTCTTTCCAAAGCCAATCTTTTGGCCATCCTGGCTAACTGGATGTCCTCTTCACTGGGGTTATCCTCAGTGATTTCAGAGGTGTTGGTCTCTCCTGTGAGGGAACCAGCATCTCTGACTATTATTTTTGGAGTCAGGGTTTGAGGGACCCTGTTCTCCCTAGATAGGACTGGTAGGGGGGAATTGTCCTCCAAGTCACTATCCTCTTCCTCTGAGTTGCCACCCTCAGAGGGGTTGGCCTTTTCAAACTCTGCCAAAAGCTCCTGGAGCTGTATTTTGGTAGGTTTGGGGCCCATTGTTATTTTCTTTATTTTACAGAGTGACCTTAGCTCCCTCATCTTAAGATGGAGGTAAGGTGTGGTGTCGAGTTCCACCACAGTCACATCTGTGCTAGTCATTTTGCTTCTAAAAGTTGGAATACTTTTTAAGAATCTACAACTGGTTCTAGAATCTAATTCAAACTTTTACAAACTTTTAAACTCTAAAAGAAATGCTAAACAGGATCTAACACAAGGCCCTAGCAGGTCTTTTAAGAATTTAGAAAACTTTTCAAATTGCAAAAATCAATTTCTAATGACAATTTTGGAATTTGTCGTGTGATCAGGTATTGGCTGAGTAGTCCAGCAAATGCAAAGTCTTGTACCCCACCGCTGATCCACCAATGTAGGAAGTTGGCTCTGTATGTGCTATTTCAAAGTAAGGAATAGCAGGCACAGAGTCCAAGGGTTCCCCTTAGAGGTAAAATAGTGGTAAAAATAGATAATACTAATGCTCTATTTTGTGGTAGTGTGGTCGAGCAGTAGGCTTATCCAAGGAGTAGTGTTAAGCATTTGTTGTACATACACATAGACAATAAATGAGGTACACACACTCAGAGACAAATCCAGCCAATAGGTTTTTATATAAAAAAATATCTTTTCTTAGTTTATTTTAAGAACCACAGGTTCAAATTCTACATGTAATATCTCATTCGAAAGGTATTGCAGGTAAGTACTTTAGGAACTTCAAATCATCAAAATTGCATGTATACTTTTCAAGTTATTCACAAATAGCTGTTTTAAAAGTGGACACAGTGCAATTTTCACAGTTCCTAGGGGAGGTAAATATTTGTTAGGTTAACCAGGTAAGTAAGGCACTTACAGGGCTTAGTTCTTGGTCCAAGGTAGCCCACCGTTGGGGGTTCAGAGCAACCCCAAAGTCACCACACCAGCAGCTCAGGGCCGGTCAGGTGCAGAGTTCAAAGTGGTGCCCAAAACACATAGGCTAGAATGGAGAGAAGGGGGTGCCCCGGTTCCGGTCTGCTTGCAGGTAAGTACCCGCGTCTTCGGAGGGCAGACCAGGGGGGTTTTGTAGGGCACCGGGGGGGACACAAGCCCACACAGAAATTTCACCCTCAGCAGCGCGGGGGCGGCCGGGTGCAGTGTAGAAACAAGCGTCGGGTTTGTAATGGAAGTCAATGGGAGATCTAGGGATCTCTTCAGCGCTGCAGGCAGGCAAGGGGGGGGTTCCTCGGGGAAACCTCCACTTGGGCAAGGGAGAGGGACTCCTGGGGGTCACTTCTCCAGTGAAAGTCCGGTCCTTCAGGTCCTGGGGGCTGCGGGTGCAGGGTCTCTCCCAGGTGTCGGGACTTGGGATTCAAAGAGTCGCGGTCAGGGGAAGCCTCGGGATTCCCTCTGCAGGCGGCGCTGTGGGGGCTCAGGGGGGACAGGTTTTGGTACTCACAGTATCAGAGTAGTCCTGGGGTCCCTCCTGAGGTGTTGGATCGCCACCAGCCGAGTCGGGGTCGCCGGGTGCAGTGTTGCAAGTCTCACGCTTCTTGCGGGGAGCTTGCAGGGTTCTTTAAAAGCTGCTGGAAACAAAGTTGCAGCTTTTCTTGGAGCAGGTCCGCTGTCCTCGGGAGTTTCTTGTCTTTTCGAAGCAGGGGCAGTCCTCAGAGGATGTCGAGGTCGCTGGTCCCTTTGGAAGGCGTCGCTGGAGCAGGATCTTTGGAAGGCAGGAGACAGGCCGGTGAGTTTCTGGAGCCAAGGCAGTTGTCGTCTTCTGGTCTTCCTCTGCAGGGGTTTTCAGCTAGGCAGTCCTTCTTCTTGTAGTTGCAGGAATCTAATTTTCTAGGGTTCAGGGTAGCCCTTAAATACTAAATTTAAGGGCGTGTTTAGGTCTGGGGGGTTAGTAGCCAATGGCTACTAGCCCTGAGGGTGGGTACACCCTCTTTGTGCCTCCTCCCAAGGGGAGGGGGACACAATCCTAACCCTATTGGGGGAATCCTCCATCTGCAAGATGGAGGATTTCTAAAAGTTAGAGTCACCTCAGCTCAGGACACCTTAGGGGCTGTCCTGACTGGCCAGTGACTCCTCCTTGTTTTTCTCATTATTTTCTCTGGCCTTGCCGCCAAAAGTGGGGCCTGGCCGGAGGGGGCGGGCAACTCCACTAGCTGGAGTGTCCTGCTGGGTTGGCACAAAGGAGGTGAGCCTTTGAGGCTCACCGCCAGGTGTGACAATTCCTGCCTGGGGGAGGTGTTAGCATCTCCACCCAGTGCAGGCTTTGTTACTGGCCTCAGAGTGACAAAGGCACTCTCCCCATGGGGCCAGCAACATGTCTCGGTTTGTGGCAGGCTGCTAAAACTAGTCAGCCTATACAGATAGTCGGATAAGTTTCAGGGGGCACCTCTAAGGTGCCCTCTGTGGTGTATTTTACAATAAAATGTACACTGGCATCAGTGTGCATTTATTGTGCTGAGAAGTTTGATACCAAACTTCCCAGTTTTCAGTGTAGCCATTATGGTGCTGTGGAGTTCGTGTTTGACAGACTCCCAGACCATATACTCTTATGGCTACCCTGCACTTACAATGTCTAAGGTTTTGTTTAGACACTGTAGGGGTACCATGCTCATGCACTGGTACCCTCACCTATGGTATAGTGCACCCTGCCTTAGGGCTGTAAGGCCTGCTAGAGGGGTGGCTTACCTATACTGCATAGGCAGTGAGAGGCTGGCATGGCACCCTGAGGGGAGTGCCATGTCGACTTACTCGTTTTGTCCTCACTAGCACACACAAGCTGGCAAGCAGTGTGTCTGTGCTGAGTGAGAGGTCTCCAGGGTGGCATAAGACATGCTGCAGCCCTTAGAGACCTTCCTTGGCATCAGGGCCCTTGGTACTAGAAGTACCAGTTACAAGGGACTTATCTGGATGCCAGGGTCTGCCAATTGTGGATACAAAAGTACAGGTTAGGGAAAGAACACTGGTGCTGGGGCCTGGTTAGCAGGCCTCAGCACACTTTCAATTGTAAACATAGCATCAGCAAAGGCAAAAAGTCAGGGGGCAACCATGCCAAGGAGGCATTTCGTTACATAGGCTGACTGGTTTTAGCAGCCTGCCACACTCCAGACATGTTGCTGGCCACATGGGGAGAGTGCCTTTGTCACTCTGTGGCTAGTAACAAAGCCTGTACTGGGTGGAGATGCTTCTCACCTCCCCCTGCAGGAACTGTAACACCTGGCGGTGAGCCTCAAAGGCTCACCCCCTTTGTTACAGCACCCCAGGGCATTCCAGCTAGTGGAGTTGCCCGCCCCCTCCGGCCACGGACCCACTTTTGGCGGCAAGGCCGGAGGAGATAATGAGAAAAACAAGGAGAAGTCACTGGCCAGTCAGGACAGCCCCTAAGGCATCCTGAGCTGAGGTGACTCTGACTTTTAGAAATCCTCCATCTTGCAGATGGAGGATTCCCCCAATAGCGATAGGAATGTGCCCCCCTCCCCTCAGGGAGGAGGCACAAAGAGGGTGTAGCCATTGGCATCTAACCCCCCAGACCTAAACACACCCCTAAATTCAGTATTTAGGGGCTCCCCAGAACCTAGGAACTGAGATTCCTGCAACCTAAGAAGAAGAGGACTGCTGAGCTGAAAAACCCTGCAGAGAAGACGGAGACACCAACTGCTTTGGCCCCAGCTCTACCGGCCTGTCTCCCCACTTCGAAAAGACACTGCTCCAGCGACTCTTTCCTCAGGGACCAGTGACCTCTGAAGCCTCAGAGGACTGTCCTGCATCTAGAAGGACCAAGAACTCCTGAGGACAGCGGCTCTGTTCACCAAAGACTGCAACTTTGCAACAAAGAAGCAACTTTGAAACAACACGCTTTTCCCGCAGGAAGCGTGAGAATTGGCACTCTGCACCCGATGCCCCCGGCTCGACTTGTGGAGAACAATCACTTCAGGGAGGACTCCCCGACGACTGCGAGACCGTGAGTAGCCAGAGTTGACCCCCCTGAGCCCCCACAGCGACACCTGCAGAGGGAATCCCGAGGCTCCCCCTGACCGCGACTGCCTGCTTCAAAGACCCGACACCGGGTAAAGGCACTGCATCCGCAGCCCCCAGGACCTGAAGGATCCGACCTCCAGTGCAGGAGCGACCCCCAGGTGGCCCTCTCCCTTGCCTAGGTAGTCGCTACCCTGAGGAGCCCCCCCCCTTGCCTGTCTGCATCGCTGAAGAGACCCCTTGGTCTCCCATTGATTTCTATTGAAAACCCGATGCTTGTTTGCACACTGCACCTAGCCGCCTCCATGCCGCTGAGGATGTACTTTCTGTGTGGACTTGCGTCCCCCCCCAGTGCCCTACAAAACCCCCCTGGTCTGCCCTCCGAAGACGCGGGTACTTACCTGCTGGCAGACTGGAACCGGGGCACCCCCTTCTCCATTGAAGCCTATGCGTTTTGGGCACCACTTTGACCTCTGCACCTGACTGGCCCTGAGCTGCTGGTGTGGTAACTTTGGGGTTGCCTTGAACCCCCAACGGTGGGCTACCTTGGACCCAACTTTGAACCCTGTAAGTGTGTTACTTACCTGTGAACTTAACATTTACTTACCTCCCCCAGGAACTGTTGATTTTTGCAGTGTCCACGTTTAGAATAGCTTATTGCCATTTTTGCCAAAACTCTACATGCTATTGTGATTATTCAAAGTTCCTAGAATACCCGAGTGAAATACCTTTCATTTGAAGTATTACCTGTAAATCTTGAACCTGTGGTTCTTAAAATAAAATATATTTTTCTATATAAAAACCTATTGGCCTGGAGTAAGTCTTAGAGTGTGTGTTCCTCATGTATTGCCTGTGTGTGTACAACAAATGCTTAACACTACCCTCTGATAAGCCTACTGCTCGACCACACTACCACAAAATAGAGCATTATAACAGGGGCACTGGGGGGGGGGGCACAAGCAGGCACAGAATGTACACCCTCAGCGGCACAGGGGCGGCCGGGTGCAGAGTGCAAACAAGCGTTGGGTTTTGTATAGAAAGCAATGGGAAGACCCGGGGGTCTCTTCAATGATGCAGGCAGGCACAGGGGGGGCTCTTCGGGGTAGCCACCACCTGGGCTAGGCAGAGGGTCACCTGGGGGTCGCTTCTGCACTGGAGTTCGGTTCCTTCAGGTCCTGGGGGCTGCGGGTGCAGTGCTGGTTCCAGGCGTCGGGTCTCTTGTTATAGGCAGTCGCGGTCAGGGGGAGCCTCTGGATTTCCTCTGCAGGCGTCGGTGTGGGGGGTCCGGGGGGTCGTCTCTGGTTACTCATGGGCTCGCAGTTGCCGGGGAGTCCTCCCTGAGGTGTTGGTTTTCCACAGGTCGAGCCGGGGACGTTAGGTGCAGAGTGTAAAGTGTCACGCTACCGGCAGGAAACGTGAAGTCTTTAAAGTTGTTTCTTTGTTGCAAGAAAGTTGCAGATTGTTGAACAGGGCCGCTGTTCACAGGAGTTTCTTGGTCCTTGGTTGCAGGGCAGTCCTCTGAGGCTTCAGAGGTCGCTGGTCCCTGTTGGATGCGTCGCTGTTGCAGTTTTCTTCGAAGTAGGGAGACAGGCCGGTAGGGCTGGGGCCAAATCAGTTGTCGTCTCCGTCTTCTCTGCAGGGGTTCAGGTCAGCAGTCCTTCTTCTTCTTAAGGTTGCAAGAATCTAGTTTCCAAGGTTTTGGGGAGCCCCTAAATACTGAATTTAGGGGTGTGTTTAGGTCTGGGAGGGCAGTAGCCAATAGCCTCTTTGTGCCTCCTCCCGGTGGGGAGGGGGGCTCATCTCTAATTCTATTTGGGGAATCCTCCATCCACAAGATGAAGGATTTCTAAAAATAAGGGTCGCCTCAGCTCAGGACACCTTAGGGGCTGTCCTGACTGGTGGGTGACTCCTCCTTGTTTTTCTAATTATCTCCTCCAGCCTTGCCGCCAAAAGTGGGGGCAGTGGCCGGAGGGGCGGGCATCTCCACTAGCTGGGATGCCCTGGGTCGCTGTAACAAAAGGGGTGAGCCTGGCTCACCGCCAGGTGTTACAGTTCCTGCAGGGGGAGGTAAGAAGCACCTCCACCCAGTACAGGCTTTGTTTCTGGCCACAGAGTGACAAAGGCACTCTCCCCATGTGGCCAGCAACTTTTGGCACTACCTTTAGTGCTCCCAGCTACACTAGGGGGTTTACTAGAGATTCTGGGATCCTCTGAGGGACCCTCTTGACCCACCTCAGTGTTCATATCCTCTCTTTCTAACATTGGAATGGGGGGTAGACTCTTCCTTCTCCTCCTCCTGGCTACCAGCTTGTTCCTGGTCATCCTGGAGGAGCAGGCCAAGAAGCAGAGTTATTAGGATTCCTCCCAGTCTTCAGGTTCCTCCTCTTGCACACTTCCCTCAGCTCCTGGAAGGTGAGATCCTCATAGTGAGAATCCATGTTCTGATATGTGCTAGGTACTGCAGACATATTTGTGTTAGAGTGGTGTAGGGTGTGCCTAACCTCCCTAACTTTTAGTCTCTTCCTACACAAGTTTGGAGCAGGGGCTTTGCCAGACCCTCTCTAACCCAAACTTTAAGATACTATCCCTGCTACTAGGTATAAGTGTAAACCTAACTAGTAAATGGTCTTTCTTGGAGAAAGCACCAAGTGAAAGAGTGGTAAGGCAAATGCAAGTGGTTATCCCACCACTGCACCACCAATTTAGGAACCTGGCGTGGTGTGTATTGGGTACCTATGGTACTTACACCTTATACCAGGTCCATATATCCCCTCTTAGTGAAGTGTATGCAGTGTTTAGAAGCCAGGCTCTCTAAAGGTAGCTGTGGATGAGCAGCCAAGGCTTATCTAGGAGACATTCAGAGCTCATGTGTAGGAAGCTGGCTCTGTATATACTAAATTAAAATTAGATATAGTGTGCACAGAGTCCAGGGGTTTCCCAAGAGGGTTGACAAAGGTAATAATAGATAATACTAATGCTCTATTTGTGGTAGTGTGGGCGAGCAGTTAGGCTTATCAGAAGGTAGTATTAAACATTTGTTGTACACACACGCAATAATAGAAAAAACACACACTCAGACGGTCATTCTGACCGCGGCGGGCGGCGGTAGCCGCCCGCCATGCGGTCACCGCCATTTGGCCGCTCCGCGGTCAAAAGACCGCGGAGGCCATTCTGGCTTTCCCGCTGGGCCGGCGGGCGCCCGCCAAGGGAGCGCCCGCCGGCCCAGCGGGAAGCCTGCAACACAGAAGCCGGCTCCGAATGGAGCCGGCGGTGTTGCAGGGGTGCGACGGGTGCAGTTGCACCCGTCGCGATTTTCACTGTCTGCTATGCAGACAGTGAAAATCATGCTGGGGCCCTGTTAGGGGGCCCCTGCATTGCACATGGCATGGGCAGTGCAGGGGCCCCCAGGGGCCCCACGACACCCGTTCCCGCCAGGAACAGGCTGGCGGGAAGGGGGTCGGAATCTCCATGGCAGCGCTGCTTGCTGCACCGCCATGGAGATTCAGCCCAGCCAGGGGAAATCCGGCGGGAAACCGCCGGATCCCCTTTTCTGACCGCGGCTTTACCGCCGCGGTCAGAATGGGCAGGGAAGCACCGCCAGCCTGTTGGCGGTGCTTCCGTCATTTTAGCCCTGGCGGTCGCGGACTGCCAGTGTTAGAATGACCCCCTCAATGACTTAACTCCATGCCAATAGGTTTTTATATAGAAATATATTCTTTTGTTAATTTATTTCTAGAACCACAAGATGTATTTAGTAGGTAAGTACATCAAATGAAAGGTACTTTGCATAGTAATATTTAGGACTTTGAATAGAATCAATATTGTACACAGTTTTCTATAAAATAACAAAAAGCTATTTTAAAAGTGGACACTGCAATTTTCAACAGTTTCTGGGGGAGGTAAGTAAAGTACAGTTTCTGAGGTACCACACTTACCCAGCACCAGCAACACAGGGCCGGTCAGGTGCAGAGGTCAAACAGGAGCCAAAATGACGTGGGCACCCATGGAGACAGGGGGTACTCCTGTTCTAGTCTGCTTGCAGGTAAGTACCCGCGTTGTCGGAGGGCAGTCCAGGGGTGTTTGGTGGAGTACTGGAGGGGCCCCAAATAGGCACAAAAACCACACCCTCAGTGGCATGGGGGCAGCCCGTTGCAGTGTGTCAACAGGACGTCGGGTTCTCAATAGAACTCTTTGGAGGGACACAGGTCACTTAAGCGCTGCAGGCAGGGCACAGGGGGGCCTCTCGGCAAGCCACCAACTGGGCAAGGGTGAGGGTCGCCTGCCGGTCGTTGCTGCACAGGTGGTCGGTTTCTCACAGGCCTTGGGGCTGCGTGTGCAGTGCTTCTCTAGGCGTTGGATATCTTCGTCCCGGGCAGTCACGGTCCTGGGGTTTCTCGGGATTCCCTCTGTAGGCGTCGTCATGGGGGTGCAGCAGAGAGGTCAGCCAAGGGAGGACACGTCATTGGAGTTCTCTCTGGATAGTTGGTTTCTCTGGACACGGGCTCGGGGCATCTGGTGCAGAGTAGTTGGAGTCACGCTTCTGGAGTGAGGTGAGAGTCCCCTTAAAGTTGGTTTCTTAGTGTTTTCTTTGGGCAGGTCCACTGTCCACTGGAGTTTCTTGGTCCTTGGTGATGCAGGCAGTCCCCTGGAGGCTTTTCAGGGGTCGCTAGTACTGCGGTTGGTGTCTCCTTCTCTTCTCTTTGGGGTTTTCAGCTCAGTAGTCGTTCTTCTTTCTTGAGGTCCTCAGGAATCTGACTAGCTTGGTCAAGGGAGCCCTTAAATACAAGATTTAGGGGCGTTTTTAGGGTTAGGTGAAATCCTTCACCGACAGCCATGTGCAATCCAGCTTCCGGCATGGGACACCTCTTGCATGCATCAGGAACTCTTCTCCTGATTCTGTGCTGCAGTGCTGACCGTCTTCCTTCTTAGTCGACCAACTCCAAAAGGTACCTCTGAGTGGGTAGTATATCCTACTCCCACTGGACTCCCAAGACACTTCTGGACTTGGTCCCTCTCTCCACAGGTCTTTTTTCTTCAGGAATCCACTGCTGGTTTTCTTGCAGTCTTATCTGGCTGTCTTTTCTTCTTTTTCCTCCTTTTGGGTGGTTTGGGGAAAATCCAGTGTTTTACTCCTACATTCCTGGTCTCTGTGTGGTACTGTGTTACATACCTCTGTGGTTTTCTAGCACTCCCAGCTCCCCTCTACACATTTTACTTACCTATGTGGGGGTACCTTATAAGCATTCCATTTTTTTTAGTATATGGTTTGTGCTCCCCCTAGGGTCACTATTGATTATTGCTATTTGCACTGTTTTCTAACCTTTTCTATGTTTGTTTCTGATTACTAGTGTATATATATATATAGTGTATTGCATACCTCCTAAGGATAGGTTACCTGTCTAGTATCGTGTGGTGATCTGTTCCAAAAATAAAGTACCTTTATTTTTTGTACAACTGAGTGTTTTCTTTCATGTGTGTAAGTGCTTTGTGATTACAGTGGTATTGCATGAGCTTTGCATGCCTCCTAGATAAGCCTTGGCTGCTCATACACAGCTACCTCTAGAGAGCCTGGGGCCAGATGTACGAAACGTTTTGCGACTCGCAAACGGCAAAATTTGCCGTTTGCGAGTCGCAAAACGCGTATCCCAATGCAGAAATGCATTTTGCGAGTCGTTACCGACTCGCAAAATGCATTTCAGACTCGCAAATAGGAAGGGGTGTTCCCTTCCTATTTGCGAGTCGCATTGGGATACAATACCATTTGCGACCGCATATGCGGTCGCAAATGGCATCGCAGTTACCATCCACTTCAAGTGGATGGTAACCCAATCGCAAATTGGAAGGGGTCCCCATGGGACCCCTTCCAGTTTGTGATTGCACCCAAAAATATTTTTTCAGGGCAGGGAGTGGTCCAAGGGACCACTCCCTGCCCTGAAAAATCCGAAACTAAAGGGTTTTTTTTTTTTTTGTAGTGCAGCTCGTTTTCCCTTAGGGAAAACGGGCTACACTTCAAAAAAAAAAAACCTGCTGTAGGAAGTTGGCTCTGTATGTGCTACTTCAAAGTAAGGAATAGCATGCACAGAGTCCAAGGGTTCCCCTTAGAGGTAAAATAGTGGTAAAAATAGATAATACTAATGCTCTATTTAGTGGTAGTGTGGTCGAGCAGTAGGCTTATCCAAGGAGTAGTGTTAAGCATTTGTTGTACATACACATAGACAATAAATGAGGTACACACACTCAGAGACAAATCCAGCCAATAGGTTTTGTTATAGAAATATATCTTTTCTTAGTTTATTTTAAGAACCACAGGTTCAAATTTAACATGTAATATCTTGTTTGAAAGGTATTGCAGGTAAGTACATTAGGAACTTTGAATCATTTCAATTGCATGTATACTTTTCAAGTTATTCACAAATAGCTATTTTAAAAGTGGACACAGTGCAATTTTCACAGTTCCTGGGGGAGGTAAGTTTTTGTTAGTTTTACCAGGTAAGTAAGACACTTACAGGGTTCAGTTCTTGGTCCAAGGTAGCCCACCGTTGGGGGTTCAGAGCAACCCCAAAGTTACCACACCAGCAGCTCAGGGCCGGTCAGGTGCAGAGTTCAAAGTGGTGCCCAAAACGCATAGGCTTCAATGGAGAGAAGGGGGTGCCCCGGTTCCAGTCTGCCAGCAGGTAAGTACCCGCGTCTTCGGAGGGCAGACCAGGGGGGTTTTGTAGGGCACCGGGGGGGACACAAGCCCACACAGAAATTTCACCCTCAGCGGCGCGGGGGCGGCCGGGTGCAGTGTTAGAACAAGCGTCGGGTTCGCAATGTAAGTCAATGAGAGATCAAGGGATCTCTTCAGCGCTGCAGGCAGGCAAGGGGGGGCTTCCTCTGGGAAACCTCTACTTGGGCAAGGGAGAGGGACTCCTGGGGGTCACTTCTGCAGTGAAAGTCCGGTCCTTCAGGTCCTGGGGGCTGCGGGTGCAGGGTCTTTTCCAGGCGTCGGGACTTAGGTTTCAGAGAGTCGCGGTCAGGGGAAGCCTCGGGATTCCCTCTGCAGGCGGCGCTGTGGGGGCTCAGGGCGGACAGGTTTTGGTACTCACAGTCGTAGAGTAGTCCGGGGGTCCTCCCTGAGGTGTTGGTTCTCCACCAGCCGAGTCGGGGTCGCCGGGTGCAGTGTTGCAAGTCTCACGCTTCTTGCGGGAAGATTGCAGGGTTCTTTAAAGCTGCTCCTTTGGATAAAGTTGCAGTCTTTTTGGAGCAGGTCCGCTGTCCTCGGGAGTTTCTTGTCGTCGTCGAAGCAGGGCAGTCCTCAGAGGATGCAGAGGTCGCTGGTCCCTTTGGAAGGCGTCGCTGGAGCAGAGTTCTTTGGAAGGCAGGAGACAGGCCGGTGAGTTTCTGGAGCCAAGGCAGTTGTTGTCTTCTGGTCTTCCTCTGCAGGGGTTTTCAGCTAGGCAGTCCTTCTTGTTGTTGTTGCAGGAATCTAATTTTCTAGGGTTCAGGGTAGCCCTTAAATACTAAATTTAAGGGCGTGTTTAGGTCTGGGGGGTTAGTAGCCAATGGCCACTAGCCCTGAGGGTGGGTACACCCTCTTTGTGCCTCCTCCCAAGGGGAGGGGGTCACAATCCTAACCCTATTGGGGGAATCCTCCATCTGCAAGATGGAGGATTTCTAAAAGTTAGAGTCACCTCAGCTCAGGACACCTTAGGGGCTGTCCTGACTGGCCAGTGACTCCTCCTTGTTGCTTTCTTTGTTCCCTCCAGCCTTGCCGCCAAAAGTGGGGGCCGTGGCCGGAGGGGGCGGGCAACTCCACTAAGCTGGAGTGCCCTGCTGGGCTGTGACAAAGGGGTGAGCCTTTGAGGCTCACCGCCAGGTGTCACAGCTCCTGCCTGGGGGAGGTGTTAGCATCTCCACCCAGTGCAGGCTTTGTTACTGGCCTCAGAGTGACAAAGGCACTCTCCCCATGGGGCCAGCAACATGTCTCTAGTGTGGCAGGCTGCTGGAACTAGTCAGCCTACACAGACAGTCGGTTAAGTTTCAGGGGGCACCTCTAAGGTGCCCTCTGGGGTGTATTTTGCAATAAAATGTACACTGGCATCAGTGTGCATTTATTGTGCTGAGAAGTTTGATACCAAACTTCTTAGTTTTCAGTGTAGCCATTATGGTGCTGTGGAGTTCGTGCAAAACAGACTCCCAGACCATATACTCTTATGGCTACCCTGCACTTACAATGTCTAAGGTTTTGTTTAGACACTGTAGGGGTACCATGCTCATGCACTGGTACCCTCACCTATGGTATAGTGCACCCTGCCTTAGGGCTGTAAGGCCTGCTAGAGGGGTGGCTGACCTATACTTGCATAGGCAGTGAGAGGCTGGCATGGCACCCTGAGGGGAGTGCCATGTCGACTTACTCGTTTTGTTCTCACTAGCACACACAGGCTGGCAAGCAGTGTGTCTGTGCTGAGTGAGAGGTCTCCAGGGTGGCATAAGACATGCTGCAGCCCTTAGAGACCTTCCTTGGCATCAGGGCCCTTGGTACTAGAAGTACCAGTTACAAGGGACTTATCTGGATGCCAGGGTCTGCCAATTGTGGATACAAAAGTACAAGTTAGGGAAAGAACACTGGTGCTGGGGCCTGGTTAGCAGGCCTCAGCACACTTTCAATTGAAAACATAGCATCAGCAAAGGCAAAAAGTCAGGGGGCAACCATGCCAAGGAGGCATTTCCTTACACAACCCCCCCCCAAACGAAAGAGGATGAGACTAACCTTTCCCAAGAGAGTCTTCATTTTCTAAGTGGAAGAACCTGGAAAGGCCATCTGCATTGGCATGGGCAGTCCCAGGTCTGTGTTCCACTATAAAGTCCATTCCCTGTAGGGAGATGGACCACCTCAACAGTTTTGGATTTTCACCTTTCATTTGCATCAGCCATTTGAGAGGTCTGTGGTCAGTTTGAACTAGGAAGTGAGTCCCAAAGAGGTATGGTCTCAGCTTCTTCAGGGACCAAACCACAGCAAAGGCCTCCCTCTCAATGGCACTCCAACGCTGCTCCCTGGGGAGTAACCTCCTGCTAATGAAAGCAACAGGCTGGTCAAGGCCATCATCATTTGTTTGGGACAAAACTGCCCCTATCCCATGTTCAGAGGCATCTGTCTGCACAATGAACTGCTTAGAATAATCTGGAGCTTTTAGAACTGGTGCTGAGCACATTGCTTGTTTCAGGGTGTCAAAGGCCTGTTGGCATTCCATAGTCCAGTTCACTTTCTTGGGCATTTTCTTGGAGGTGAGTTCAGTGAGGGCTGTCACAATGGATCCATATCCCTTCACAAACCTCCTGTAATACCCAGTCAAGCCAAGGAATGCCCTGACTTGAGTCTGGGTTTTTGGAGCTACCCAGTCCAGAATAGTCTGGATCTTGGGTTGGAGTGGCTGAACTTGGCCTCCACCTACAAGGTGGCCCAAGTAAACCACAGTTCCCTGCCCTATCTGGCATTTGGATGCCTTGATAGAGAGGCCTGCAATTGCAGAGCCTTCAAAACCTTCTTCAGGTGGACCAGGTGATCCTGCCAGGTGGAGCTAAAGACAGCAATATCATCAAGATAAGCTGTGCTAAAGGACTCCAAACCAGCAAGGACTTGATTCACCAACCTTTGGAAGGTGGCAGCGGCATTCTTTAAACCAAAGGGCATAACAGTAAACTGATAATGCCCATCAGGTGTGGAGAATGCTGTTTTCTCTTTTGCTCCAGGTGCCATTTTTATTTGCCAGTACCCTGCTGTCGAGTCAAAGGTACTTAAGAATTTGACAGCACCTAATTTGTCTATGAGCTCATCAGCTCTAGGAATTGGATGGGCGTCTGTCTTGGTGACAGAGTTGAGCCCTCTGTAGTCCACACAAAACCTCATCTCTTTCTTTCCATCTTTGGTGTGAGGTTTGGGGACTAAGACCACTCGGCTAGCCCAGGGGCTGTCAGAGCGCTCAATTACTCCCAATTCCAGCATCTTTTGGACTTCCACCTTGATGCTTTCCTTAACATGGTCAGACTGTCTAAAAATTTTGTTTTTGACAGGCATGGTGTCTCCTGTGTCCACATCATGGGTACACAGGTGTGTCTGACCAGGGGTTAGGGAGAAGAGTTCAGGAAACTGTTGTAGGACTCTCCTACAATCCGCTTGCTGTTGGCCAGAGAGGGTGTCTGAGTAGATCACTCCATCTACTGAGCCATCTTTTGGGTCTGATGACAGAAGATCAGGGAGAGGTTCACTCTCTGCCTCCTGATCCTCATCTGTTACCATCAACAGATTTACATCAGCCCTGTCATGGAAGAGCTTAAGGCGGTTCACATGGATCACCCTCTTGGGGCTCCTGCTTGTGCCCAGGTCCACCAGGTAGGTGACCTGACTCTTCCTTTCTAGCACTGGGTAAGGGCCACTCCATTTGTCCTGAAGTGCCCTGGGAGCCACAGGCTCCAAAACCCAGACTTTCTGCCCTGGTTTGAACTCAACCATTGCAGCCTTTTGGTCATACCAAAACTTCTGGAGCTGTTGGCTGGCCTCAAGGTTTTTGCTTACCTTTTCCATGTACTCTGCCATTCTAGAGCGAAGGCCAAGTACATAGTCCACTATGTCCTGTTTAGGCTCATGAAGAGGTCTCTCCCAGCCTTCTTTAACAAGAGCAAGTGGTCCCCTTACAGGGTGACCAAACAGAAGTTCAAAGGGTGAGAATCCTACTCCCTTCTGTGGCACCTCTCTGTAAGTGAAAAGCAGACATGGCAAGAGGACATCCCATCTCCTTTTGAGCTTTTCTGGGAGCCCCATGATCATGCCTTTTAATGTCTTGTTGAATCTCTCAACTAAGCCATTAGTTTGTGGATGGTATGGTGTAGTGAATTTGTAAGTCACTCCACACTCATTCCACATGTGTTTTAGGTATGCTGACATGAAGTTGGTACCTCTGTCAGACACCACCTCCTTAGGGAAACCCACTCTGGTAAAGATACCAATGAGGGCCTTGGCTACTGCAGGGGCAGTAGTCGACCTAAGGGGAATAGCTTCAGGATACCTAGTAGCATGATCCACTACTACTAGGATGTACATATTTCCTGAGGCTGTGGGAGGTTCTAGTGGACCAACTATGTCCACACCCACTCTTTCAAAGGGGACCCCCACCACTGGAAGTGGAATGAGGGGGGCCTTTGGGTGCCCACCTGTCTTACCACTGGATTGACAGGTGGGGCAGGAGAGGCAAAACTCCTTAACCTTCTGGGACATATTGGGCCAGTAGAAGTGGTTGACTAACCTCTCCCACGTCTTGGTTTGTCCCAAATGCCCAGCAAGGGGAATATCATGGGCTAAGGTCAGAATAAACTCTCTGAACGACTGAGGCACTACCACTCTCCTAGTGGCACCAGGTTTGGGGTCTCTGGCCTCAGTGTACAGGAGTCCATCTTCCCAATAGACCCTATGTGTTCCATTTTTCTTGCCCTTGGACTCTTCAGCAGCTTGCTGCCTAAGGCCTTCAAGAGAGGGACAGGTTTCTTGTCCCTTACACAGCTCCTCCCTTGAGGGTCCCCCTGGGCCTAAGAGCTCAACCTGATAAGGTTCAAGTTCCAAAGGCTCAGTTCCCTCAGAGGGAGAACTTCTTCCTGAGAAGAGAGGTTCTCTTTTTCTGACTGTGTTGCAGTTGGTTTCCCAACTGACTTTCCTTTTCTCTTGGTAGGCTGGGCCATTTTTCCAGACTCCAGCTCTACTTTTTCACCCTGTGCCTTGCATTGTGCTCTTGTTTTTACACACACCAGTTCAGGGATACCCAGCATGGCTGCATGGGTTTTTAGTTCTACCTCAGCCCATGCTGAGGACTCCAGGTCATTTCCAAGCAGACAGTCTACTGGGATGTTTGAGGAGACCACCACCTGTTTCAGGCCATTGACCCCTCCCCATTCTAAAGTTACCATTGCCATGGGATGTGCTTTAGTCTGATTGTCAGCGTTGGTGACTGTATAGGTTTTTCCAGTCAGGTATTGGCCAGGGGAAACCAGTTTCTCTGTCACCATGGTGACACTGGCACCTGTATCCCTCAGGCCCTCTACACTTGTCCCATTAATAAAGAGCTGCTGCCTGTATTTTTGCATGTTAGGCGGCCAGGCAGCTAGTGTGGCTAAATCCACCCCACCCTCAGAGACTAGAGTAGCTTCAGTGTGGACCCTGATTTGCTCTGGGCACACTGTTGATCCCACTTGGAGACTAGCCATTCCAGTGTTACCTGGATTGGAGTTTGGAGTGGAACCTTTCTTGGGACAGGCCTTGTCTCCAGTTTGGTGTCCAGGCTGATTACAGCTACGACACCAGGCCTTTTTGGGATCAAAGTTTTTACCCTTGTACCCAGGATTGTTTTGTGAAGAGGCTCTGGGCCCACCCTCCTGTGCAGGTTTTTGGGGGCCTGTAGAAGACTCTTTACTATTTTTATTTTTGGCTGTCTCACCACCTTTCCCCTGGGGAGGTTTTGTGACCCCTTTCTTTTGGTCACCCCCTGTGGAAGTTTTGGACACCCTAGTCTTGACCCAATGGTCCGCCTTCTTTCCCAATTCTTGGGGAGAAATTGGTCCTAGGTCTACCAGATGCTGATGCAGTTTATCATTGAAACAATTACTTAACAGGTGTTCTTTCACAAATAAATTGTACAGCCCATCATAATTACTTACACCACTGCCTTGAATCCAACCATCTAGTGTTTTTACTGAGTAGTCTACAAAGTCAACCCAGGTCTGGCTCGAGGATTTTTGAGCCCCCCTGAATCTAATCCTATACTCCTCAGTGGAGAATCCAAAGCCCTCAATCAGGGTACCCTTCATGAGGTCATAAGATTCTGCATCTTTTCCAGAGAGTGTGAGGAGTCTATCCCTACACTTTCATGTGAACATTTCCCAAAGGAGAGCACCCCAGTGAGATTTGTTCACTTTTCTGGTTACACAAGCCCTCTCAAAAGCTGTGAACCATTTGGTGATGTCATCACCATCTTCATATTTAGTTACAATCCCTTTAGGGATTTTCAACATGTCAGGAGAATCTCTGACCCTATTTATGTTGCTGCCACCATTGATGGGTCCTAGGCCCATCTCTTGTCTTTCCCTCTCTATGGCTAGGATCTGTCTTTCCAAAGCCAATCTTTTGGCCATCCTGGCTAACTGGATGTCCTCTTCACTGGTGTTATCCTCAGTGATTTCAGAGTTGTTGGTCCCTCCTGTGAGGGAACCAGCATCTCTGACTATTATTTGTGGAGTCAGGGCTTGAGAAGCCCTGCTCTCCCTAAGTAGGACTGGAGGGGGGGAATTTCCCTCCAAGTCACTATCTTCATCCTCTGTGTTGCCATCCTCAGAGGGGTTGGCCTTTTCAAACTCTGCCAAAAGCTCCTGGAGCTGTACTTTGGTAGGTTTGGGGCCCATTGCTATTTTCTTTAGTTTACAGAGTGACCTTAGCTCTCTCATCTGTAGATGGAGGTAAGGTGTGGTGTCGAGTTCCACCACAGTCACATCTGTGCTAGACATTTTGCTTCTAAAAGTTGGAATACTTTTTAAGAATCTAAAACTGGTTCTAGAATCTAATTCAAACTTTTACAAACTTTTAAACTCTAAAAGAAATGCTAAACAGGATCTAACACAAGGCCCTAGCAGGTCTTTTAAGAATTTAGAAAACTTTTCAAATTGCAAAAATCAATTTCTAATGACAATTTTGGAATTTGTCGTGTGATCAGGTATTGGCTGAGTAGTCCAGCAAATGCAAAGTCTTGTATCCCACCGCTGCCACCAATGTAGGAAGTTGGCTCTGTATGTGCTATTTCAAAGTAAGGAATAGCATGCACAGAGTCCAAGGGTTCCCCTTAGAGGTAAAATAGTGGTAAAAATAGATAATACTAATGCTCTATTTTGTGGTAGTGTGGTCGAGCAGTAGGCTTATCCAAGGAGTAGTGTTAAGCATTTGTTGTACATACACATAGACAATAAATGAGGTACACACACTCAGAGACAAATCCAGCCAATAGGTTTTGTTCTAGAAAAATATCTTTTCTTAGTTTATTTTAAGAACCACAGGTTCAAATTTAACATGTAATATCTTGTTTGAAAGGTATTGCAGGTAAGTACATTAGGAACTTTGAATCATTTCAATTGCATGTATACTTTTCAAGTTATTCACAAATAGCTACTTTAAAAGTGGACACAGTGCAATTTTCACAGTTCCTGGGGGAGGTAAGTTTTTGTTAGTTTTACCAGGTAAGTAAGACACTTACAGGGTTCAGTTCTTGGTCCAAGGTAGCCCACCGTTGGGGGTTCAGAGCAACCCCAAAGTTACCACAGCAGCAGCTCAGGGCCGGTCAGGTGCAGAGTTCAAAGTGGTGCCCAAAACGCATAGGCTTCAATGGAGAGAAGGGGGTGCCCCGGTTCCAGTCTGCAGGCAGGTAAGTACCCGCGTCTTCGGAGGGCAGACCAGGGGGGTTTTGTAGGGCACCGGGGGGGACACAAGCCCACACAGAAATTTCACCCTCAGCGGCACGGGGGCGGCCGGGTGCAGTGTTAGAACAAGCGTCGGGTTCGCAATGGAAGTCAATGAGAGATCAAGGGATCTCTTCAGCGCTGCAGGCAGGCAAGGGGGGGCTTCCTCGGGGAAACCTCCACTTGGGCAAGGGAGAGGGACTCCTGGGGGTCACTTCTGCAGTGAAAGTCCGGTCCTTCAGGTCCTGGGGGCTGCGGGTGCAGGGTCTTTTCCAGGCGTCGGGACTTAGGTTTCAGAGAGTCGCGGTCAGGGGAAGCCTCGGGATTCCCTCTGCAGGCGGCGCTGTGGGGGCTCAGGGGGGACAGGTTTTGGTACTCAAAGTCGTAGAGTAGTCCGGGGGTCCTCCCTGAGGTGTTGGTTCTCCACCAGCCGAGTCGGGGTCGCCGGGTGCAGTGTTACAAGTCTCACGCTTCTTGCGGGGAGATTGCCGGGTTCTTTAAAGCTGCTTCTTTGGATAAAGTTGCAGTCTTTTTGGAGCAGGTCCGCTGTCCTCGGGAGTTTCTTGTCGTCGTCGAAGCAGGGCAGTCCTCAGAGGATTCAGAGGTCGCTGGTCCCTTTGGAAGGCGTCGCTGGAGCAGAGTTCTTTGGAAGGCAGGAGACAGGCCGGTGAGTTTCTGGAGCCAAGGCAGTTGTTGTCTTCTGGTCTTCCTCTGCAGGGGTTTTCAGCTAGGCAGTCCTTCTTCTTGTTGTTGCAGGAATCTAATTTTCTAGGGTTCAGGGTAGCCCTTAAATACTAAATTTAAGGGCGTGTTTAGGTCTGGGGGGTTAGTAGCCAATGGCTACTAGCCCTGAGGGTGGGTACACCCTCTTTGTGCCTCCTCCCAAGGGGAGGGGGTCACAATCCTAACCCTATTGGGGGAATCCTCCATCTGAAAGATGGAGGATTTCTAAAAGTTAGAGTCACCTCAGCTCAGGACACCTTAGGGGCTGTCCTGACTGGCCAGTGACTCCTCCTTGTTGCTTTCTTTGTTCCCTCCAGCCTTGCCGCCAAAAGTGGGGGCCGTGGCCGGAGGGGGCGGGCAACTCCACTAAGCTGGAGTGCCCTGCTGGGCTGTGACAAAGGGGTGAGCCTTTGAGGCTCACCGCCAGGTGTCACAGCTCCTGCCTGGGGGAGGTGTTAGCATCTCCACCCAGTGCAGGCTTTGTTACTGGCCTCAGAGTGACAAAGGCACTCTCCCCATGGGGCCAGCAACATGTCTCTAGTGTGGCAGGCTGCTGGAACTAGTCAGCCTACCCAGACAGTCGGTTAAGTTTCAGGGGGCACCTCTAAGGTGCCCTCTGGGGTGTATTTTGCAATAAAATGTACACTGGCATCAGTGTGCATTTATTGTGCTGAGAAGTTTGATACCAAACTTCCCAGTTTTCAGTGTAGCCATTATGGTGCTGTGGAGTTCGTGTTTGACAAACTCCCAGACCATATACTCTTATGGCTACCCTGCTCTTACAATGTCTAAGGTTTTGTTTAGACACTGTAGGGGTACCATGCTCATGCACTGGTACCCTCACCTATGGTATAGTGCACCCTGCCTTAGGGCTGTAAGGCCTGCCAGAGGGGTGACTGACCTATACTTGCATAGGCAGTGAGAGGCTGGCATGGCACCCTGAGGGGAGTGCCATGTCGACTTACTCGTTTTGTTCTCACTAGCACCCACAAGCTGGCAAGCAGTGTGTCTGTGCTGAGTGAGAGGTCTCCAGGGTGGCATAAGACATGCTGCAGCCCTTAGAGACCTTCCTTGGCATCAGGGCCCTTGGTACTAGAAGTACCAGTTACAAGGGACTTATCTGGATGCCAGGGTCTGCCAATTGTGGATACAAAAGTACAGGTTAGGGAAAGAACACTGGTGCTGGGGCCTGGTTAGCAGGCCTCAGCACACTTTCAATTGTAAACATAGCATCAGCAAAGGCAAAAAGTCAGGGGGCAACCATGCCAAGGAGGCATTTCCTTACACCCTACAAGTAGTCTGTGTCTATCTCTGTGAAAAATAGGTGCATGGTCTTGTGAATTTAGCTGTGAGATCCATGCTGGTGCAGGATGAATTGTTCCACAATGTGTACCAGAACTAAATATGGGCAGAAGTGTGGCCTTAGCAAAGCACAGTAAGCTCTAACCTTGTGTAACCTGTGATCTTGGGAAATGAGGAAACCATGACAGGTTTTGATGAACTTTGTCTTGTCCAAATTGACTGAGCAGATTATGCAAGGATACAGCCTCTGTGGTGAAGACAGTGCCCAGGAAGGAGGTGGCCCGTGTTTAGCTTTAATGAAACACAGAGTTCATTTCAAAATGGACTTGTCTGAATGCACAGTATCTAAGGAATAAGGTGCTGGAACTGTAAGGTAAGACCATGTCCATGGTGGAGAGTTTGTGGGTAATTTTAATGGAGTGTCTGTGAAAGGCTGAGGCTGTGTTGGGTGCTGGATTAGGGGCACAAGTTTAGCGTTGGCCTGAGGTCTATTCATTATTAGGTGTTCTCTGTCCTTTAACCTGAATGGTGACTTTGTATACTCTTTGCGGATGTAAAGGCAGTGCATAGTGTTCGACTTTCAATGACATAAATGTGTTATTGTAGGTGTCAAAGGTGATCCAGGCACTCCTGGTCCCGCCGGACCACCCGGACCAAAAGGAGCTATGGGAGAGATGGGCTTTCCAGGTACCTGCATCTGTTTTTATTACCCAAATAGTTCGTTTTACATTGTCATTTCACTGTCACACAAAATAGTAATCATGGCAGTTTATGAAACTACTTTCTTTTCCAGGACCTTCAGGGAGCAAAGGAGCCACAGGGCCAGCAGGTCGCCCGGGGCAGCCCGGATCCCCTGGCTTTTCTGGGACAAAGGGTGAGAAAGGAGACTCTGGATTTGGAGGATTTGGTCCACCAGGTCCTCCAGGACCAAAGGTAGGGGTTCAAAACTCTTAAGCAAACTCCACATAAAAGATAAAACGATGAGTATCTTTTCTCACATCAAATGATGGCTCTGAAGCCTGTAATTTATGCTCTGCTGTTCGAAGCACATGCAAACTGTTTATCTCCCTTTACTGGAGTTCTTACATATGTGATAGGTGCACAGTGCTCTAGAAAGCCTCATGCTCCTATTATGTTTTGTGTAATGCAAAATAGTACTTCATTCATATTGATATAGTATGCTTCTATTAAGATGAGCAATTCTGCTAAAAGTACTTGGTGTTATTGGCATAAATATGTTGAGGGATTTAAAACATTTCCTAGATTTACTGCATTTCCTAAGGACCCCATTGGACCTGCATTAACTATTGGGAGGGGCACCACTCATCTGGGCTAGAAAATAATGTGATGCAAGGCTTATCCTGGCTATCACACTTAAGCAAACAATTTAGTGAGGAAACACTCAAAGAACATTTTATTCATGGCCACAGTACCCTTTATCTTTGTTTTTAAGGAAAGGGAGTCACAAGTCAATTTTCTCAAAGAGTTCAAAATATTGTTGCCAATACTTCTTCATAAAATATCATACATGCCCAATGATTTCCTCTTAATGCAGGTTTGCTGGCCCACCAGATTGTACTAATTTTTAAACATCTCCCTGCAGCTTCAGAATCTTCAGTGATCAGTAGTCAGTCTTTCTAGAAAATAGTGTTAGGGCCTTCACATGTCTGAATTAGTGGAAGGCCGTATGGAGACCTTACCTAGCAGTGAGTGCTCTACTTGGATTCCCATCACCTCAAAGAGCACTAATTTTGTCATGCATCCATCCTACTTCTTGCCAGTCATTTGTAGCCACTGTTTCTCATTACAACGCTGGCGATTGACAGGATCCTGACAGTTCACTCCATGAGAATAAGGCTTACTTCTTACTTGAGTGATTCAGTGTCTTTAGGAGTAGCTCAGCCAGGTCAGGCATGAACCAGGAACCTTGAACCATTGAACAGTAAATATTTCAGAATCCTGGATATTGTTTTGAGACAAGAGCTACCCCAGGATCTTCCCTTATGTAAGCCTTCCTCAGGAGAACAGACAGAGTGGTTGATGCCTGCTCCCCATCCTGCCAAGCTCAAGCAAGTCCTAACATCCTATTGTGACCTTACAGGCAGTAGCCTGCAGGGGTGAAACCACAAGAACAGCACAGTTTGGCACTAAAGAGATCCCTAATGAAAACATCTTGTACACTCACACCTAACATATTATGTATTAGGTGAACAAAATGTTTCAACCATAAACCTTTAATTGTGAAGGTACATATATCAGTGAGGGCAGAGTAGATAACAGTGTAAATAAGCAATTATTGTATAGTTATTAGCACAGTTTTGGTGATCCATATTAGCAGAGAAATACTAATGCTAATACTTATGTCATGACATGTATTAGCGCTCTATGTTGTTTGTTTGGAGCTTGACAGCCAATCCAAATGCTTACTTTGCAGATTGTAGCTCCTTTTATAGGAACACTCAGGCAGTGTTATGTGGATGCTAATTCCCTGCCCCAGTGATTTTGCTTTTGATTTAGCCCCTGTATCCGACCACCCAATTCCCATCATTTAACAAGCCTACCCCAGCCCCATTTGTTTCCATGGTAGTTTACTTTTGCCATTGCTGAAGAGAGGATGGGAGTGTGACAGGAACATATGCTTGATTGGGGCACAGCGAAGAAAAAAGCATCTCAGACACAGATGAAGCTCCTGGTGTAGACACAGTCTCCGCCCCACCTTTTAGTTTTCCAAAGAAGAATGTAACCGTACATACCTTAGAGCAGTAAAAAGAGCTATGTTTATTTCTATGTTTCTATCGATACACTTTAGATGCTGTACCCTCCCCTAGGATTCAACAAGTGTAGTAAAGTGGATTATTATGTGGTTCGGCTGTAAGACCTCACTATGTCTCACCCTTAGCTCAGACCTGGGTAGCTGTGGCACAGAGCAGTCAGACTTAATCAAGGAACAAGTGTAAATCATTTAGAAGTAACAAACAGTGAATAAGTAAGAACCACAACACAACAAAAAATAAATCCGACACCAATTTATAAACATAGGTTGTAATGACAAACATCAATTGAGGGAAACCGTAGATATGAGTTTTCAAAGCTAAGCTAAAAAAAAAACTGTAGTTCACTTTTGGAACATGTAATAGACTGTAAGCGGTTGAGCAGTTTTTAGTCAACTGGCTAGAACATCTACTTGTCTTCACTTTGACGGGCCACAGTAGGTTGGGAGCCAGGCACAGGGACCACTTAGGTCCAGGGAGACAGTTACCTGTCGTGTCTGGCAGTCTCAGGGTCCTCAGTTCATTTGTCCACAGTCCAGCCAAGAAGAGGTCCAGTGCAGTTCCAGTTTTCATTAGCCAACTGGACTCCTGGTTACTGCAGTCTCAGCAGTTTCTTACAGGTAACCAAATCTTTCCTTTCTAGGGACCAGAATCCACTTCGACTACAGGGCCCACAAACTTGGGGCCACTTCGGCAAGGTCAGGAGTCATTCGCCCAGCAGGCACTCAGGCGTCCAGTGGCAGTCAGATGTTTCTGGTCAGCTGGATTCATGAGAGCTCTTCATTTTTAGTGGTCCGAAAGCTTAAATGTAGGCCAGCCAACTAGGATTTGTAATCACTTCTTCAGTCCTGTCACAAGTTGAGGTCTTGTGCATGAGTGGGCACAGCAGTGTCTGGGGGTGCCATTTTTATGGCATCTTTATGTTTGTGGGAGGAGGGACACTAGCCAACGGGGCATTAGTTCACTTGAGGCAACCCTTCCAACTTTACATCACTTCCTCAGGGTTTGGCCACCAAACAATCCTGGGATACACTCCCCACCACAATGGTACAAGCCTTCTTACCCTATTAGGAGCCCTGGGCACACCCATGGGGTGTACCTAGCATAATGAATCACTCCTCCGGGAAAGCCAGTTCACAATACATTTTCTCCCTCTAGAGGTGATGGGGACCTATCGAGGTGTGATCCTATTTGCTTCACTGAGGTGGTAGTCTGTTTGAAGCTCGGCCATCTGTAGCCACAGGCTGGTAGTCATCTTGCTGGATGAGGTCATACCTCCTACCACCAACAATTCTCTTTGTTCCCTGTTTATGGGCAGGGGAGTAATATGTTGTAATTTTGGTGACAACTGCTGCAGATAGACAGGAAAGGCTACTGGAGGTTTGGGCAACAAGGTGGCGATTTCCTAAAGTCATCTTTCTATGAATAGTTGCCTTAATTCCCATCTCAGCAATGAGCTGGGTTTAATGAAATTATTAATTTGATACCTTGGAGTAATATCTTTGGTGGCCCCAAATGGAAGTTAGCACTTAGCACGGTGTCTAGCAAAGCTCCATGTTAGCCAATTGAATTACCAGCCTTGCTACAGGGAAAATGAAAATTTTGTGTTTTCACTGTCAGGTAATAATAAACACCAAAGGTACCTGCCCTTCTTTTTAATATTAAGCACCCTGCCCGGTGGGCTACCAAGGCCTTCCCTAGTGGTGGCTTATTGATATTAAAAATGAAGATTTCGGCCTGACAAAAGGGTTTATTCTGCCAAGCTGAACTGGCAGTTTTAACACTGCCCTACTAGGTTTTCACATTTGTCTCTGTAGTGGTGGCACAATTTACTGCAGTCCATTAATGACATTTAAGTTATGAACCATGGGTATCTCTTGTACCATATACTAGGGATTTACAGGGAAGATAAATAGGCCAATCAGGTATTAGCCAATTATACAGGTTCTTTGTTGATCAGAGCACATGCACTCTGGCCTGGACAGCAGGGCCAAGTGCCCTGCAGAGTTGAAAAACCAGCGGTATCAGTGCAGAAACTTGAAGGGCACGGGGTCTACATACATAACAACAAGACTCATCGCCAAGTGCTTCATGCTGTTTGTTTGATGTGTTATCACAAAGTAGTGTTAGTAATGTTCTAGTTCCAGCAAGGGCAAAGTTTCCTGCAATGACTATCAGTTAGCAGGACAAAGGGCTCGGGTATTGCTGTGAAACAACAATTACGGATATCTCTTGCAGTGCCAATAACAGGGTCCAGAGATGCTCACAAATGTTTGGTTCTTGTGTGCAGACTGTTGTGACAACAGATGCTTCTTTCCAATATGAGAGTTGTGGAGGATTGCCAGTACATACTTCATTAAGGTTTCTCCTATCCTCTTCAATGTCATAGAGAATCAATATTTCTCTCTTAATGTGATCTCTTTCAGTGGTCCAGAAATGTTTAGCAGGCTCTTAGTACCACCTTTCACTGTGCCACTCTTCCATTTCTCAAACCTGTTGAACTAAATCCCTTCATAGGTCAGGAGACAAAATGAACATCTGACTCCCATACTCTAAGATCACATTTAATATTTCTTAGCCTGAACTGTTTCTCCAGGTCTCCCTCCCTGCCCATCAGTTATTCTTTGTTTGCTTTGCTTTGACAGTTCCTTAAGATTTTGGTTCAGTTAAGAGGGCAACTGGACTTATTGACCCATCATTTATTGCGTCACACCCATTTTTCAATACAGAATTGTAGGAAAATGCCACTGTTGGCATGGTTATCCCCTAACGTTTTGCCTTTTGTTGATGCCAGCTTTGATTGAAAGTGTGCTGGGACCCTGCTAACCAGGCCCCAGCACCAGTGTTCTTTCCCTAAAACTGTACATTTGTCTCCACAATTGTCTCAGCCCTGGCACACAGGTAAGTCCCTTGTAAAAGGCAACCCTGGTACCACGGGCCCTGTGGCCAGGGAAGGTCTCTAAGGGCTGCAACATGTATTATGCCACTCTGGGGACCCCTCACTCAGCACATGCACACTGCCTCCCAGCTTGCTGGTGGGGAGAAAAAGACAAAGTCGACATGGCACTCCCCTCAGGGTGCCATGCCCACAACCCACTGCCTGTGGCATAGGTAACTCACCCCTCTAGCAGACCTTAAAGCCCTAAGGCAGGGTGCACTATACCACAGGTGAGGACATAGCTGCATGAGCACTGTGCCCCTACAGTGCCTAAGCCACTTCTTAGACATTGTAAGTGCAGGGTAGCCATAAGAGTATATGGTCAGAGAGTTTGTCAAACACGAACTCCACAGTTCCATAATGGCAAGTTTGGTATTAAACTTCTCAGCACAATAAATCCACACTGATGCCAGTGTGAGATTTATTGAGAAATCCCTCTATAAGAGTCCAACTTCTTGTGCTAGGCTGACCAGTTTCTGACAGCCTGCCCCAACCAGACGGGTTTCTGACCACATGGGGTGAGTGCCTTTGTGCACTCTGTGGCCAGGAACAAAGCCTGCACTGGGTGGAGGTGCTTGACACCTCCCCCTGCAGGAACTTTAACACCTGGCGGTGAGCCTCAAAGGCTCAAGCCTGGTGTTACAATGCCCCAGGGCACTCCAGCTAGTGGAGATGCCTGCCCCCCTGACACAGCCCCCACTTTTGGCGGCAAGTCCAGAGGAGATAATGAGAAAAACAAGGAGGAGTCACCCTCCAGCCAGGACAGCCCCCCAAGGTGCCCAGAGCTGAGATGACCATTCCTTAAAAAATCCTCCATCTTGCTTTGGAGGACTTAGCCCAATATGATTAGGGATGTGCCTCCCCTCCCCAAAGGGAGGAGGCACAAGGATGGTGTAGCCACCCTCAAGGACAGTAGCCATTGGCTACCGCCCTCCAGCCCTAAACACACCCCTAAATCTAGTATTTAGGGGAGACCCTAAACCCAGGAAATCAGATTCCTGAGGACCTAACAAGAAGAAGGACTGCTGACCTGAAAACCCCGCAGAGAAGAAGGAGACGACAACTGCTTTGGTCCCAGCCCTACCGGCCTGTCTCCAGATTCAAAGAACCTGCAACAGCAACGCATCCAGCGGGACCAGTGAACTCTGCCAACTCAGAGGACTGCCCTGCAAACCCAAAGGACCAAGAAACTCCTGTGGACAGCGGCTCTGACCAAAGCAACAAAGAAGAAACCATCTTTAAAGGGACTCCAACCTCACTCCTGAAGCGCTAGTCCCCAACACTCTGCACCCGACGCCCCAGCCCGTGTCCAGAGAAACCAACACTGCAGCGAGGACCCCCAAGTGACTCCCACAGTTTGTCCATCCTGAGACAACCTCCCTGCACCCCCACAGCGATGCCTGCAGAGCGAATGCAGAGGACCCTCCTGACCTGCAGGCTCCAGGCCTGAGAGGAACCAACTACCAGTGCAGGAGTGACCAGCAGGCAGCCCGCAGCTTTGTTCAGTTGGTGGCTGGCCCGAGAAGCCCCCCTGTGCCCTGCCGGCATCACCAGAGTGAACCCCGGGTCCCACCTTTGATTCCAATACAAAACCAGATGCCTTGTTAACACACCGCACCCGGCCGCTCCTGTGCTGCTGAGGGTGTATTTTGTGTGCCTGTTTGGGACCCCCCCCCCCCAGTGCTCTACAAAGCCCCCTGATCTGCTCCCCGAGGATACAGGTACTTACCTGCTAGCAGACTGGAACCAGAGTACCCCTAGTCTCCATAGACGCCTATGTTATTTGGGCCCCTCTTTGACCTCTGCACCTGACCGGCCCTGTATTGCTGGTGCTGGGTGTTTGGGGTTGGCTTGAACCCCCAACGGTGGGCTGCCTATGCCCCACAGACCGAATGTGTAAGTGCTTTACTTACCTGACAAACTAACCTTTACTTACCTCCCCCAGGAACTGTTGAATTTTGCACTGTGCCCACTTTTTAAATAGCTTATTGCCATTTTATGCTAAACTGTGTACATTACTGTTTTGATTCAAAGTTCTATATTTACCTATGCCAAGTACCTTATAATGTATTTACTTACCTGAAATCTGAATCTTGTGGTTCTAAAAATAAATTAAGAAAATAATATTTTTTAAAATAAAAACCCATTGGCCTGGAGTTAAGTCTTTGAGTGTGTGTTCCCATTTATTGCCTGTGTTTGTACAACAAAAGCTTAACACTACTGTAAGGAAATGCCTCCTTGGCATGGTTGCCCCCTGACTTTTTGCCTTTGCTGATGCTATGTTTACAATTGAAAGTGTGCTGAGGCCTGCTAACCAGGCCCCAGCACCAGTGTTCTTTCCCTAACCTGTACTTTTGTATCCACAATTGGCAGACCCTGGCATCCAGATAAGTCCCTTATAACTGGTACTTCTAGTACCAAGGGCCCTGATGCCAAGGAAGGTCTCTAAGGGCTGCAGCATGTCTTATGCCACCCTGGGGACCTCTCACTCAGCACAGACACACTGCTTGCCAGCTTGTGTGTGCTAGTGAGGACAAAACGAGTAAGTCGACATGGCACTCCCCTCAGGGTGCCATGCCAGCCTCTCACTGCCTATGCAATATAGGTAAGACACCCCTCTAGCAGGCCTTACAGCCCTAAGGCAGGGTGCACTATACCATAGGTGAGGGTACCAGTGCATGAGCATGGTACCCCTACAGTGTCTAAACAAAACCTTAGACATTGTAAGTGCAGGGTAGCCATAAGAGTATATGGTTTGGGAGTTTGTCAAACACGAACTCCACAGCACCATAATGGCTACACTGAAAACTGGGAAGTTTGGTATCAAACTTCTCAGCACAATAAATGCACACTGATGCCAGTGTACATTTTATTGCAAAATACACCCCAGAGGGCACCTTAGAGGTGCCCCCTGAAACTTAACCGACTGTCTGTGTAGGCTGACTAGTTCCAGCAGCCTGCCACACCAGAGACATGTTGCTGGCCCCATGGGGAGAGTGCCTTTGTCACTCTGAGGCCAGTAACAAAGCCTGCACTGGGTGGAGATGCTAACACCTCCCCCAGGCAGGAGCTGTAACACCTGGCGGTGAGCCTCAAAGGCTCACCCCTTTGTCACAGCCCAGCAGGGCACTCCAGCTTAGTGGAGTTGCCCGCCCCCTCCGGCCACGGCCCCCACTTTTGGCGGCAAGGCTGGAGGGAACAAAGAAAGCAACAAGGAGGAGTCACTGGCCAGTCAGGACAGCCCCTAAGGTGTCCTGAGCTGAGGTGACTCTAACTTTTAGAAATCCTCCATCTTGCAGATGGAGGATTCCCCCAATAGGGTTAGGATTGTGACCCCCTCCCCTTGGGAGGAGGCACAAAGAGGGTGTACCCACCCTCAGGGCTAGTAGCCATTGGCTACTAACCCCCCAGACCTAAACACGCCCTTAAATTTAGTATTTAAGGGCTACCCTGAACCCTAGAAAATTAGATTCCTGCAACAACAAGAAGAAGGACTGCCCAGCTGAAAACCCCTGCAGAGGAAGACCAGAAGACAACAACTGCCTTGGCTCCAGAAACTCACCGGCCTGTCTCCTGCCTTCCAAAGAACTCTGCTCCAGCGACGCCTTCCAAAGGGACCAGCGACCTCTGAATCCTCTGAGGACTGCCCTGCTTCGACGACGACAAGAAACTCCCGAGGACAGCGGACCTGCTCCAAAAAGACTGCAACTTTGTTTCAAGAAGCAGCTTTAAAGAACCCTGCAACTCCCCGCAAGAAGCGTGAGACTTGCAACACTGCACCCGGCGACCCCGACTCGGCTGGTGGAGAACCAACACCTCAGGGAGGACCCCCGGACTACTCTACGACTGTGAGTACCAAAACCTGTCCCCCCTGAGCCCCCACAGCGCCGCCTGCAGAGGGAATCCCGAGGCTTCCCCTGACCGCGACTTTCTGAAACCTAAGTCCCGACGCCTGGAAAAGACCCTGCACCCGCAGCCCCCAGGACCTGAAGGACCGGACTTTCACTAGAGAAGTGACCCCCAGGAGTCCCTCTCCCTTGCCCAAGTGGAGGTTTCCCCGAGGAAGCCCCCCCTTGCCTGCCTGCAGCGCTGAAGAGATCCGTTGATCTCTCATAGACTAACATTGCAAACCCGACGCTTGTTTCTACACTGCACCCGGCCGCCCCCGCGCTGCTGAGGGTGAAATTTCTGTGTGGGCTTGTGTCCCCCCCGGTGCCCTACAAAACCCCCCTGGTCTGCCCTCCGAAGACGCGGATACTTACCTGCAAGCAGACCGGAACCGGGGCACCCCCTTCTCTCCATTCTAGCCTATGCGTTTTGGGCACCACTTTGAACTCTGCACCTGACCGGCCCTGAGCTGCTGGTGTGGTAACTTTGGGGTTGCTCTGAACCCCCAACGGTGGGCTACCTTGGACCAAGAACTGAACCCTGTAAGTGTCTTACTTACCTGGTAAAACTAACAAAAACTTACCTCCCCCAGGAACTGTGAAAATTGCACTGTGTCCACTTTTGAAATAGCTATTTGTCAATAACTTGAAAAGTATACATGCAATTGAAATGATTCAAACTTCCTAATGTACTTACCTGCAATACCTTTCAAACAAGATATTACATGTTAAATTTGAACCTGTGGTTCTTAAAATAAACTAAGAAAAGATATTTTTCTATAACAAAACCTATTGGCTGGATTTGTCTCTGAGTGTGTGTACCTCATTTATTGTCTATGTGTATGTACAACAAATGCTTAACACTACTCCTTGGATAAGCCTACTGCTCGACCACACTACCACAAAATAGAGCATTAGTATTATCTATTTTTTACCACTATTTTACCTCTAAGGGGAACCCTTGGACTCTGTGCATGCTATTCCTTACTTTGAAATAGCACATACAGAGCCAACTTCCTACATTGGTGGATCAGCGGTGGGGTACAAGACTTTGCATTTGCTGGACTACTCAGCCAATACCTGATCACACGACAAATTCCAAAATTGTCATTAGAAATTGATTTTTGCAATTTGAAAAGTTTTCTAAATTCTTAAAAGACCTGCTAGGGCCTTGTGTTAGATCCTGTTTAGCATTTCTTTTAGAGTTTAAAAGTTTGTAAAAGTTTGAATTAGATTCTAGAACCAGTTGTAGATTCTTAAAAAGTATTCCAACTTTTAGAAGCAAAATGTCTAGCACAGATGTGGCTGTGGTGGAACTCAACACCACACCTTACCTCCATCTACAGATGAGAGAGCTAAGGTCACTCTGTAAACTAAAGAAAATAGCAATGGGCCCCAAACCTACCAAAGTACAGCTCCAGGAGCTTTTGGCAGAGTTTGAAAAGGCCAACCCCTCTGAGGGTGGCAACTCAGAGGAAGATGATAGTGAATTGGAGGAAGATTCCCCCCTACCAGTCCTATCTAGGGAGGACAGGGCCTCTCAAGCCCTGACTCCAAAAATACTAGTCAGAGATGCTGGCTCCCTCACAGGAGGGACCAGCACCTCTGAAATCACTGAGGATAACTCCAGTGAAGAGGACATCCAGTTAGCCAGGATGGCCAAAAGATTGGCTTTGGAAAGACAGATCCTAGCCATAGAGAGGGAAAGACAAGAGATGGGCCTAGGACCCATCAATGGTGGCACCAACATAAATAGGGTCAGAGATTCTCCTGACATGTTGAAAATCCCCAAAGGGATTGTAACTAAATATGAAGATGGTGATGACATCACCAAATGGTTCACAGCTTTTGAGAGGGCTTGTGTAACCAGAAAAGTGAACAGATCTCACTGGGGTGCTCTCCTTTGGGAAATGTTCACAGGAAAGTGTAGGGATAGACTCCTCACACTCTCTGGAAAAGATGCAGAATCTTATGACCTCATGAAGGGTACCCTGATTGAGGGCTTTGGATTCTCCACTGAGGAGTATAGGATTAGATTCAGGGGGGCTCAAAAATCCTCGAGCCAGACCTGGGTTGACTTTGTAGACTACTCAGTAAAAACACTAGATGGTTGGATTCAAGGCAGTGGTGTAAGTAATTATGATGGGCTGTACAATTTATTTGTGAAAGAACACCTGTTAAGTAATTGTTTCAATGATAAACTGCATCAGCATCTGGTAGACCTAGGACCAATTTCTCCCCAAGAATTGGGAAAGAAGGCGGACCATTGGGTCAAGACTAGGGTGTCCAAAACTTCCACAGGGGGTGACCAAAAGAAAGGGGTCACAAAACCTCCCCAGGGGAAAGGTGGTGAGACAGCCAAAAATAAAAATAGTAAAGAGTCTTCTACAGGCCCCCAAAAACCTGCACAGGAGGGTGGGCCCAGAGCCTCTTCACAAAACAATCCTGGGTACAAGGGTAAAAACTTTGATCCCAAAAAGGCCTGGTGTCGAAACTGTAGTCAGTCTCGACACCAAACTGGAGACAAGGCCTGTCCCAAGAAAAGTTCCACTCCAAACTCCAATCCAGGTAACACTGGAATGGCTAGTCTCCAAGTGGGATCAACAGTGTGCCCAGAGCAAATCAGGGTCCACACTGAAGCTACTCTAGTCTCTGAGGGTGGGGTGGATTTAGCCACACTAGCTGCCTGGCCTCCTAACATGCAAAAATACAGGCAGCAGCTCTTTATTAATGGGACAAGTGTAGAGGGCCTGAGGGATACAGGTGCCAGTGTCACCATGGTGACAGAGAAACTGGTTTCCCCTGGCCAATACCTGACTGGAAAAACTTACACAGTCACCAATGCTGACAATCAAACTAAAGCACATCCCATGGCAATGGTAACTTTAGAATGGGGAGGGGTCAATGGCCTGAAACAGGTGGTGGTCTCCTCAAACATCCCAGTAGACTGTCTGCTTGGAAATGACCTGGAGTCCTCAGCATGGGCTGAGGTAGAACTAAAAACCCATGCAGCCATGCTGGGTATCCCTGAACTGGTGTGTGTAAAAACAAGAGCACAATGCAAGGCACAGGGTGAAAAAGTAGAGCTGGAGTCTGGAAAAATGGCCCAGCCTACCAAGAGAAAAGGAAAGTCAGTTGGGAAACCAACTGCAACACAGTCAGAAAAAGGGAACCTCTCTTCTCAGGAAGAAGTTCTGCCCTCTGAGGGAACTGAGCCTTTGGAGCTTGAACCTTATCAGGTTGAGCTCTTAGGCCCAGGGGGACCCTCAAGGGAGGAGCTGTGTAAGGGACAAGAAACCTGTCCCTCTCTTGAAGGCCTTAGGCAGCAAGCTGCTGAAGAGTCCAAGGGCAAGAAAAATGGAACACATAGGGTCTATTGGGAAGATGGACTCCTGTACACTGAGGCCAGAGACCCCAAACCTGGTGCCACTAGGAGAGTGGTAGTGCCTCAGTCGTTCAGAGAGTTTATTCTGACCTTAGCCCATGATATTCCCCTTGCTGGGCATTTGGGACAAACCAAGACGTGGGAGAGGTTAGTCAACCACTTCTACTGGCCCAATATGTCCCAGAAGGTTAAGGAGTTTTGCCTCTCCTGCCCCACCTGTCAATCCAGTGGTAAGACAGGTGGGCACCCAAAGGCCCCCCTCATTCCACTTCCAGTGGTGGGGGTCCCCTTTGAAAGAGTGGGTGTGGACATAGTTGGTCCACTGGAACCTCCCACAGCCTCAGGAAATATGTACATCCTAGTAGTAGTGGATCATGCTACTAGGTATCCTGAAGCTATTCCCCTTAGGTCGACTACTGCCCCTGCAGTAGCCAAGGCCCTCATTGGTATCTTTACCAGAGTGGGTTTCCCTAAGGAGGTGGTGTCTGACAGAGGTACCAACTTCATGTCAGCATACCTAAAACACATGTGGAATGAGTGTGGAGTGACTTACAAATTCACTACACCATACCATCCACAAACTAATGGCTTAGTTGAGAGATTCAACAAGACATTAAAAGGCATGATCATGGGGCTCCCAGAAAAACTCAAAAGGAGATGGGATGTCCTCTTGCCATGTCTGCTTTTTGCTTACAGAGAGGTGCCACAGAAGGGAGTAGGATTCTCACCCTTTGAACTTCTGTTTGGTCACCCTGTAAGGGGACCACTTGCTCTTGTTAAAGAAGGCTGGGAGAGACCTCTTCATGAGCCTAAACAAGACATAGTGGACTATGTACTTGGCCTTCGCTCTAGAATGGCAGAGTACATGGAAAAGGCAACCAAAAACCTTGAGGCCAGCCAACAGCTCCAGAAGTTTTGGTATGACCAAAAGGCTGCAATGGTTGAGTTCCAACCAGGGCAGAAAGTCTGGGTTCTGAAGCCTGTGGCTCCCAGGGCACTCCAGGACAAATGGAGTGGCCCTTACCCAGTAGATAAATTAGGTGCTGCCAAATTCTTAAGTACCTTTGACTTGACATCAGGGTACTGGCAAATAAAAATGGCACCTGGAGCAAAAGAGAAAACAGCATTCTCCACACCTGATGGGCATTATCAGTTTACTGTTATGCCCTTTGGTTTAAAGAATGCCCCTGCCACCTTCCAAAGGTTGGTGAATCAAGTCCTTGCTGGCTTGGAGTCCTTTAGCACAGCTTATCTTGATGATATTGCTGTCTTTAGCTCCACCTGGCAGGATCACCTGGTCCACCTGAAGAAGGTTTTGAAGGCTCTGCAATCTGCAGGCCTCTCTATCAAGGCATCCAAATGCCAGATAGGGCAGGGAACTGTGGTTTACTTGGGCCACCTTGTAGGTGGAGGCCAAGTCCAGCCACTCCAACCCAAGATCCAGACTATTCTGGACTGGGTAGCTCCAAAAACCCAGACTCAAGTCAGGGCATTCCTTGGCTTGACTGGGTATTACAGGAGGTTTGTGAAGGGATATGGATCCATTGTGACAGCCCTCACTGAACTCACCTCCAAGAAAATGCCCAAGAAAGTGAACTGGACTGTGGAATGCCAACAGGCCTTTGACACCCTGAAACAAGCAATGTGCTCAGCACCAGTTCTAAAAGCTCCAGATTATTCTAAGCAGTTCATTGTGCAGACAGATGCCTCTGAACATGGGATAGGGGCAGTTTTGTCCCAAACAAATGATGATGGCCTTGACCAGCCTGTTGCTTTCATTAGCAGGAGGTTACTCCCCAGGGAGCAGCGTTGGAGTGCCATTGAGAGGGAGGCCTTTGCTGTGGTTTGGTCCCTGAAGAAGCTGAGACCATACCTCTTTGGGACTCACTTCCTAGTTCAAACTGACCACAGACCTCTCAAATGGCTGATGCAAATGAAAGGTGAAAATCCTAAACTGATGAGGTGGTCCATCTCCCTACAGGGAATGGACTTTATAGTGGAACACAGACCTGGGACTGCCCATGCCAATGCAGATGGCCTTTCCAGGTTCTTCCACTTAGAAAATGAAGACTCTCTTGGGAAAGGTTAGTCTCATCCTCTTTCGTTTGGGGGGGGGTTGTGTAAGGAAATGCCTCCTTGGCATGGTTGCCCCCTGACTTTTTGCCTTTGCTGATGCTATGTTTACAATTGAAAGTGTGCTGAGGCCTGCTAACCAGGCCCCAGCACCAGTGTTCTTTCCCTAACCTGTACTTTTGTATCCACAATTGGCAGACCCTGGCATCCAGATAAGTCCCTTATAACTGGTACTTCTAGTACCAAGGGCCCTGATGCCAAGGAAGGTCTCTAAGGGCTGCAGCATGTCTTATGCCACCCTGGGGACCTCTCACTCAGCACAGACACACTGCTTGCCAGCTTGTGTGTGCTAGTGAGGACAAAACGAGTAAGTCGACATGGCACTCCCCTCAGGGTGCCATGCCAGCCTCTCACTGCCTATGCAATATAGGTGTAGGAAGTTGGCTCTGTATGTGCTATTTCAAAGTAAGGAATAGCATGCACAGAGTCCAAGGGTTCCCCTTAGAGGTAAAATAGTGGTAAAAATAGATAATACTAATGCTCTATTTCTTGGTAGTGTGGTCGAGCAGTAGGCTTATCCAAGGAGTAGTGTTAAGCATTTGTTGTACATACACATAGACAATAAATGAGGTACACACACTCAGAGACAAATCCAGCCAATAGGTTTTTGTATAGAAAAATATCTTTTCTTAGTTTATTTTAAGAACCACAGGTTCAAATTCTACATGTAATATCTCATTCGAAAGGTATTGCAGGTAAGTACTTTAGGAACTTTAAATCATAAAAATTGCATGTATACTTTTCAAGTTATTGACAAATAGCTGTTTTAAAAGTGGACACAGTGCAATTTTCACAGTTCCTAGGGGAGGTAAGTATTTGTTAGGTTAACCAGGTAAGTAAGACACTTACAGGGCTCAGTTCTTGGTCCAAGGTAGCCCACCGTTGGGGGTTCCGAGCAACCCCAAAGTCACCACACCAGCAGCTCAGGGCCGGTCAGGTGCAGAGTTCAAAGTGGTGCCCAAAACACATAGGCTAGAATGGAGAGAAGGGGGTGCCCCGGTTCCGGTCTGCTTGCAGGTAAGTACCCGCGTCTTCGGAGGGCAGACCAGGGGGGTTTTGTAGGGCACCGGGGGGGACACAAGCCCACACAGAAATTTCACCCTCAGCAGCGCGGGGGCGGCCGGGTGCAGTGTAGAAACAAGCGTCGGGTTCGCAATGTTAGTCTATGAGGGATCTCGGGATCTCTTCAGCGCTGCAGGCAGGCAAGGGGGGGGTTCCTCGGGGAAACCTCCACTTGGGCAAGGGAGAGGGACTCCTGGGGGTCACTTCTCCAGTGAAAGTCCGGTCCTTCAGGTCCTGGGGGCTGCGGGTGCAGGGTCTCTCCCAGGCGTCGGGACTTTGGATTCAAAGAGTCGCGGTCAGGGGAAGCCTCGGGATTCCCTCTGCAGGCGGCGCTGTGGGGGCTCAGGGGGGACAGGTTTTGGTACTCACAGTATCAGAGTAGTCCTGGGGTCCCTCCTGAGGTGTCGGATCTCCACCAGCCGAGTCGGGGTCGCCGGGTGCAGAGCAAATCAGGGTCCACACTGAAGCTACTCTAGTCTCTGAGGGTGGGGTGGATTTAGCCACACTAGCTGCCTGGCCTCCTAACATGCAAAAATACAGGCAGCAGCTCTTTATTAATGGGACAAGTGTAGAGGGCCTGAGGGATACAGGTGCCAGTGTCACCATGGTGACAGAGAAACTGGTTTCCCCTGGCCAATACCTGACTGGAAAAACTTACACAGTCACCAATGCTGACAATCAAACTAAAGCACATCCCATGGCAATGGTAACTTTAGAATGGGGAGGGGTCAATGGCCTGAAACAGGTGGTGGTCTCCTCAAACATCCCAGTAGACTGTCTGCTTGGAAATGACCTGGAGTCCTCAGCATGGGCTGAGGTAGAACTAAAAACCCATGCAGCCATGCTGGGTATCCCTGAACTGGTGTGTGTAAAAACAAGAGCACAATGCAAGGCACAGGGTGAAAAAGTAGAGCTGGAGTCTGGAAAAATGGCCCAGCCTACCAAGAGAAAAGGAAAGTCAGTTGGGAAACCAACTGCAACACAGTCAGAAAAAGGGAACCTCTCTTCTCAGGAAGAAGTTCTGCCCTCTGAGGGAACTGAGCCTTTGGAGCTTGAACCTTATCAGGTTGAGCTCTTAGGCCCAGGGGGACCCTCAAGGGAGGAGCTGTGTAAGGGACAAGAAACCTGTCCCTCTCTTGAAGGCCTTAGGCAGCAAGCTGCTGAAGAGTCCAAGGGCAAGAAAAATGGAACACATAGGGTCTATTGGGAAGATGGACTCCTGTACACTGAGGCCAGAGACCCCAAACCTGGTGCCACTAGGAGAGTGGTAGTGCCTCAGTCGTTCAGAGAGTTTATTCTGACCTTAGCCCATGATATTCCCCTTGCTGGGCATTTGGGACAAACCAAGACGTGGGAGAGGTTAGTCAACCACTTCTACTGGCCCAATATGTCCCAGAAGGTTAAGGAGTTTTGCCTCTCCTGCCCCACCTGTCAATCCAGTGGTAAGACAGGTGGGCACCCAAAGGCCCCCCTCATTCCACTTCCAGTGGTGGGGGTCCCCTTTGAAAGAGTGGGTGTGGACATAGTTGGTCCACTGGAACCTCCCACAGCCTCAGGAAATATGTACATCCTAGTAGTAGTGGATCATGCTACTAGGTATCCTGAAGCTATTCCCCTTAGGTCGACTACTGCCCCTGCAGTAGCCAAGGCCCTCATTGGTATCTTTACCAGAGTGGGTTTCCCTAAGGAGGTGGTGTCTGACAGAGGTACCAACTTCATGTCAGCATACCTAAAACACATGTGGAATGAGTGTGGAGTGACTTACAAATTCACTACACCATACCATCCACAAACTAATGGCTTAGTTGAGAGATTCAACAAGACATTAAAAGGCATGATCATGGGGCTCCCAGAAAAACTCAAAAGGAGATGGGATGTCCTCTTGCCATGTCTGCTTTTTGCTTACAGAGAGGTGCCACAGAAGGGAGTAGGATTCTCACCCTTTGAACTTCTGTTTGGTCACCCTGTAAGGGGACCACTTGCTCTTGTTAAAGAAGGCTGGGAGAGACCTCTTCATGAGCCTAAACAAGACATAGTGGACTATGTACTTGGCCTTCGCTCTAGAATGGCAGAGTACATGGAAAAGGCAACCAAAAACCTTGAGGCCAGCCAACAGCTCCAGAAGTTTTGGTATGACCAAAAGGCTGCAATGGTTGAGTTCCAACCAGGGCAGAAAGTCTGGGTTCTGGAGCCTGTGGCTCCCAGGGCACTCCAGGACAAATGGAGTGGCCCTTACCCAGTAGATAAATTAGGTGCTGCCAAATTCTTAAGTACCTTTGACTTGACAGCAGGGTACTGGCAAATAAAAATGGCACCTGGAGCAAAAGAGAAAACAGCATTCTCCACACCTGATGGGCATTATCAGTTTACTGTTATGCCCTTTGGTTTAAAGAATGCCCCTGCCACCTTCCAAAGGTTGGTGAATCAAGTCCTTGCTGGCTTGGAGTCCTTTAGCACAGCTTATCTTGATGATATTGCTGTCTTTAGCTCCACCTGGCAGGATCACCTGGTCCACCTGAAGAAGGTTTTGAAGGCTCTGCAATCTGCAGGCCTCTCTATCAAGGCATCCAAATGCCAGATAGGGCAGGGAACTGTGGTTTACTTGGGCCACCTTGTAGGTGGAGGCCAAGTCCAGCCACTCCAACCCAAGATCCAGACTATTCTGGACTGGGTAGCTCCAAAAACCCAGACTCAAGTCAGGGCATTCCTTGGCTTGACTGGGTATTACAGGAGGTTTGTGAAGGGATATGGATCCATTGTGACAGCCCTCACTGAACTCACCTCCAAGAAAATGCCCAAGAAAGTGAACTGGACTGTGGAATGCCAACAGGCCTTTGACACCCTGAAACAAGCAATGTGCTCAGCACCAGTTCTAAAAGCTCCAGATTATTCTAAGCAGTTCATTGTGCAGACAGATGCCTCTGAACATGGGATAGGGGCAGTTTTGTCCCAAACAAATGATGATGGCCTTGACCAGCCTGTTGCTTTCATTAGCAGGAGGTTACTCCCCAGGGAGCAGCGTTGGAGTGCCATTGAGAGGGAGGCCTTTGCTGTGGTTTGGTCCCTGAAGAAGCTGAGACCATACCTCTTTGGGACTCACTTCCTAGTTCAAACTGACCACAGACCTCTCAAATGGCTGATGCAAATGAAAGGTGAAAATCCTAAACTGATGAGGTGGTCCATCTCCCTACAGGGAATGGACTTTATAGTGGAACACAGACCTGGGACTGCCCATGCCAATGCAGATGGCCTTTCCAGGTTCTTCCACTTAGAAAATGAAGACTCTCTTGGGAAAGGTTAGTCTCATCCTCTTTCGTTTGGGGGGGGGTTGTGTAAGGAAATGCCTCCTTGGCATGGTTGCCCCCTGACTTTTTGCCTTTGCTGATGCTATGTTTACAATTGAAAGTGTGCTGAGGCCTGCTAACCAGGCCCCAGCACCAGTGTTCTTTCCCTAACCTGTACTTTTGTATCCACAATTGGCAGACCCTGGCATCCAGATAAGTCCCTTATAACTGGTACTTCTAGTACCAAGGGCCCTGATGCCAAGGAAGGTCTCTAAGGGCTGCAGCATGTCTTATGCCACCCTGGGGACCTCTCACTCAGCACAGACACACTGCTTGCCAGCTTGTGTGTGCTAGTGAGGACAAAACGAGTAAGTCGACATGGCACTCCCCTCAGGGTGCCATGCCAGCCTCTCACTGCCTATGCAATATAGGTGTAGGAAGTTGGCTCTGTATGTGCTATTTCAAAGTAAGGAATAGCATGCACAGAGTCCAAGGGTTCCCCTTAGAGGTAAAATAGTGGTAAAAATAGATAATACTAATGCTCTATTTCTTGGTAGTGTGGTCGAGCAGTAGGCTTATCCAAGGAGTAGTGTTAAGCATTTGTTGTACATACACATAGACAATAAATGAGGTACACACACTCAGAGACAAATCCAGCCAATAGGTTTTTGTATAGAAAAATATCTTTTCTTAGTTTATTTTAAGAACCACAGGTTCAAATTCTACATGTAATATCTCATTCGAAAGGTATTGCAGGTAAGTACTTTAGGAACTTTAAATCATAAAAATTGCATGTATACTTTTCAAGTTATTGACAAATAGCTGTTTTAAAAGTGGACACAGTGCAATTTTCACAGTTCCTAGGGGAGGTAAGTATTTGTTAGGTTAACCAGGTAAGTAAGACACTTACAGGGCTCAGTTCTTGGTCCAAGGTAGCCCACCGTTGGGGGTTCCGAGCAACCCCAAAGTCACCACACCAGCAGCTCAGGGCCGGTCAGGTGCAGAGTTCAAAGTGGTGCCCAAAACACATAGGCTAGAATGGAGAGAAGGGGGTGCCCCGGTTCCGGTCTGCTTGCAGGTAAGTACCCGCGTCTTCGGAGGGCAGACCAGGGGGGTTTTGTAGGGCACCGGGGGGGACACAAGCCCACACAGAAATTTCACCCTCAGCAGCGCGGGGGCGGCCGGGTGCAGTGTAGAAACAAGCGTCGGGTTCGCAATGTTAGTCTATGAGGGATCTCGGGATCTCTTCAGCGCTGCAGGCAGGCAAGGGGGGGGTTCCTCGGGGAAACCTCCACTTGGGCAAGGGAGAGGGACTCCTGGGGGTCACTTCTCCAGTGAAAGTCCGGTCCTTCAGGTCCTGGGGGCTGCGGGTGCAGGGTCTCTCCCAGGCGTCGGGACTTTGGATTCAAAGAGTCGCGGTCAGGGGAAGCCTCGGGATTCCCTCTGCAGGCGGCGCTGTGGGGGCTCAGGGGGGACAGGTTTTGGTACTCACAGTATCAGAGTAGTCCTGGGGTCCCTCCTGAGGTGTCGGATCTCCACCAGCCGAGTCGGGGTCGCCGGGTGCAGTGTTGCAAGTCTCACGCTTCTTGCGGGGAGCTTGCAGGGTTCTTTAAAGCTGCTGGAAACAAAGTTGCAGCTTTTCTTGGAGCAGGTCCGCTGTCCTCGGGAGTTTCTTGTCTTTTCGAAGCAGGGGCAGTCCTCAGAGGATGTCGAGGTCGCTGGTCCCTTTGGAAGGCGTCGCTGGAGCAGGATCTTTGGAAGGCAGGAGACAGGCCGGTGAGTTTCTGGAGCCAAGGCAGTTGTCGTCTTCTGGTCTTCCTCTGCAGGGGTTTTCAGCTAGGCAGTCCTTCTTCTTGTAGTTGCAGGAATCTAATTTTCTAGGGTTCAGGGTAGCCCTTAAATACTAAATTTAAGGGCGTGTTTAGGTCTGGGGGGTTAGTAGCCAATGGCTACTAGCCCTGAGGGTGGGTACACCCTCTTTGTGCCTCCTCCCAAGGGGAGGGGGTCACAATCCTAACCCTATTGGGGGAATCCTCCATCTGCAAGATGGAGGATTTCTAAAAGTTAGAGTCACTTCAGCTCAGGACACCTTAGGGGCTGTCCTGACTGGCCAGTGACTCCTCCTTGTTGCTTTCTTTGTTCCCTCCAGCCTTGCCGCCAAAAGTGGGGGCCGTTGCCGGAGGGGGCGGGCAACTCCACTAAGCTGGAGTGCCCTGCTGGGCTGTGACAAAGGGGTGAGCCTTTGAGGCTCACCGCCAGGTGTCACAGCTCCTGCCTGGGGGAGGTGTTAGCATCTCCACCCAGTGCAGGCTTTGTTACTGGCCTCAGAGTGACAAAGGCACTCTCCCCATGGGGCCAGCAACATGTCTCTGGTGTGGCAGGCTGCTGGAACTAGTCAGCCTACACAGACAGTCGGTTAAGTTTCAGGGGGCACCTCTAAGGTGCCCTCTGGGGTGTATTTTGCAATAAAATGTACACTGGCATCAGTGTGCATTTATTGTGCTGAGAAGTTTGATACCAAACTTCCCAGTTTTCAGTGTAGCCATTATGGTGCTGTGGAGTTCGTGTTTGACAGACTCCCAGACCATATACTCTTATGGCTACCCTGCACTTACAATGTCTAAGGTTTTGTTTAGACACTGTAGGGGTACCATGCTCATGCACTGGTACCCTCACCTATGGTATAGTGCACCCTGCCTTAGGGCTGTAAGGCCTGCTAGAGGGGTGTCTTACCTATACTGCATAGGCAGTGAGAGGCTGGCATGGCACCCTGAGGGGAGTGCCATGTCGACTTACTCGTTTTGTCCTCACTAGCACACACAAGCTGGCAAGCAGGGTGTCTGTGCTGAGTGAGAGGTCTCCAGGGTGGCATAAGACATGCTGCAGCCCTTAGAGACCTTCCTTGGCATCAGGGCCCTTGGTACTAGAAGTACCAGTTACAAGGGACTTATCTGGATGCCAGGGTCTGCCAATTGTGGATACAAAAGTACAGGTTAGGGAAAGAACACTGGTGCTGGGGCCTGGTTAGCAGGCCTCAGCACACTTTCAATTGTAAACATAGCATCAGCAAAGGCAAAAAGTCAGGGGGCAACCATGCCAAGGAGGCATTTCCTTACACAACCCCCCCCCAAACGAAAGAGGATGAGACTAACCTTTCCCAAGAGAGTCTTCATTTTCTAAGTGGAAGAACCTGGAAAGGCCATCTGCATTGGCATGGGCAGTCCCAGGTCTGTGTTCCACTATAAAGTCCATTCCCTGTAGGGAGATGGACCACCTCAACAGTTTAGGATTTTCACCTTTCATTTGCATCAGCCATTTGAGAGGTCTGTGGTCAGTTTGAACTAGGAAGTGAGTCCCAAAGAGGTATGGTCTCAGCTTCTTCAGGGACCAAACCACAGCAAAGGCCTCCCTCTCAATGGCACTCCAACGCTGCTCCCTGGGGAGTAACCTCCTGCTAATGAAAGCAACAGGCTGGTCAAGGCCATCATCATTTGTTTGGGACAAAACTGCCCCTATCCCATGTTCAGAGGCATCAGTCTGCACAATGAACTGCTTAGAATAATCTGGAGCTTTTAGAACTGGTGCTGAGCACATTGCTTGTTTCAGGGTGTCAAAGGCCTGTTGGCATTCCACAGTCCAGTTCACTTTCTTGGGCATTTTCTTGGAGGTGAGTTCAGTGAGGGCTGTCACAATGGATCCATATCCCTTCACAAACCTCCTGTAATACCCAGTCAAGCCAAGGAATGCCCTGACTTGAGTCTGGGTTTTTGGAGCTACCCAGTCCAGAATAGTCTGGATCTTGGGTTGGAGTGGCTGAACTTGGCCTCCACCTACAAGGTGGCCCAAGTAAACCACAGTTCCCTGCCCTATCTGGCATTTGGATGCCTTGATAGAGAGGCCTGCAGATTGCAGAGCCTTCAAAACCTTCTTCAGGTGGACCAGGTGATCCTGCCAGGTGGAGCTAAAGACAGCAATATCATCAAGATAAGCTGTGCTAAAGGACTCCAAGCCAGCAAGGACTTGATTCACCAACCTTTGGAAGGTGGCAGGGGCATTCTTTAAACCAAAGGGCATAACAGTAAACTGATAATGCCCATCAGGTGTGGAGAATGCTGTTTTCTCTTTTGCTCCAGGTGCCATTTTTATTTGCCAGTACCCTGCTGTCAAGTCAAAGGTACTTAAGAATTTGGCAGCACCTAATTTGTCTATGAGCTCATCAGCTCTTGGAATTGGATGAGCATCTGTCTTGGTGACAGAATTGAGCCCTCTGTAGTCCACACAAAACCTCATCTCTTTCTTTCCATCTTTGGTGTGAGGTTTGGGGACTAAGAGCACTGGGCTAGCCCAGGGGCTGTCAGAGCGCTCAATTACTCCCAATTCCAGCATCTTGTGGACTTCCACCTTGATGCTTTCCTTAACATGGTCAGACTGTCTAAAGATTTTGTTTTTGACAGGCATGCTGTCTCCTGTGTCCACATCATGGGTACACAGGTGTGTCTGACCAGGGGTTAAGGAGAAGAGTTCAGGAAACTGTTGTAGGACTCTCCTACAATCAGCTTGCTGTTGGCCAGAGAGGGTGTCTGAGTAGATCACTCCATCTACTGTGCCATCTTTTGGGTCTGATGACAGAAGATCAGGGAGAGGTTCACTCTCTGCCTCCTGATCCTCATCTGTTACCATCAACAGATTCACATCAGCCCTGTCATGGAAGAGCTTAAGGCGGTTCACATGGATCACCCTCTTGGGGCTCCTGCTTGTGCCCAGGTCCACCAGGTAGGTGACCTGACTCTTCCTTTCTAGCACTGGGTAAGGGCCACTCCATTTGTCCTGGAGAGCCCTGGGAGCCACAGGCTCCAGGACCCAGACTTTCTGCCCTGGTTGGAACTCAACCAGTGCAACTCAACCAGTGCAGCCTTTTGGTCATACCAAAACTTCTGGAGCTGTTGGCTGGCCTCAAGGTTTTTGGTTGCCTTTTCCATGTACTCTGCCATTCTAGAGCGAAGGCCAAGTACATAGTCCACTATGTCCTGTTTAGGCTCATGGAGAGGTCTCTCCCAGCCTTCATTAACAAGGGCAAGTGGTCCCCTTACAGGATGACCAAACAGAAGTTCAAAGGGTGAGAATCCTACTCCCTTCTGTGGCACCTCTCTGTAAGCGAAAAGCAGACATGGCAAGAGGACATCCCATCTCCTTTTGAGCTTTTCTGGGAGCCCCATGATCATGCCTTTTAATGTCTTGTTGAATCTCTCAACCAAGCCATTAGTTTGTGGATGGTATGGTGTAGTGAATTTATAAGTCACTCCACACTCATTCCACATGTGCTTTAGGTATGCTGACATGAAGTTGGTACCTCTGTCAGACACCACCTCCTTAGGGAAACCCACTCTGGTAAAGATACCAATGAGGGCCTTGGCTACTGCAGGGGCAGTAGTCGACCTAAGGGGAATAGCTTCAGGATACCTGGTAGCATGATCCACTACTACCAGGATATACATATTTCCTGAGGCTGTGGGAGGTTCTAGTGGACCAACTATGTCCACACCCACTCTTTCAAAGGGAACCCCCACCACTGGAAGTGGAATGAGGGGGGCCTTTGGATGCCCACCTGTCTTACCACTGGCTTGACAGGTGGGGCAGGAGAGGCAAAACTCCTTAACCATGTTGGACATATTGGGCCAGTAGAAGTGGTTGACTAACCTCTCCCACGTCTTGGTTTGTCCCAAATGTCCAGCAAGGGGAATGTCATGGGCCAATGTTAGGATGAACTTCCTGAACAGCTGAGGCACTACCACTCTCCTAGTGGCACCAGGTTTGGGGTCTCTGGCCTCAGTGTACAGGAGTCCATCTTCCCAATAGACCCTATGTGTTCCATTTTTCTTGCCTTTGGACTCTTCAGCAGCTTGCTGCCTAAGGCCTTCAAGAGAGGGACAGGTTTCTTGTCCCTTACACAGCTCCTCCCTTGAGGGTCCCCCTGGGCCTAAGAGCTCAACCTGATAAGGTTCAAGCTCCAAAGGCTCAGTTCCCTCAGAGGGCAGAACTTCTTCCTGAGAAGAGAGGTTCCCTTTCTTCTGCTGTGTTGCAGTTGGTTTCCCAACTGACTTTCCTGTTCTCTTGGTAGTCTGGGCCATTCTTCCAGACTCCAGCTCTACTTTTTCACCCTGTGCCTTGCATTGTGCTCTTGTTTTCACACACACCAGTTCAGGGATACCCAGCATTGCTGCATGGGTTTTTAGTTCTACCTCAGCCCATGCTGAGGACTCCAGGTCATTTCCAAGCAGACAGTCCACTGGGATATTTGAGGAGACCACCACCTGTTTCAGGCCATTGACCCCTCCCCATTCTAAAGTAACCATTGCCATGGGATGTACTTTTCTCTGATTGTCAGCGTTGGTGACTGTGTAAGTTTTTCCAGTCAGGTATTGGCCAGGGGAAACCAGTTTCTCTGTCACCATGGTGACACTGGCACCTGTATCCCTCAGGCCCTCTATTCTAGTCCCATTAATTAAGAGTTGCTGTCTGTATTTTTGCATGTTAGGCGGCCAGACAGCTAGTGTGGCTAAATCCACCCCACCCTCAGAAACTAGAGTAGCTTCAGTGTGGACCCTGATTTGCTCTGGGCACACTGTTGATCCCACTTGGAGACTAGCCATACCAGTGTTACCTGGATGGGAGTTTGGAGTGGAACCTTTCTTGGGACAGGCCTTGTCTCCAGTTTGGTGTCCATGCTGTTTACAGCTATGACACCAGGCCTTTTTGGGATCAAAGTTTTTACCCTTGTACCCATTGTTTTGTGAAGAGGCTCTGGGCCCACCCTCCTGTGCAGGTTTTTGGGGGCCTGTAGAAGACTCTTTACTATTTTTAGTTTTGGTTGTCTCATCACCCTTCCCCTGGGGAGTCTTTGTGACCCCTTTCTTTTGGTCACCCCCTGTTGAAGTCTTGGACACCCTTGTCTTGACCCAATGGTCCGCCTTCTTTCCCAATTCTTGGGGAGAAATTGGTCCTAGGTCTACCAGATGCTGATGCAGTTTATCATTGAAACAATTACTTAACAGGTGTTCTTTCACAAATAAATTGTACAGCCCATCATAATTACTTACACCACTGCCTTGAATCCAACCATCTAGTGTTTTCACTGAGTAGTCAACAAAGTCAACCCAGGTCTGGCTCGAGGATTTTTGAGCCCCCCTGAACCTAATCCTGTACTCCTCAGTGGAGAATCCAAAGCCCTCAATCAGGGTACCCTTCATGAGGTCATAAGATTCTGCATCTTTTCCAGAGAGTGTGAGGAGTCTATCCCTACACTTTCCAGTGAACATTTCCCAAAGGAGAGCACCCCAGTGAGATCTGTTCACTTTTCTGGTTACACAAGCCCTCTCAAAAGCTGTGAACCACTTGGTGATGTCATCACCATCTTCAAATTTTGTCACAATCCCTTTGGGGATTTTTAACATGTCAGGAGAATCTCTGACCCTATTTATATTGCTGCCACCATTGATGGGTCCTAGGCCCATCTCTTGTCTTTCCCTTTCTATGGCTAGGAGCTGTCTCTCTAAAGCCAATCTTTTGGCCATCCTGGCTAACAGGAGGTCATCTTCACTGAGAGCATCCTCAGTGATTTCAGAAATGTGGGACCCTCCTGTGAGGGACTCACTATTTCTGACTAACACAGTTGGAGACAGGACTTGAGGGGTCCTGTTCTCCCTATTTAGGACTGGAGGAGGGACATTGGCCTCCAAGTCACTAATTTCTTCCTCTGTGAGGTCATCATCAGAGGGGTTGGCTTTTTCAAACTCTGCCAACAGCTCCTGGAGCTGAATTTTGGTAGGTCTTGAGCCAATGGTTATTTTTTTGATATTACAGAGAGACCTTAGCTCCCTCATCTTAAGATGGAGGTAAGGTGTGGTGTCGAGTTCCACCACATTCATCTCTGTATCAGACATTATTTTGCTAAGAGTTGGAAGACTTTTTAAAGAATCTAAAACTGTTTCTAGAATCTAATTTCAAACTTTTAACAAACTTTTAAACTCTAAAAGACAATGCTAAACAGGGACTTAACACACAAGGCCCTAGCAGGACTTTTAAGAATTTAGAAAACTTTCAAATTGCAAAAATGAATTTCTAATGACAATTTTGGAATTTGTCGTGTGATCAGGTATTGGCTGAGTAGTCCAGCAAATGCAAAGTCTTGTACCCCACCGCTGATCCACCAATGTAGGAAGTTGGCTCTGTATGTGCTATTTCAAAGTAAGGAATAGCATGCACAGAGTCCAAGGGTTCCCCTTAGAGGTAAAATAGTGGTAAAAATAGATAATACTAATGCTCTATTTCTTGGTAGTGTGGTCGAGCAGTAGGCTTATCCAAGGAGTAGTGTTAAGCATTTGTTGTACATACACATAGACAATAAATGAGGTACACACACTCAGAGACAAATCCAGCCAATAGGTTTTTGTATAGAAAAATATCTTTTCTTAGTTTATTTTAAGAACCACAGGTTCAAATTCTACATGTAATATCTCATTCGAAAGGTATTGCAGGTAAGTACTTTAGGAACTTTAAATCATAAAAATTGCATGTATACTTTTCAAGTTATTGACAAATAGCTGTTTTAAACCCTAAGGTGTCCTGAGCTGAGGTGACTCTAACTTTTAGAAATCCTCCATCTTGCAGATAGAGGATTCCCCCAATAGGGTTAGGATTGTGACCCCCTCCCCTTGGGAGGAGGCACAAAGAGGGTGTACCCACCCTCAGGGCTAGTAGCCATTGGCTACTAACCCCCCAGACCTAAACACACCCTTAAATTTAGTATTTAAGGGCTACCCTGAACCCTAGAAAATTAGATTCCTGCAACTACAAGAAGAAGGACTGCCTAGCTGAAAACCCCTGCAGAGGAAGACCAGAAGACGACAACTGCCTTGGCTCCAGAAACTCACCGGCCTGTCTCCTGCCTTCCAGAGATCCTGCTCCAGCGACGCCTTCCAAAGGGACCAGCGACCTCGACATCCTCTGAGGACTGCCCCTGCTTCGAAAAGACAAGAAACTCCCGAGGACAGCGGACCTGCTCCAAGAAAAGCTGCAACTTTGTTTCCAGCAGCTTTAAAGAACCCTGCAAGCTCCCCGCAAGAAGCGTGAGACTTGCAACACTGCACCCGGCGACCCCGACTCGGCTGGTGGAGATCCGACACCTCAGGAGGGACCCCAGGACTACTCTGATACTGTGAGTACCAAAACCTGTCCCCCCTGAGCCCCCACAGCGCCGCCTGCAGAGGGAATCCCGAGGCTTCCCCTGACCGCGACTCTTTGAATCCAAAGTCCCGACGCCTGGGAGAGACCCTGCACCCGCAGCCCCCAGGACCTGAAGGACCGGACTTTCACTGGAGAAGTGACCCCCAGGAGTCCCTCTCCCTTGCCCAGGTGGAGGTTTCCCCGAGGAACCCCCCCCCTTGCCTGCCTGCAGCGCTGAAGAGATCCCGAGATCCCTCATAGACTAACATTGCGAACCCGACGCTTGTTTCTACACTGCACCCGGCCGCCCCCGCGCTGCTGAGGGTGAAATTTCTGTGTGGGCTTGTGTCCCCCCCGGTGCCCTACAAAACCCCCCTGGTCTGCCCTCCGAAGACGCGGGTACTTACCTGCAAGCAGACCGGAACCGGGGCACCCCCTTCTCTCCATTCTAGCCTATGTGTTTTGGGCACCACTTTGAACTCTGCACCTGACCGGCCCTGAGCTGCTGGTGTGGTGACTTTGGGGTTGCTCGGAACCCCCAACGGTGGGCTACCTTGGACCAAGAACTGAACCCTGTAAGTGTCTTACTTACCTGGTTAACCTAACAAATACTTACCTCCCCTAGGAACTGTGAAAATTGCACTGTGTCCACTTTTAAAACAGCTATTTGTGAATAACTTGAAAAGTATACATGCAATTTTGATGATTTGAAGTTCCTAAAGTACTTACCTGCGATACCTTTCGAATGAGATATTACATGTAGAATTTGAACCTGTGGTTCTTAAAATAAACTAAGAAAATATATTTTTCTATAACAAAACCTATTGGCTGGATTTGTCTCTGAGTGTGTGTACCTCATTTATTGTCTATGTGTATGTACAACAAATGCTTAACACTACTCCTTGGATAAGCCTACTGCTCGACCACACTACCACAAAATAGAGCATTAGTATTATCTATTTTTACCACTATTTTACCTCTAAGGGGAACCCTTGGACTCTGTGCATGCTATTCCTTACTTTGAAATAGCACATACAGAGCCAACTTCCTACATTGGTGGATCAGCGGTGGGGTACAAAACTTTGCATTTGCTGGACTACTCAGCCAATACCTGATCACACGACAAATTCCAAAATTGTCATTAGAAATTGATTTTTGCAATTTGAAAAGTTTTCTAAATTCTTAAAAGACCTGCTAGGGCCTTGTGTTAGATCCTGTTTAGCATTTCTTTTAGAGTTTAAAAGTTTGTAAAAGTTTGAATTAGATTCTAGAACCAGTTGTAGATTCTTAAAAAGTATTCCAACTTTTAGAAGCAAAATGTCTAGCACAGATGTGACTGTGGTGGAACTCGACACCACACCTTACCTCCATCTTAAGACCCAAAAGATGGCACAGTAGATGGAGTGATCTACTCAGACACCCTCTCTGGCCAACAGCAAGCTGATTGTAGGAGAGTCCTACAACAGTTTCCTGAACTCTTCTCCTTAACCCCTGGTCAGACACACCTGTGTACCCATGATGTGGACACAGGAGACAGCATGCCTGTCAAGAACAAAATCTTTAGACAGTCTGACCATGTTAAGGAAAGCATCAAGGTGGAAGTCCACAAGATGCTGGAATTGGGAGTAATTGAGCGCTCTGACAGCCCCTGGGCTAGCCCAGTGGTCTTAGTCCCCAAACCTCACACCAAAGATGGAAAGAAAGAGATGAGGTTTTGCGTGGACTACAGAGGGCTCAATTCTGTCACCAAGACAGATGCCCATCCAATTCCAAGAGCTGATGAGCTCATTGATAAATTAGGTGCTGCCAAATTTCTAAGTACCTTTGACTTGACAGCAGGGTACTGGCAAATAAAAATGGCACCTGGAGCAAAAGAAAAGACAGCATTCTCCACACCTGATGGGCATTATCAGTTTACTGTGATGCCCTTTGGTTTAAAGAATGCCCCTGCCACCTTCCAAAGGTTGGTGAATCAAGTCCTTGCTGGCTTGGAGTCCTTTAGCACAGCTTATCTTGATGATATTGCTGTCTTCAGCTCCACCTGGCAGGATCACCTGGTCCATCTGAGGAAGGTTTTGAAGGCTCTGCAATCTGCAGGCCTCTCTATCAAGGCATCCAAATGCCAGATAGGGCAGGGAACTGTGGTTTACTTGGGCCACCTTGTAGGTGGAGGCCAAGTTCAGCCACTCCAACCCAAGATCCAGACCATTCTGGACTGGGTAGCTCCAAAAACCCAGACTCAAGTCAGGGCATTCCTTGGCTTGACTGGGTATTACAGGAGGTTTGTGAAGGGATATGGATCCATTGTGACAGCCCTCACTGAACTCACCTCCAAGAAAATGCCCAAGAAAGTAAACTGGACTGTGGAATGCCAACAGGCCTTTGACACCCTGAAACAGGCAATGTGCTCAGCACCAGTTCTCAAAGCTCCAGATTATTCTAAGCAGTTCATTGTGCAGACTGATGCCTCTGAACATGGGATAGGGGCAGTTTTGTCCCAAACAAATGATGATGGCCTTGACCAGCCTGTTGCTTTCATTAGCAGGAGGTTACTCCCCAGGGAGCAGCGTTGGAGTGCCATTGAGAGGGAGGCCTTTGCTGTGGTTTGGTCCCTGAAGAAGCTGAGACCATACCTCTTTGGGACTCACTTCCTAGTTCAAACTGACCACAGACCTCTCAAATGGCTGATGCAAATGAAAGGTGAAAATCCTAAACTGTTGAGGTGGTCCATCTCCCTACAGGGAATGGACTTTATAGTGGAACACAGACCTGGGACTGCCCATGCCAATGCAGATGGCCTTTCCAGGTTCTTCCACTTAGAAAATGAAGACTCTCTTGGGAAAGGTTAGTCTCATCCTCTTTCGTTTGGGGGGGGGGTTGTGTAAGGAAATGCCTCCTTGGCATGGTTGCCCCCTGACTTTTTGCCTTTGCTGATGCTATGTTTACAATTGAAAGTGTGCTGAGGCCTGCTAACCAGGCCCCAGCACCAGTGTTCTTTCCCTAACCTGTACTTTTGTATCCACAATTGGCAGACCCTGGCATCCAGATAAGTCCCTTGTAACTGGTACTTCTAGTACCAAGGGCCCTGATGCCAAGGAAGGTCTCTAAGGGCTGCAGCATGTCTTATGCCACCCTGGAGACCTCTCACTCAGCACAGACACCCTGCTTGCCAGCTTGTGTGTGCTAGTGAAGACAAAACGAGTAAATCGACATGGCACTCCCCTCAGGGTGCCATGCCAGCCTCTCACTGCCTATGCAGTATAGGTAAGACACCCCTCTAGCAGGCCTTGCAGCCCTAAGGCAGGGTGCACTATACCATAGGTGAGGGTACCAGTGCATGAGCATGGTACCCCTACAGTGTCTAAACAAAACCTTAGACATTGTAAGTGCAGGGTAGCCATAAGAGTATATGGTCTGGGAGTCTGTCAAACACGAACTCCACAGCACCATAATGGCTACACTGAAAACTGGGAAGTTTGGTATCAAACTTCTCAGCACAATAAATGCACACTGATGCCAGTGTACATTTTATTGTAAAATACACCACAGAGGGCACCTTAGAGGTGCCCCCGGAAACTTAACCGATTATCTGTGTAGGCTGACTAGTTTTAGCAGCCTGCCACAAACCGAGACATGAAACAATTACTTAACAGGTGTTCTTTCACAAATAAATTGTACAGCCCATCATAATTACTTACACCACTGCCTTGAATCCAACCATCTAGTGTTTTCACTGAGTAGTCAACAAAGTCAACCCAGGTCTGGCTCGAGGATTTTTGAGCCCCCCTGAACCTAATCCTGTACTCCTCAGTGGAGAATCCAAAGCCCTCAATCAGGGTACCCTTCATGAGGTCATAAGATTCTGCATCTTTTCCAGAGAGTGTGAGGAGTCTATCCCTACACTTTCCAGTGAACATTTCCCAAAGGAGAGCACCCCAGTGAGATCTGTTCACTTTTCTGGTTACACAAGCCCTCTCAAAAGCTGTGAACCACTTGGTGATGTCATCACCATCTTCAAATTTTGTCACAATCCCTTTGGGGATTTTTAACATGTCAGGAGAATCTCTGACCCTATTTATATTGCTGCCACCATTGATGGGTCCTAGGCCCATCTCTTGTCTTTCCCTTTCTATGGCTAGGAGCTGTCTCTCTAAAGCCAATCTTTTGGCCATCCTGGCTAACAGGAGGTCATCTTCACTGAGAGCATCCTCAGTGATTTCAGAAATGTGGGACCCTCCTGTGAGGGACTCACTATTTCTGACTAACACAGTTGGAGACAGGACTTGAGGGGTCCTGTTCTCCCTATTTAGGACTGGAGGAGGGACATTGGCCTCCAAGTCACTAATTTCTTCCTCTGTGAGGTCATCATCAGAGGGGTTGGCTTTTTCAAACTCTGCCAACAGCTCCTGGAGCTGAATTTTGGTAGGTCTTGAGCCAATGGTTATTTTTTTGATATTACAGAGAGACCTTAGCTCCCTCATCTTAAGATGGAGGTAAGGTGTGGTGTCGAGTTCCACCACATTCATCTCTGTATCAGACATTATTTTGCTAAGAGTTGGAAGACTTTTTAAAGAATCTAAAACTGTTTCTAGAATCTAATTTCAAACTTTTAACAAACTTTTAAACTCTAAAAGACAATGCTAAACAGGGACTTAACACACAAGGCCCTAGCAGGACTTTTAAGAATTTAGAAAACTTTCAAATTGCAAAAATGAATTTCTAATGACAATTTTGGAATTTGTCGTGTGATCAGGTATTGGCTGAGTAGTCCAGCAAATGCAAAGTCTTGTACCCCACCGCTGATCCACCAATGTAGGAAGTTGGCTCTGTATGTGCTATTTCAAAGTAAGGAATAGCATGCACAGAGTCCAAGGGTTCCCCTTAGAGGTAAAATAGTGGTAAAAATAGATAATACTAATGCTCTATTTCTTGGTAGTGTGGTCGAGCAGTAGGCTTATCCAAGGAGTAGTGTTAAGCATTTGTTGTACATACACATAGACAATAAATGAGGTACACACACTCAGAGACAAATCCAGCCAATAGGTTTTTGTATAGAAAAATATCTTTTCTTAGTTTATTTTAAGAACCACAGGTTCAAATTCTACATGTAATATCTCATTCGAAAGGTATTGCAGGTAAGTACTTTAGGAACTTTAAATCATAAAAATTGCATGTATACTTTTCAAGTTATTGACAAATAGCTGTTTTAAACCCTAAGGTGTCCTGAGCTGAGGTGACTCTAACTTTTAGAAATCCTCCATCTTGCAGATAGAGGATTCCCCCAATAGGGTTAGGATTGTGACCCCCTCCCCTTGGGAGGAGGCACAAAGAGGGTGTACCCACCCTCAGGGCTAGTAGCCATTGGCTACTAACCCCCCAGACCTAAACACACCCTTAAATTTAGTATTTAAGGGCTACCCTGAACCCTAGAAAATTTGATTCCTGCAACTACAAGAAGAAGGACTGCCTAGCTGAAAACCCCTGCAGAGGAAGACCAGAAGACGACAACTGCCTTGGCTCCAGAAACTCACCGGCCTGTCTCCTGCCTTCCAGAGATCCTGCTCCAGCGACGCCTTCCAAAGGGACCAGCGACCTCGACATCCTCTGAGGACTGCCCCTGCTTCGAAAAGACAAGAAACTCCCGAGGACAGCGGACCTGCTCCAAGAAAAGCTGCAACTTTGTTTCCAGCAGCTTTAAAGAACCCTGCAAGCTCCCCGCAAGAAGCGTGAGACTTGCAACACTGCACCCGGCGACCCCGACTCGGCTGGTGGAGATCCGACACCTCAGGAGGGACCCCAGGACTACTCTGATACTGTGAGTACCAAAACCTGTCCCCCCTGAGCCCCCACAGCGCCGCCTGCAGAGGGAATCCCGAGGCTTCCCCTGACCGCGACTCTTTGAATCCAAAGTCCCGACGCCTGGGAGAGACCCTGCACCCGCAGCCCCCAGGACCTGAAGGACCGGACTTTCACTGGAGAAGTGACCCCCAGGAGTCCCTCTCCCTTGCCCAGGTGGAGGTTTCCCCGAGGAACCCCCCCCCTTGCCTGCCTGCAGCGCTGAAGAGATCCCGAGATCCCTCATAGACTAACATTGCGAACCCGACGCTTGTTTCTACACTGCACCCGGCCGCCCCCGCGCTGCTGAGGGTGAAATTTCTGTGTGGGCTTGTGTCCCCCCCGGTGCCCTACAAAACCCCCCTGGTCTGCCCTCCGAAGACGCGGGTACTTACCTGCAAGCAGACCGGAACCGGGGCACCCCCTTCTCTCCATTCTAGCCTATGTGTTTTGGGCACCACTTTGAACTCTGCACCTGACCGGCCCTGAGCTGCTGGTGTGGTGACTTTGGGGTTGCTCGGAACCCCCAACGGTGGGCTACCTTGGACCAAGAACTGAACCCTGTAAGTGTCTTACTTACCTGGTTAACCTAACAAATACTTACCTCCCCTAGGAACTGTGAAAATTGCACTGTGTCCACTTTTAAAACAGCTATTTGTGAATAACTTGAAAAGTATACATGCAATTTTGATGATTTGAAGTTCCTAAAGTACTTACCTGCGATACCTTTCGAATGAGATATTACATGTAGAATTTGAACCTGTGGTTCTTAAAATAAACTAAGAAAATATATTTTTCTATAACAAAACCTATTGGCTGGATTTGTCTCTGAGTGTGTGTACCTCATTTATTGTCTATGTGTATGTACAACAAATGCTTAACACTACTCCTTGGATAAGCCTACTGCTCGACCACACTACCACAAAATAGAGCATTAGTATTATCTATTTTTACCACTATTTTACCTCTAAGGGGAACCCTTGGACTCTGTGCATGCTATTCCTTACTTTGAAATAGCACATACAGAGCCAACTTCCTACATTGGTGGATCAGCGGTGGGGTACAAAACTTTGCATTTGCTGGACTACTCAGCCAATACCTGATCACACGACAAATTCCAAAATTGTCATTAGAAATTGATTTTTGCAATTTGAAAAGTTTTCTAAATTCTTAAAAGACCTGCTAGGGCCTTGTGTTAGATCCTGTTTAGCATTTCTTTTAGAGTTTAAAAGTTTGTAAAAGTTTGAATTAGATTCTAGAACCAGTTGTAGATTCTTAAAAAGTATTCCAACTTTTAGAAGCAAAATGTCTAGCACAGATGTGACTGTGGTGGAACTCGACACCACACCTTACCTCCATCTTAAGATGAGGGAGCTAAGGTCACTCTGTAAAATAAAGAAAATAACAATGGGCCCCAAACCTACCAAAATACAGCTCCAGGAGCTTTTGGCAGAGTTTGAAAAGGCCAACCCCTCTGAGGGTGGCAACTCAGAGGAAGAGGATAGTGACTTGGAGGAAAATTCCCCCCTACCAATCCTATCTAGGGAGAACAGGGTCCCTCAAACCCTGACTCCAAAAATAATAGTCAGAGATGCTGGTTCCCTCACAGGAGAGACCAACACCTCTGAAATCACTGAGGATAACCCCAGTGAAGAGGACATCCAGTTAGCCAGGATGGCCAAAAGATTGGCTTTGGAAAGACAGATCCTAGCCATAGAGAGGGAAAGACAAGAGATGGGCCTAGGACCCATCAATGGTGGCAGCAACATAAATAGGGTCAGAGATTCTCCTGACATGTTGAAAATCCCTAAAGGGATTGTAACAAAATATGAAGATGGTGATGACATCACCAAATGGTTCACAGCTTTTGAGAGGGCTTGTGTAACCAGAAAAGTGAACAGATCTCACTGGGGTGCTCTCCTTTGGGAAATGTTCACAGGAAAATGTAGGGATAGACTCCTCACACTCTCTGGACAAGATGCAGAATCTTATGACCTCATGAAGGGTACCCTGATTGAGGGCTTTGGATTCTCCACTGAGGAGTATAGGATTAGATTCAGGGGGGCTCAAAAATCCTCGAGCCAGACCTGGGTTGACTTTGTAGACTACTCAGTGAAAACACTAGATGGTTGGATTCAAGGCAGTGGTGTAAGTAATTATGATGGGCTGTACAATTTATTTGTGAAAGAACACCTGTTAAGTAATTGTTTCAATGATAAACTGCATCAGCATCTGGTAGACCTAGGACCAATTTCTCCCCAAGAATTGGGAAAGAAGGCGGACCATTGGGTCAAGACAAGGGTGTCCAAGACTTCAACAGGGGGTGACCAAAAGAAAGGGGTCACAAAGACTCCCCAGGGGAAGGGTGATGAGACAACCAAAACTAAAAATAATAAAGAGTCTTCTACAGGCCCCCAAAAACCTGCACAGGAGGGTGGGCCCAGAGCCTCTTCACAAAACAATGGGTACAAGGGTAAAAACTTTGATCCCAAAAAGGCCTGGTGTCATAGCTGTAAACAGCATGGACACCAAACTGGAGACAAGGCCTGTCCCAAGAAAGGTTCCACTCCAAACTCCCATCCAGGTAACACTGGTATGGCTAGTCTCCAAGTGGGATCAACAGTGTGCCCAGAGCAAATCAGGGTCCACACTGAAGCTACTCTAGTTTCTGAGGGTGGGGTGGATTTAGCCACACTAGCTGTCTGGCCGCCTAACATGCAAAAATACAGACAGCAACTCTTAATTAATGGGACTAGAATAGAGGGCCTGAGGGATACAGGTGCCAGTGTCACCATGGTGACAGAGAAACTGGTTTCCCCTGGCCAATACCTGACTGGAAAAACTTACACAGTCACCAACGCTGACAATCAGAGAAAAGTACATCCCATGGCAATGGTTACTTTAGAATGGGGAGGGGTCAATGGCCTGAAACAGGTGGTGGTCTCCTCAAATATCCCAGTGGACTGTCTGCTTGGAAATGACCTGGAGTCCTCAGCATGGGCTGAGGTAGAACTAAAAACCCATGCAGCAATGCTGGGTATCCCTGAACTGGTGTGTGTGAAAACAAGAGCACAATGCAAGGCACAGGGTGAAAAAGTAGAGCTGGAGTCTGGAAAAATGGCCCAGCCTACCAAGAGAACAGGAAAGTCAGTTGGGAAACCAACTGCAACACAGCAAAAGAAAGGGAACCTCTCTTCTCAGGAAGAAGTTCTGCCCTCTGAGGGAACTGAGCCTTTGGAGCTTGAACCTTATCAGGTTGAGCTCTTAGGCCCAGGGGGACCCTCAAGGGAGGAGCTGTGTAAGGGACAAGAAACCTGTCCCTCTCTTGAAGGCCTTAGGCAGCAAGCTGCTGAAGAGTCCAAAGGCAAGAAAAATGGAACACATAGGGTCTATTGGGAAGATGGACTCCTGTACACTGAGGCCAGAGACCCCAAACCTGGTGCCACTAGGAGAGTGGTAGTGCCTCAGCTGTTCAGAGAGTTCATCCTAACATTGGCCCATGACATTCCCCTTGCTGGACATTTGGGACAAACCAAGACGTGGGAGAGGTTAGTCAACCACTTCTACTGGCCCAATATGTCCAACATGGTTAAGGAGTTTTGCCTCTCCTGCCCCACCTGTCAAGCCAGTGGTAAGACAGGTGGGCATCCAAAGGCCCCCCTCATTCCACTTCCAGTGGTGGGGGTTCCCTTTGAAAGAGTGGGTGTGGACATAGTTGGTCCACTAGAACCTCCCACAGCCTCAGGAAATATGTATATCCTGGTAGTAGTGGATCATGCTACCAGGTATCCTGAAGCTATTCCCCTTAGGTCGACTACTGCCCCTGCAGTAGCCAAGGCCCTCATTGGTATCTTTACCAGAGTGGGTTTCCCTAAGGAGGTGGTGTCTGACAGAGGTACCAACTTCATGTCAGCATACCTGAAACATATGTGGAATGAGTGTGGAGTGACTTATAAATTCACTACACCTTACCATCCACAAACTAATGGCTTAGTTGAGAGATTCAACAAGACATTAAAGGGCATGATCATGGGGCTCCCAGAAAAGCTCAAAAGGAGATGGGATGTCCTCTTGCCATGTCTGCTTTTCGCTTACAGAGAGGTGCCACAGAAGGGAGTAGGATTCTCACCCTTTGAACTTCTGTTTGGTCATCCTGTAAGGGGACCACTTGCCCTTGTTAAAGAAGGCTGGGAGAGACCTCTCCATGAGCCTAAACAGGACATAGTGGACTATGTACTTGGCCTTCGCTCTAGAATGGCAGAGTACATGGAAAAGGCAACCAAAAACCTTGAGGCCAGCCAACAGCTCCAGAAGTTTTGGTATGACCAAAAGGCTGCACTGGTTGAGTTCCAACCAGGGCAGAAAGTCTGGGTTCTGGAGCCTGTGGCTCCCAGGGCACTCCAGGACAAATGGAGTGGCCCTTACCCAGTACTAGAAAGGAAGAGTCAGGTCACCTACCTGGTGGACCTGGGCACAAGCAGGAGCCCCAAGAGGGTGATCCATGTGAACCGCCTTAAGCTCTTCCATGACAGGGCTGATGTGAATCTGTTGATGGTAACAGATGAGGATCAGGAGGCAGAGAGTGAACCTCTCCCTGATCTTCTGTCATCAGACCCAAAAGATGGCACAGTAGATGGAGTGATCTACTCAGACACCCTCTCTGGCCAACAGCAAGCTGATTGTAGGAGAGTCCTACAACAGTTTCCTGAACTCTTCTCCATAACCCCTGGTCAGACACACCTGTGTACCCATGATGTGGACACAGGAGACAGCATGCCTGTCAAGAACAAAATCTTTAGACAGTCTGACCATGTTAAGGAAAGCATCAAGGTGGAAGTCCACAAGATGCTGGAATTGGGAGTAATTGAGCGCTCTGACAGCCCCTGGGCTAGCCCAGTGGTCTTAGTCCCCAAACCTCACACCAAAGATGGAAAGAAAGAGATGAGGTTTTGCGTGGACTACAGAGGGCTCAATTCTGTCACCAAGACAGATGCCCATCCAATTCCAAGAGCTGATGAGCTCATTGATAAATTAGGTGCTGCCAAATTTCTAAGTACCTTTGACTTGACAGCAGGGTACTGGCAAATAAAAATGGCACCTGGAGCAAAAGAAAAGACAGCATTCTCCACACCTGATGGGCATTATCAGTTTACTGTGATGCCCTTTGGTTTAAAGAATGCCCCTGCCACCTTCCAAAGGTTGGTGAATCAAGTCCTTGCTGGCTTGGAGTCCTTTAGCACAGCTTATCTTGATGATATTGCTGTCTTCAGCTCCACCTGGCAGGATCACCTGGTCCATCTGAGGAAGGTTTTGAAGGCTCTGCAATCTGCAGGCCTCTCTATCAAGGCATCCAAATGCCAGATAGGGCAGGGAACTGTGGTTTACTTGGGCCACCTTGTAGGTGGAGGCCAAGTTCAGCCACTCCAACCCAAGATCCAGACCATTCTGGACTGGGTAGCTCCAAAAACCCAGACTCAAGTCAGGGCATTCCTTGGCTTGACTGGGTATTACAGGAGGTTTGTGAAGGGATATGGATCCATTGTGACAGCCCTCACTGAACTCACCTCCAAGAAAATGCCCAAGAAAGTAAACTGGACTGTGGAATGCCAACAGGCCTTTGACACCCTGAAACAGGCAATGTGCTCAGCACCAGTTCTCAAAGCTCCAGATTATTCTAAGCAGTTCATTGTGCAGACTGATGCCTCTGAACATGGGATAGGGGCAGTTTTGTCCCAAACAAATGATGATGGCCTTGACCAGCCTGTTGCTTTCATTAGCAGGAGGTTACTCCCCAGGGAGCAGCGTTGGAGTGCCATTGAGAGGGAGGCCTTTGCTGTGGTTTGGTCCCTGAAGAAGCTGAGACCATACCTCTTTGGGACTCACTTCCTAGTTCAAACTGACCACAGACCTCTCAAATGGCTGATGCAAATGAAAGGTGAAAATCCTAAACTGTTGAGGTGGTCCATCTCCCTACAGGGAATGGACTTTATAGTGGAACACAGACCTGGGACTGCCCATGCCAATGCAGATGGCCTTTCCAGGTTCTTCCACTTAGAAAATGAAGACTCTCTTGGGAAAGGTTAGTCTCATCCTCTTTCGTTTGGGGGGGGGGTTGTGTAAGGAAATGCCTCCTTGGCATGGTTGCCCCCTGACTTTTTGCCTTTGCTGATGCTATGTTTACAATTGAAAGTGTGCTGAGGCCTGCTAACCAGGCCCCAGCACCAGTGTTCTTTCCCTAACCTGTACTTTTGTATCCACAATTGGCAGACCCTGGCATCCAGATAAGTCCCTTGTAACTGGTACTTCTAGTACCAAGGGCCCTGATGCCAAGGAAGGTCTCTAAGGGCTGCAGCATGTCTTATGCCACCCTGGAGACCTCTCACTCAGCACAGACACCCTGCTTGCCAGCTTGTGTGTGCTAGTGAAGACAAAACGAGTAAATCGACATGGCACTCCCCTCAGGGTGCCATGCCAGCCTCTCACTGCCTATGCAGTATAGGTAAGACACCCCTCTAGCAGGCCTTGCAGCCCTAAGGCAGGGTGCACTATACCATAGGTGAGGGTACCAGTGCATGAGCATGGTACCCCTACAGTGTCTAAACAAAACCTTAGACATTGTAAGTGCAGGGTAGCCATAAGAGTATATGGTCTGGGAGTCTGTCAAACACGAACTCCACAGCACCATAATGGCTACACTGAAAACTGGGAAGTTTGGTATCAAACTTCTCAGCACAATAAATGCACACTGATGCCAGTGTACATTTTATTGTAAAATACACCACAGAGGGCACCTTAGAGGTGCCCCCGGAAACTTAACCGACTATCTGTGTAGGCTGACTAGTTTTAGCAGCCTGCCACAAACCGAGACATGTTGCTGGCCCCATGGGGAGAGTGCCTTTGTCACTCTGAGGCCAGTAACAAAGCCTGCACTGGGTGGAGATGCTAACACCTCTCCCAGGCAGGAATTGTCACACCTGGCGGTGAGCCTCAAAGGCTCACCTCCTTTGTGCCAACCCAGCAGGACACTCCAGCTAGTGGAGTTGCCCGCCCCCTCCGGCCAGGCCCCACTTTTGGCGGCAAGGCCGGAGAAAATAATGAGAATAACAAGGAGGAGTCACTGGCCAGTCAGGACAGCCCCTAAGGTGTCCTGAGCTGAGGTGACTCTAACTTTTAGAAATCCTCCATCTTGCAGATAGAGGATTCCCCCAATAGGGTTAGGATTGTGACCCCCTCCCCTTGGGAGGAGGCACAAAGAGGGTGTACCCACCCTCAGGGCTAGTAGCCATTGGCTACTAACCCCCCAGACCTAAACACGCCCTTAAATTTAGTATTTAAGGGCTACCCTGAACCCTAGAAAATTAGATTCCTGCAACTACAAGAAGAAGGACTGCCCAGCTGAAAACCCCTGCAGCGGAAGACCAGAAGACGACAACTGCCTTGGCTCCAGAAACTCACCGGCCTGTCTCCTGCCTTCCAGAGATCCTGCTCCAGCGACGCCTTCCAAAGGGACCAGCGACCTCGACATCCTCTGAGGACTGCCCCTGCTTCGAAAAGACAAGAAACTCCCGAGGACAGCGGACCTGCTCCAAGAAAAGCTGCAACTTTGTTTCCAGCAGCTTTAAAGAACCCTGCAAGCTCCCCGCAAGAAGCGTGAGACTTGCAACACTGCACCCGGCGACCCCGACTCGGCTGGTGGCGATCCAACACCTCAGGAGGGACCCCAGGACTACTCTGATACTGTGAGTACCAAAACCTGTCCCCCCTGAGTTCCCACAGCGCCGCCTGCAGAGGGAATCCCGAGGCTTCCCCTGACCGCGACTCTTTGAATCCAAAGTCCCGACGCCTGGGAGAGACCCTGCACCCGCAGCCCCCAGGACCTGAAGGACCAGACTTTCACTGGAGAAGTGACCCCCAGGAGTCCCTCTCCCTTGCCCAAGTGGAGGTTTCCCCGAGGAACCCCCCCCTTGCCTGCCTGCAGCGCTGAAGAGATCCCGAGATCTCCCATTAACTTCCATTACGAACCCGACGCTTGTTTCTACACTGCACCCGGCCGCCCCCGCGCTGCTGAGGGTGAAATTTCTGTGTGGGCTTGTGTCCCCCCCGGTGCCCTACAAAACCCCCCTGGTCTGCCCTCCGAAGACGTGGGTACTTACCTGCAAGCAGACCGGAACCGGGGCACCCCCTTCTCTCCATTCTAGCCTATGTGTTTTGGGCACCACTTTGAACTCTGCACCTGACCGGCCCTGAGCTGCTGGTGTGGTGACTTTGGGGTGGCTCTGAACCCCCAACGGTGGGCTACCTTGGACCAAGAACTGAACCCTGTAAGTGTCTTACTTACCTGGTTAACCTAACAAATACTTACCTCCCCTAGGAACTGTGAAAATTGCACTGTGTCCACTTTTAAAACAGCTATTTGTGAATAACTTGAAAAGTATACATGCAATTTTGATGATTTGAAGTTCCTAAAGTACTTACCTGCGATACCTTTCGAATGAGATATTACATGTAGAATTTGAACCTGTGGTTCTTAAAATAAACTAAGAAAATATATTTTTCTATAACAAAACCTATTGGCTGGATTTGTCTCTGAGTGTGTGTACCTCATTTATTGTCTATGTGTATGTACAACAAATGCTTAACACTACTCTTTGGATAAGCCTACTGCTCGACCACACTACCACAAAATAGAGCATTAGTATTATCTATTTTTACCACTATTTTACCTCTAAGGGGAACCCTTGGACTCTGTGCATGCTATTCCTTACTTTGAAATAGCACATACAGAGCCAACTTCCTACAGACTGCAACTTTGTTTCAAGAAGCAGCTTTAAAGAACCCTGCAACTCCCCGCAAGAAGCGTGAGACTTGCAACACTGCACCCGGCGACCCCGACTCGGCTGGTGGAGAACCAACACCTCAGGGAGGACCCCCGGACTACTCTACGACTGTGAGTACCAAAACCTGTCCCCCCTGAGCCCCCACAGCGCCGCCTGCAGAGGGAATCCCGAGGCTTCCCCTGACCGCGACTCTCTGAAACCTAAGTCCCGACGCCTGGAAAAGACCCTGCACCCGCAGCCCCCAGGACCTGAAGGACCGGACTTTCACTGGAGAAGTGACCCCCAGGAGTCCCTCTCCCTTGCCCAAGTGGAGGTTTCCCCGAGGAAGCCCCCCCTTGCCTGCCTGCAGCGCTGAAGAGATCCGTTGATCTCTCATAGACTAACATTGCAAACCCGACGCTTGTTTCTACACTGCACCCGGCCGCCCCCGCGCTGCTGAGGATGAAATTTCTGTGTGGGCTTGTGTCCCCCCCGGTGCCCTACAAACCCCCCCTGGTCTGCCCTCCGAAGACGCGGGTACTTACCTGCAAGCAGACCGGAACCGGGGCACCCCCTTCTCTCCATTCTAGCCTATGCGTTTTGGGCACCACTTTGAACTCTGCACCTGACCGGCCCTGAGCTGCTGGTGTGGTAACTTTGGGGTTGCTCTGAACCCCCAACGGTGGGCTACCTTGGACCAAGAACTGAACCCTGTAAGTGTCTTACTTACCTGGTAAAACTAACAAAAACTTACCTCCCCCAGGAACTGTGAAAATTGCAGTGTCCACTTTTGAAATAGCTATTTGTCAATAACTTGAAAAGTATACATGCAATTGAAATGATTCAAAGTTCCTAATGTACTTACCTGCAATACCTTTCAAACAAGATATTACATGTTAAATTTGAACCTGTGGTTCTTAAAATAAACTAAGAAAAGATATTTTTCTATAACAAAACCTATTGGCTGGATTTGTCTCTGAGTGTGTGTACCTCATTTATTGTCTATGTGTATGTACAACAAATGCTTAACACTACTCCTTGGATAAGCCTACTGCTCGACCACACTACCACAAAATAGAGCATTAGTATTATCTATTTTTTACCACTATTTTACCTCTAAGGGGAACCCTTGGACTCTGTGCATGCTATTCCTTACTTTGAAATAGCACATACAGAGCCAACTTCCTACAACTACCCTCTGATAAGCCTACTGCTCGACCACACTACCACAAATAGAGCATTAGTATTATCTAATTTCGCCACTATCAACCTCTAAAGGGAACCCTTGGACTCTGTGCACACTATCTCTCACTGTGAGATAGTATATACAGAGCCAACTTCCTACAAGAATGAAAAAGTCAACCTGAAAGAATTCCCCATCGGAATAAAAGTTGACATTGATTCTTTCTATGTATAGGGCTCAGAGGCCCTCATTCTGACCCTGGCGGTCTTTGACCGCCAGGGCGGAGGACCGCGGGAGCACCGCCGACAAGCCGGCGGTGCTTCAATGGGGATTCCGACCGCGGCGGTAAAGCCGCGGTCGGACCGGCACCACTGGCGGGGTCCCGCCAGTGTACCGCGGCCCCATTGAATCCTCCGCGGCGGCGCAGCTTGCTGCACCGCCGCGGGGATTCTGACCCCCCCTACCGCCATCCAGATCCCGGCGGTCGGACCGCCGAGATCCGGATGGCGGTAGGGGGGGTCGCGGGGCCCCTGGGGGCCCCTGCAGTGCCCATGCCACTGGCATGGGCATTGCAGGGGCCCCCGTAAGAGGGCCCCTAAATGTATTTCACTGTCTGCTGCGCAGACAGTGAAATACGCGACGGGTGCAACTGCACCCGTCGCACAGCTTCCACTCCGCCGGCTCGATTCCGAGCCGGCTTCATCGTGGAAGCCTCTTTCCCGCTGGGCTGGCTGGCGGTCTGAAGGCGACCGCCAGCCAGCCCAGCGGGAAAGTCAGAATTACCGCCGCGGTCTTTCGACCGCGGAACGGTAACTTGACGGCGGGACTTTGGCGGGCGGCCTCCGCCGCCCGCCAAGGTCAGAATGAGGGCCAGAGTGTCTAAAGGAAAACATGAGTCTTCTCTTACCTCCTCCTTTCTGGACTCCAAATGTGTCTTCAGCTCTTTTAACTACCCCATGATATGTAGAGATGCCATGTGGGGGAAACAGTGTTGAGGGATAGGTGTTTGCTTCCTCTTGGGAAAAGTCAGCTTCAATGTCCTCCCATAGTGTCTATTCATCACCAAGGGCTTCAAGTTCTGCTTCCCCTGCCTCTTGTACATGAACTATTCTTTCCTCAACTCTCAGCCAGTTTGTGTGCTGTTTCTGCAGTTTTGTGTTTCAGCCTTATGTGGCTGCCTAGATTCCATTAAGGCCCTCTTGTTTTTTAGTAGCATCACTTTCTTATCTTGGCCTCTAGTGCCCTCTTTATCTTGATGTCACAGATGTCGCAGGTTTTATTGTCTCCATGGGACATGTTCTTCGATTGTCCTGACTCATCTTCCTGCCTCAAGATCGATCGTACTCTGAAGTCTAACCAATTCCTTTTGGAAATGTCTCATTGGTGACTTTTTCTCTAAACCACAGCAAGAGAAGACTCTAGAGCTCCTTTAACTGCAAGCATTTTCAGGATTGAGGGCTTTTGGTTTTGCAGGGTTTTTGTGCACAAATGCCTCAACTAAGGCGGTTTCACATGCAATTTCTTGTTTTTTAGTAGTTTTTGGGGGTCAAGACAGTAGCAGACTTAAGGTCTGTTCTGTTTTGATACCTTTTGCCCTCCTGCTGAATTACCTCAAGGTCAACTTTCCTTCCTTAATTTACAACAGTTGAGTATCATTAAATCGGGTAGCATTAATATTTATTACTCGTTGTTTTCAGTGCTGAAGTGTGTAGGAGACCAATAGGAGAGGAGGAATTAGGCGGTTCCCACCTCCCTCTGAAATTCAATATTGTTTAATGAGATTCGGAAGTGTCATTTATTGTTTATATTTAGAAATATTGAAGGTCAAGGAAAGAGCTGAGGAGAAATGGATAAGCAGCTTTATGCATTGGGATTGGTTGTGTCAAAAGTGTTTGACGCAGATTTGTTCTTCTCCGGTTGGACCCATCCAGTGCAATAGACTCTGGACCAGGATTTCAGGTTGGATGAGGTTTATTGCATCTAACATTATAAGTTCTGCAAAACTGTCCGAACCATGGATCAAGTAACTGACTCACCAGAGACAGTAGCTGATGCCATGTCAATGCTGTGGAGGCCTAATTGGTTGCAGTCAAGGGAGTCCTGTAGCAGGAGGTTGTGCACTTGTTAACTGCTTTTTTGTGTATTTCACCTGTGGATAGAAGCTGTGAAGGTCTGTCTGCGATTCGTTGATTTCTTAGAGTTTTAGATTACAAGGGCTTTCTGAGTCTGAATGCCACTGCTCACTACTTCAACTAATATTATGAGGCAAGAGTTTGCTCAGCCATGTAACGAACAGTGGACAAATGTGACAACCCATTTAGTGGAATGGAAAAAACCTGTATGGATTCTTTCCCGTCATAGATAGTCTGGAGTATCGAATCGAGTAGCCTCACTAGTTAGTGGGGGTGCATGGGGTTCTCTTGATGTGCAGATAGACATGACTGGTAAATGTTAAACTATCTAATAAGATACATTTTCAATACTTGTTTCTGTTGAAACTGCTGTGCCTATTTTAAAAAGAATCTAAGTACAATACATATAGATTATTAAAATGAAAGATCTGTAAATCTTGAGAAATACAATTTCCAGTGTACTGACTGTTCCATGCAATAGATGTCCTCAGAATGAACTGATGCTTCCCTTAAAATATACACCGTTATTAAACCTGATTTCTTTCCATGCCTATCAGGGTGACCCAGGCCTAAGTGGATTGCCCGGCAGCCCAGGCAGTAAAGGTGCACTTGGAAGCCCAGGTTCACCAGGACTCCCAGCCTCCCCAGGTCCAAAGGGTGAACCAGGTCTTTCCGGATTCCCAGGTAATTAACCTCTCAAAAGTGTTCCTGTTTTGTTGTTCTTGTCACAATAAAAACTTTGTATCTCTTTGGTGCGCACCTGTTCTCGTGGATACTTCTTACTGAAGATTCATGTCCTTTAGAACATCTTCAGGTGCCAGACTGCTCCGGAAAATATAAACTGCACTACCGCTATGCGCATTGACGGTGGTGCCATATATAAGCTCCACCCCTATGTATCAACATCAGTTCCTTTCTTTCCACATACTAAAAATGCAGATCATGAGTTTGCTCCCAACTTCTTCACTGTCAGTTAACAGTTTTTTGTTAAAAAAAATTTCTCCGTGCCCATTTAATTTTACTTGGCTTAAGCCTTATATGGACTGTTGCAGATGATGGTAACAGCATCCCATGAAGTGTGTTTCTGGTGACTGGGTTTGGTGCATAGCTCCAAGGTGGCCTTATGAATCTGAAGATGATTCACGAATGTGAAGAATTCACAAAAGTCCTACTCCCATCAAAGTTAAGGATGTTGACCTGTTCTCGCTCTCTGGGCGATTCCTGCAACAGGTTTTCATCGCAAGCCAAGTAAGTCAAAATCTAAGCAGAAGTACAAGAAGGCTAAGCTGGATTCATCCCAGTCCGACATCTCTCAGCCTGAGATCCACCCTCTACACCATCCATGCCTCTTGAAGCTGTCTCAGGTTCTGCTGCAACATTGGAACTGACTTTCATTCTGGCAACAAAATCTATAGTGGTCCCTTTGACATTGATGCTGGTGCAAAAGGACAGCCCTGTCCCAGGAGTGCTTTTCGACTCCGAAACAAACTTGTCTCGGCTCCGACTGAGGTCATGTCCCAAAGAAAACTGATGCACCCAGTCTTAGCTCAATACTATTCTGAGAGAACCATAACACTGCCTGAAAGTCGCACCCACTGTTTCAACATTTTTTCGGTTCACATTCTCGTCAGAGTCAACCAGCCTTTGGAGATGTGTAGGAAAATGCCTCTGTTGGCATGGTTACCCCCTAACTTTTTGCCTTTTGTTGATGTTAGTTATGAATGAAAGTGTGCTGGGACCCTGCTAACCAGGCCCCAGCACCAGTGTTCTTTCCCTGAACTGTACCTTTGTCTCCACAATTGGCACAGCCCTGGCACACAGATAAGTCCCTAGTACATGGTACCCCTGGTAACAAGGGCCCTGTGGCTAGGTCAAGGTCTCTAAGGGCAGGTCCCTACGGGCTGCAGCATGTATTATGCCACCCTGGGGACCCCACACTCCTAACATGCACACTGCCTCACAGCTTGTGTGTGCTGGTGAGGAGAAAAAGACTAAGTCGACATAGCACTCCTGTAGGAAGTTGGCTCTGTATGTGCTATTTCAAAGTAAGGAATAGCATGCACAGAGTCCAAGGGTTCCCCTTAGAGGTAAAATAGTGGTAAAAAGAGATAATACTAATGCTCTATTTTGTGGTAGTGTGGTCGAGCAGTAGGCTTATCCAAGGAGTAGTGTTAAGCATTTGTTGTACATACACATAGGCAATAAATGAGGTACACACACTCAGAGACAAATCCAGCCAATAGGTTTTGTATAGAAAAATATATTTTCTTAGTTTATTTTAAGAACCACAGGTTCAAATTTAACATGTAATATCTTGTTTGAAAGGTATTGCAGGTAAGTACATTAGGAACTTTGAATCATTTCAATTGCATGTATACTTTTCAAGTTATTGACAAATAGCTACTTTAAAAGTGGACACAGTGCAATTTTCACAGTTCCTGGGGGAGGTAAGTTTTTGTTAGTTTTACCAGGTAAGTAAGACACTTACAGGGCTCAGTTCTTGGTCCAAGGTAGCCCACCGTTGGGGGTTCAGAGCAACCCCAAAGTCACCACACCAGCAGCTCAGGGCCGGTCAGGTGCAGAGTTCAAAGTGGTGCCCAAAACACATAGGCTAGAATGGAGAGAAGGGGGTGCCCCGGTTCCGGTCTGCTTGCAGGTAAGTACCCACGTCTTCGGAGGGCAGACCAGGGGGGTTTTGTAGGGCACCGGGGGGGACACAAGCCCACACAGAAATTTCACCCTCAGCAGCGCGGGGGCGGCCGGGTGCAGTGTAGGAACAAGCGTCGGGTTCGCAATGTTAGTCTATGAGAGATCTCGGGATCTCTTCAGCGCTGCAGGCAGGCAAGGGGGGGGTTCCTCGGGGAAACCTCCACTTGGGCAAGGGAGAGGGACTCCTCGGGGTCACTTCTCCAGTGAAAGTCCGGTCCTTCAGGTCCTGGGGGCTGCGGGTGCAGGGTCTCTCCCAGGCGTCGGGACTTTGGATTCAAAGAGTCGCGGTCAGGGGAAGCCTCGGGATTCCCTCTGCAGGCGGCGCTGTGGGGGCTCAGGGGGGACAGGTTTTGGTACTCACAGTATCAGAGTAGTCCTGGGGTCCCTCCTGAGGTGTTGGATCTCCACCAGCCGAGTCGGGGTCGCCGGGTGCAGTGTTGCAAGTCTCACGCTTCTTGCGGGGAGCTTGCAGGGTTCTTTCAAGGCTGCTGGAAACAAAGTTGCAGCCTTTCTTGGAGCAGGTCCGCTGTCCTCTGGAGTTTCTTGTCTTTTCGAAGCAGGGGCAGTCCTCAGAGGATGTCGAGGTCGCTGGTCCCTTTGGAAGGCGTCGCTGGAGCAGGATCTTTGGAAGGCAGGAGACAGGCCGGTGAGTTTCTGGAGCCAAGGCAGTTGTCGTCTTCTGGTCTTCCTCTGCAGGGGTTTTCAGCTAGGCAGTCCTTCTTCTTGTAGTTGCAGGAATCTAATTTTCTAGGGTTCAGGGTAGCCCTTAAATACTAAATTTAAGGGCGTGTTTAGGTCTGGGGGGTTAGTAGCCAATGGCTACTAGCCCTGAGGGTGGGTACACCCTCTTTGTGCCTCCTCCCAAGGGGAGGGGGTCACATTCCTATCCCTATTGGGAGAATCCTCCTTCTACAAGATGGAGGATTGCTAAAAGTCAGAGTCACCTCAGCTCAGGACACCTTAGGGGCTGTCCTGACTGGCCAGTGACTCCTCCTTGTTGCTTTCTTTGTTCCCTCCAGCCTTGCCGCCAAAAGTGGGGGCCGTGGCCGGAGGGGGCGGGCAACTCCACTAAGCTGGAGTGCCCTGCTGGGCTGTGACAAAGGGGTGAGCCTTTGAGGCTCACCGCCAGGTGTCACAGCTCCTGCCTGGGGGAGGTGTTAGCATCTCCACCCAGTGCAGGCTTTGTTACTGGCCTCAGAGTGACAAAGGCACTCTCCCCATGGGGCCAGCAACATGTCTCTGGTGTGGCAGGCTGCTGGAACTAGTCAGCCTACACAGACAGCCGGTTAAGTTTCAGGGGGCACCTCTAAGGTGCCCTCTGTGGTGTATTTTACAATAAAATGTACACTGGCATCAGTGTGCATTTATTGTGCTGAGAAGTTTGATACCAAACTTCCCAGTTTTCAGGGTAGCCATTATGGTGCTGTGGAGTTCGTGTTTGACAGACTCCCAGACCATATACTCTTATGGCTACCCTGCACTTACAATGTCTAAGGTTTTGTTTAGACACTGTAGGGGTACCATGCTCATGCACTGGTACCCTCACCTATGGTATAGTGCACCCTGCCTTAGGGCTGTAAGGCCTGCTAGAGGGGTGTCTTACCTATACTGCATAGGCAGTGAGAGGCTGGCATGGCACCCTGAGGGGAGTGCCATGTCGACTTACTCATTTTGTTCTCACTAGCACACACAGGCTTGTAAGCAGTGTGTCTGTGCTGAGTGAGGGGTCTCTGGGGTGGCATAAGACATGCTGCAGCCCTTAGAGACCTTCCTTGGCATCAGGGCCCTTGGTACTAGAAGTACCAGTTACAAGGGACTTATCTGAATGCCAGGGTGTGCCAATTGTGGATACAAGGGTACATTTTAGGTGAAGGAACACTGGTGCTGGGGCCTGGTTAGCAGGGTCCCAGCACTCTTCTCAGTCAAGTCAGCATCAGTATCAGGCAAAAAGTGGGGGGTAACTGCAACAGGGAGACATTTCTTTACACAAGCCCCCCCCAGCCCACAGGCCAGGAGACTCAGCCCAAGCTGGGAGAGTCTTCCTAGTCTGTCAGGCGAGGAAGAGTAGGAGAAATAGGCTGGTTAGTTGCAGGGCCTACTCTGCCTTACATCCCTCTGTTCAGGTCATTCCCTTTGGGGAACTGACCTACTTCCACAGTGATAGGACCTAGTCTGAATTGCCTCTTGTCTGCCTCTTCAATGTCTCCACCCATTCTTTCTATTTTGGTCTTAGAGGTATCCACCTCTGCTAACCTTATCTTGGCCAGGGTTACCCCTAGCTTACCCAGAGAGGTTACCCAGAGCTGGAGTAACCCCACCATGACCAATAGGGTCAGGGGGCCTAACTTGCTATTTGGCATGGGGTCAGACCACCATGCTAAGGATAGTGCAGCCATAAAGGCTAACACCCAGCAGAGGCCACTGACAGCTGTCAGTGCCCAGAACCACACCTTTAGCTCTTCACCTAAAAGGGAAGGGGCTAAGTTACAGGCCTCTTTGGGTTCAGGTTGCCTGTCTGCTGTATTAGAGTGGGGGGTTACCACATCTTGTAGTAAACACCCTTCTTCCACTCTTTCTTCTGTTAGCTGAGGAGCCACCCACTCAGGTTTAACAGTTGCCTGACTAGCCAGGACTTCTTGTGGGTCAGGTTGGACTTTATCAGGGCCATTTTTGGAGTTCTCCCCTACTGGAGCAGAATCTCCTTGGCTTGCTGTAACCTTGGCTAAAGGTTGTCCACCCTTCCTACTCTGTTTTCTTTTCTTCTTCTTCTGGGGCCTGCTTGCATTTACTGCAGAGGCAGGACTTCCAGAATCCTTGGGAGAGGACTGGCACTGGACCAGTTCCTCTCTTGGGCTCTGACTAACCTCTGGGTAGTCATTTCCAAGGAGACAATCAAGGGGGAGGTCTGTACTGACTACTACCCTTCTCCAGCTAAGAGTGCCACCCACTTCTATGGGTACTAAAGCCACAGGCCTCTTAGTGACCTTGTCTAGGCTAACTCTTACCCTGGCAGTCTCACCTGGGATGTACTGGTTTGAGAGTACCAGCCTGTCATGCACAATAGTGTGACTGGCACAAGTGTCTCTCAGGGCAGTGGTTGGGATTCCATTCACCAGTAGGTGGTGGAAGTGTCTACTTCCCTCTGGAATCTCCAACTCACCTGTTGGGCCCTGTTTCCAGTTGAAGGCTATGAAGACCTCCTCATCTGAGGAGTCATCTCCCATGGCTACACTGGTTACCCCTGGAATCTTGTTCTGGGGTTTGTTTTTGGGACAAGAAGTGTCCTTGGTGTGGTGCCCAGACTGTTTACAGTTGTGGCACCATGCCTTAGTGGCATCCCAGTTCTTACCCTGGTACCCACCTTTGTTTTGGGTTGTGTCTTGGGGCCCACCCACCTGTTCTGGTTTTTGGGGGCCTACAGAGGACTCTTTTTCTTTGTTTCTAGTGTCACCCACTTTCTCCTGGGGAGTTTTTGTAACCCCTTTCTTTTGGTCACCCCCAGTGGAAGTTTTGGTTACCCTAGTCTTGACCCAGTGGTCTGCCTTCTTTCCCAATTCTTGGGGAGAAATTGGACCTAGGTCTACCAGATACTGATGCAACTTTTCATTGAAGCAGTTACTTAAAATGTGTTCTTTCATAAACAAATTATAAAGCCCAACATAGTCACACACTTCATTTCCAGTTAACCAACCATCTAGTGTTTTTACTGAGTAGTCTACAAAATCAACCCAGGTCTGGCTCGAGGATTTTTGAGCCCCCCTGAATCTAATTCTATACTCCTCAGTGGAGAATCCAAAGCCCTCAATCAGGGTACCCTTCATGAGGTCATAAGATTCTGCATCTTTTCCAGAGAGTGTGAGGAGTCTATCCCTACACTTTCCAGTGAACATTTCCCAAAGGAGAGCACCCCAGTGAGATCTGTTTACTTTTCTGGTTACACAAGCCCTCTCAAAAGCTGTGAACCATTTGGTGATGTCATCACCATCTTCATATTTTGTTACAATCCCTTTGGGGATTTTTAGGATGTCAGGAGAATCTCTGACCCTATTTAAGTTGCTGCCACCATCGATGGGACCTAGGCCCATCTCTTTTCTTTCCCTTTCTATGGCTAGGAGCTGCTTTTCCAAAGCCAATCTTTTGACCATCCTGGCTAACAGGGGGTCATCTTCACTGGAGTTATCCTCAGTGATTTCAGAGGTGTTGGTCTCTCCTGTGAGGGAACCAGCATCTCTGACTATTATTTTTGGAGTCAGGGTTTGAGGGACCCTGTTCTCCCTAGATAGGACTGGTAGGGGGGAATTTTCCTCCAAGTCACTATCCTCTTCCTCTGAGTTGCCACCCTCAGAGGGGTTGGCCTTTTCAAACTCTGCCAAAAGCTCCTGGAGCTGTATTTTGGTAGGTTTGGGGCCCATTGTTATTTTCTTTATTTTACAGAGTGACCTTAGCTCCCTCATCTTAAGATGGAGGTAAGGTGTGGTGTCGAGTTCCACCACAGTCACATCTGTGCTAGACATTTTGCTTCTAAAAGTTGGAATACTTTTTAAGAATCTACAACTGGTTCTAGAATCTAATTCAAACTTTTACAAACTTTTAAACTCTAAAAGAAATGCTAAACAGGATCTAACACAAGGCCCTAGCAGGTCTTTTAAGAATTTAGAAAACTTTTCAAATTGCAAAAATCAATTTCTAATGACAATTTTGGAATTTGTCGTGTGATCAGGTATTGGCTGAGTAGTCCAGCAAATGCAAAGTCTTGTACCCCACCGCTGATCCACCAATGTAGGAAGTTGGCTCTGTATGTGCTATTTCAAAGTAAGGAATAGCATGCACAGAGTCCAAGGGTTCCCCTTAGAGGTAAAATAGTGGTAAAAAGAGATAATACTAATGCTCTATTTTGTGGTAGTGTGGTCGAGCAGTAGGCTTATCCAAGGAGTAGTGTTAAGCATTTGTTGTACATACACATAGGCAATAAATGAGGTACACACACTCAGAGACAAATCCAGCCAATAGGTTTTGTATAGAAAAATATCTTTTCTTAGTTTATTTTAAGAACCACAGGTTCAAATTTAACATGTAATATCTTGTTTGAAAGGTATTGCAGGTAAGTACATTAGGAACTTTGAATCATTTCAATTGCATGTATACTTTTCAAGTTATTGACAAATAGCTTCTTTAAAAGTGGACACAGTGCAATTTTCACAGTTCCTGGGGGAGGTAAGTTTTTGTTAGTTTTACCAGGTAAGTAAGACACTTACAGGGCTCAGTTCTTGGTCCAAGGTAGCCCACCGTTGGGGGTTCAGAGCAACCCCAAAGTCACCACACCAGCAGCTCAGGGCCGGTCAGGTGCAGAGTTCAAAGTGGTGCCCAAAACACATAGGCTAGAATGGAGAGAAGGGGGTGCCCCGGTTCCGGTCTGCTTGCAGGTAAGTACCCACGTCTTCGGAGGGCAGACCAGGGGGGTTTTGTAGGGCACCGGGGGGGACACAAGCCCACACAGAAATTTCACCCTCAGCAGCGCGGGGGCGGCCGGGTGCAGTGTAGGAACAAGCGTCGGGTTCGCAATGTTAGTCTATGAGAGATCTCGGGATCTCTTCAGCGCTGCAGGCAGGCAAGGGGGGGGTTCCTCGGGGAAACCTCCACTTGGGCAAGGGAGAGGGACTCCTGGGGGTCACTTCTCCAGTGAAAGTCCGGTCCTTCAGGTCCTGGGGGCTGCGGGTGCAGGGTCTCTCCCAGGCGTCGGGACTTAGGATTCAAAGAGTCGCGGTCAGGGGAAGCCTCGGGATTCCCTCTGCAGGCGGCGCTGTGGGGGCTCAGGGGGGACAGGTTTTGGTACTCACAGTATCAGAGTAGTCCTGGGGTCCCTCCTGAGGTGTTGGATCTCCACCAGCCGAGTCGGGGTCGCCGGGTGCAGTGTTGCAAGTCTCACGCTTCTTGCGGGGAGCTTGCAGGGTTCTTTCAAGGCTGCTGGAAACAAAGTTGCAGCCTTTCTTGGAGCAGGTCCGCTGTCCTCGGGAGTTTCTTGTCTTTTCGAAGCAGGGGCAGTCCTCAGAGGATGTCGAGGTCGCTGGTCCCTTTGGAAGGCGTCGCTGGAGCAGGATCTTTGGAAGGCAGGAGACAGGCCGGTGAGTTTCTGGAGCCAAGGCAGTTGTCGTCTTCTGGTCTTCCTCTGCTGGGGTTTTCAGCTAGGCAGTCCTTCTTCTTGTAGTTGCAGGAATCTAATTTTCTAGGGTTCAGGGTAGCCCTTAAATACTAAATTTAAGGGCGTGTTTAGGTCTGGGGGGTTAGTAGCCAATGGCTACTAGCCCTGAGGGTGGGTACACCCTCTTTGTGCCTCCTCCCAAGGGGAGGGGGTCACATTCCTATCCCTATTGGGGGAATCCTCCTTCTACAAGATGGAGGATTGCTAAAAGTCAGAGTCACCTCAGCTCAGGACACCTTAGGGGCTGTCCTGACTGGCCAGTGACTCCTCCTTGTTGCTTTCTTTGTTCCCTCCAGCCTTGCCGCCAAAAGTGGGGGCCGTGGCCGGAGGGGGCGGGCAACTCCACTAAGCTGGAGTGCCCTGCTGGGCTGTGACAAAGGGGTGAGCCTTTGAGGCTCACCGCCAGGTGTCACAGCTCCTGCCTGGGGGAGGTGTTAGCATCTCCACCCAGTGCAGGCTTTGTTACTGGCCTCAGAGTGACAAAGGCACTCTCCCCATGGGGCCAGCAACATGTCTCTGGTGTGGCAGGCTGCTGGAACTAGTCAGCCTACACAGACAGCCGGTTAAGTTTCAGGGGGCACCTCTAAGGTGCCCTCTGTGGTGTATTTTACAATAAAATGTACACTGGCATCAGTGTGCATTTATTGTGCTGAGAAGTTTGATACCAAACTTCCCAGTTTTCAGGGTAGCCATTATGGTGCTGTGGAGTTCGTTTTTGACAGACTCCCAGACCATATACTCTTATGGCTACCCTGCACTTACAATGTCTAAGGTTTTGTTTAGACACTGTAGGGGTACCATGCTCATGCACTGGTACCCTCACCTATGGTATAGTGCACCCTGCCTTAGGGCTGTAAGGCCTGCTAGAGGGGTGTCTTACCTATACTGCATAGGCAGTGAGAGGCTGGCATGGCACCCTGAGGGGAGTGCCATGTCGACTTACTCATTTTGTTCTCACTAGCACACACAGGCTTGTAAGCAGTGTGTCTGTGCTGAGTGAGGGGTCTCTAGGGTGGCATAAGACATGCTGCAGCCCTTAGAGACCTTCCTTGGCATCAGGGCCCTTGGTACTAGAAGTACCAGTTACAAGGGACTTATCTGAATGCCAGGGTGTGCCAATTGTGGATACAAGGGTACATTTTAGGTGAAGGAACACTGGTGCTGGGGCCTGGTTAGCAGGGTCCCAGCACTCTTCTCAGTCAAGTCAGCATCAGTATCAGGCAAAAAGTGGGGGGTAACTGCAACAGGGAGCCATTTCTTTACAACTCCCCTCAGAGTGCCATGCCCACAACCCACCCACTGCTTGTGCCATAGGTACATCACCCCACTAGCAGGCCTTACAGCCCTCAGGCAGGGTGCACTATACCACAGGTGAGGGCATAGCTGCAGGAGCACAATGCCCCTACAGTGCCTAAGCAAATTCTTAGACATTGTAAGTGCAGGGTAGCCATAAAGAGGATATGGTCTGGGAGTTTGTCAAGCACAAACTCCACAGTTCTATAATAGCTACACTGAATACTGGGAAGTTTTGTATCAAGCTTTTCAGCACAATAAATCCACACTGATGCCAGTGTGAGATTTATTGGGAAATGCACACAGAGGGCATCTTAGAGATGCCCCCTCTATACCAGTCCAACTTCTTGTGCTAGGCTGACCAGTTTCTGCCAGCCTGCCACAACCAGACGGGTTTCTGACCACATGGTGTGAGTGCCTTTGTGCACTCTGTGGCCAGGAACAAAGCCTGCACAGGGTGGAGGTGCTTGACACCTCCCCCTGCAGGAACTGTAACACCTGGCGGTGAGCCTCAAAGGCTCAAGCCTGGTGTTACTGTGCCCGAGGGCAGGGCACTCTAGCTAGTGGAGATGCCCACCCCCAAGACACAGCCCCCACTTTTGGCAGCAAGTCCGGAGGAGATAATGAGAAAAACAAGAAGGAGTCACCCTCCAAACAGGACAGCCCCTAAGGTGTCCTGAGCTGAGGTGACCCCTGCTTTAGGAAATCTTCCATCTTGTTTTGGAGGATTCCCCCCAGTAGGATTAGGTGTGTGCCCCCCTCCCCACAGGGAGGAGGCACAAAAGAGGGTGTAGTCATCCTCAAGGACAGTAGCCATTGGCTACTGCCCCCCAGACCTAAACACACCCCTGAATCGAGTATTTAGGGGCGACCTTGAACCCAGGAAACCAGATTCCTGGTGACCTACAAGAAGAAGAAGGACTGCTGACCTGAAAGCCCCACAGAGACGACGGAAGCGACAACTGACTTGGCCCCAGCCCTACCAGCCTGTCTCCAGACTCAAAGAATGATTCTGGAGACAGGTTTTCTCTCCATCACGAGTCCAGGCCATTGAAGCAACTAGCCTGATGTTTCAACCTTGGTCCTGAGTCTTGATGAGAGGAGCTCTGAGTGTTCTGGGCCTCCTGACAGTCTTCTTGTCGACTATAGCATGTGGCATATGTAAGCTCTGCAGTGGAACCTGAAATTTCAGTGGGACCAGCACCACGGGAAACTATCAGATTCCATCTATGTTTTGGGGGAGACTGCAAATGATCTGTATTAGTGGGTGTTGAACCACAATTGGACCGAGTGCAGATGCCTCTTCTTGACCCACCACGAGCTGATGGTGGTGAAGAATGCGGTGAAGGAAGAGATCATCTGGGAGAGGTGGAGATGACTTTTCTCCACATCAACGCTGGTTTTGTGGGCCATTCACCTAGCGCTGAAAGTCTTCTTGAACAAGCCTCTTTTGATAGATGATCAAAGGAGGTTGGTTTAGGTACTCACGGACAACATCAGTGCCATGTGGTACAGCAACAAGAAGGGCAGGGTGCGGTCCTGGATCCTGTGCCCAGAGGCATTTCTTATCTAGATCTGGCTGGAGCATCAGAGCATTTCTCTGGTTGTAAACCACCTGGGGGGATCTTTGAATGCCAGGGAGTGCTAACTCTAGCCACAGCACCTGGCAAAATATGAATAGCAATTACACCTTGAGTTGGAACAGGGTATCTTCAAGCAATGGGGAGAACTGTGACTAGATCTTTTTGCCATTGTTGAACATACTTTGTCAAAACATTTGCTCACTAGAGTTTAGGGTTTTGTTATTCTGAACAGTCTTTGTCTGAGGTTCTTATATGTATCCCCATCATGAGGCTGGAGTGGTATTGGAGATCACTTCTATTTGTATTTTTCTGAAAACTATAAATAAAGAAGCTTTAAAAAGTGTGCTATGCACTGAACAAGAACCAGCCTCTGGAGGGATTTAGGATCCACTCAACAAGGGCCAACGCTGTTATCACGGTGTTGGCACGCAGAGTGCCTGTGCATGACATCTTCATGCTGCGACGTGGGAGTAAGTGTAGGGGTTCATAAAGCACTACTGCTTTGACAGCTAGATCAGACTGTAGGGGTATTTCAGTTTTTTTGGTCTCAGGCATTTTACAGATGCACCACCTGGGGAGGTACTGCTTTGTTATCTATTTTAATGATTAGGACTTTGTGGTTACATCTGTCCATCAGAAGAACAAATTATTTAACTTCAGTTACGCTCTTTCTTGTGGATACTCTATCTAACTGCCTATATTCCAAACAGCCTACTCTCCTCGCGGTTCAGTGGAATGGTCTCTTTTTTCAATTTAAAAAGGTGTCATATTAGAGATCTGCACACTAGTACCTAAGCACATTGTTGGGCTCCATGTGCTAGGGCAGGCAGAGCCAAAAAAGAAACTGACAACAATATGCAGGGGTGCCTATTATTTACTGCTCCATTGCCTCTTCTGGGGTAGTTCGAATTGGTGCGGAGCCTCACAGCACCCCCGCTGACTTGTAGCAATGCTGGTTAAATATTCCAGAGCCAGTCTGGCTCCTTTAGATACTCTAAAGGGGAGGAATATGTGGTTGGATAGACTAGCCACTAAAAAGATCATTACAAAAGATACATTTGTTAATCAATTGTGCTTCTCATTGTTTGTTGCTTTGTGTGCTTGGGGTGGTTAGTTAGGTCTGTTACTGCCCATTTTGTTCATACAAAAAACATAGTTGCTTTCATCAAGCCATTAGAGATCTGAGGAGGAAAACCACTTTAGGCTTCTGTGCACCCATAAAAATGATAAGGCGGCCCTGTGACTGGTAGTGTTAGAAGTCACTGGGCTGTCAAGAAGCACAGCACCAGCAAGCCACAAGAACAACCATGCCATCACTCTCAGGAGGTTTTTTTCTGGGTTCCTGAGCGAATGGCAAAAGCCTCATTAACAAAGAAATCATTAATGTCATCAGTTTGGCAACCAAGATCTTCAATCAGTACATGGGTTAGTTCAGTAGAGCTGTTTATTTTTAAGTGTATTGTTGATGCACTGTGTTGGAGACACTGATGTTTTTGAGCTTGCACAAAGAGTCACTCAATACCAGGGAGCACATTTACAGTCATAGGAAAGTGCCCCTTTTTGACATGCTTACCCCCTACGTTTTGCCTAATATTGATGCTGGCTTGACTGACAGTGTACTTTGATCCTGCTAACGAGGTCCCAGCACCAGTGTTCTTTCCCAAAACCGTACCATTCTTCCCATAATTGGCACACCCCTAGCACGCAGTTAAGTCTCTTGTAAAAGGTACCATGGTAACAAAGGGCCCTGTGGCCAGGGAAGGTCCCCAAGGGCTGTAGCATGTATTATGACACCCTGGGGACAGCTCACCAAGCACATGCACACTGCCATTGCAGCTTGTGGTGCTGGTGGGGAGAAAAAAACAAAGGCAACATGTCACGCCTCTCAGGGTGCCATACCCACAAACCACTGTCTGTGGCATAGGTAAGTCACCCCTCTAGCAGGCCTTACAGCCCTAAGGCAGGCCTTACAGCCCTAAGGCAGGGTGCTATATATCACAAGTGAGGGCATAGTTGCATGAGCAATATGCCCCTACAGAGTCTAAGTCCATTCTTAGACATCGTACGTGCAGTGTGGCCATACTTAGTATATGGGCTGGGAGTTTGTCATTATGAACTCCACAGCTCCATAATGGCCACACTGAAGTCTGGGAAGTTTGGTATCAAACTTCACAGCACAATAAACCCACACTGATGCCAGTTTGGGATTTATTGAAAAATGCACCCAGAGGGCATCTTAGAGATGCCCCCTGTATTTTAGCCAAACTTCTAGTGCAGGACTGACTGGTCTGTGTAAACCTGCACTATCTGATACATTTGTGACCACATGGGGTGAGATCCTTTGTGCTCTCGGTGGTCAGAAACAAAGCCTGCACTGGGTGGAGGTGCTTCTCACGTTCCCCCTTGCAGGAACTGTAACACTTGGTGGTGAGCCTCACAGGCGCCGACCTCTTGTTACAGTGCCCCAGGGCACTCCAGCTAGTGGAGATGCCTGCTCCCCAGACAAAGTCCCTTGCAGAATCCTGCATCTTGGTTTGGAGGACAGGGACCAATAGGGTTAGGTCTGTGTCCTCCACCCAAAGGGAGTGGACACCAGAAGGGTGTAGTTACCCTCAGGGACTATAGACATTAGCTACTGCCCCCCTGTCCCCTGTAACTCCCCTAAATCCAGGATTTAAGGGCTTCCCTGAACCCAGCTCGTCAGATTCCTGGAGACCTCAAGAAGATGACAAGAAGAAAGAAGAAGGACTGCTAAGCTGACCCCCAGCAGAGAAGACTGAAGACTCCAATTGCTTTGGCCCCTGCCCTACTGGCCTGTCTCCAGCTTCTGAAGCCCCTGCTACAAAAAGGCGATGCATCCTGCAGGACCAGCGACCTCTTAAAAGCCTAAAGAGGACTGCTTGCACCCCAAAGTACCAAGATCTTCCCTGGACAGCGGCCCCGTCCAGAAAGAAACTCAAGCAAAGGACTCCAGAATCACCCCGGATCCACAAGTCCTGCCCACGCTGCACCCGACGCCCATGGCCCATGTCCATGTGGCTCAACAGACTTGAGCTGATCCCCAGGCAATTCTGACCTAGTGTCCACCCTGTGTTTACCCCTCCTGTCCAACTCAACGAAGCCTGCAGACTAAATGCAGAGGACCCCGCCAATGAAGTATCAGGACGAATATACCCCTTGCCAAAGGGTACCCTGCACCTGCAGCCACCCAACATCCAGTGCAGCAACCTGCAGCCAGCGGCCCTCCTCTTTGTCCAGGCTGTGTTTTTACTGAACAAACCGCCTGGACCTAGCTTGCAGCCTACTTGTGACCCCTGGGGGCACCCCATTGAGAAGCATTGGAAGCCCGACGCTAAGTTTGCACCCTGCACCTGGCCGCCCCAGTGCCGCTGAGGGTGTGTCTTTTGTGCTGACCTGTGGCCTCTCCTGTGCCGGCCCCGTGTTGCAGGTGGAGGGTGTTTGGGGTTAACCTGTGGACATCCTAATCCCAGGAGAGTGGAACTGTAAGTCTGGTACTTATCTCAAAAACTCTACTAACTTTTCTTCCCCCCCAGAACTGTCTTCGAAAAGTGCAAAGTGTCAACTTTTAAAACAGATATTTGCTTTTTTATTGAAAACCGTTTAACTCGCCAAATTGAAACAAAGTGGTGTTGATACATATGCTTGCTACTTACTTGCAAATGTACTTACCTGCAAACTGAATTTTGTGGTTCTAGAAATGAAAATATATTTTTGCTGTATAAAAACAATTTGTCTGGAGTTAGTCATTGAGTGTGTGCTTCATTTATTGCCTGTGTGTGTACAACAAATTGGTTGCACTACCCTCTGATAAGTCTAATTGTTAAACAACACTACCACAAAAGAGAGCATTAGTATTATCTACTTTAGCCTATGTTAAGCATCTAGGGGAGGCTTATCATTTTGATATAGTATATATAGAGCCAGCTTCCTACATTGGTGGATTAGCGGTGGGGTCTACGACTGCATTTGCTGGACTACTCACCCAGTACTGATAACACAGCTAAATTCCAAAGTTGTCTTTAGTAACTGTTTTTTGAATTTGGCAAATTTTTCTAAATGTTTAAAAGTCCTGCTAGGGCCTTGTTTAAGCCTTCTTTAGCATTTTTTTGTTTAGATTTAAAAGTTACTCTAGTTAAGGGTAAATAGTTAAAAGTAGGTTAGTTCCTAAAAGTAATCCCAAACTTTAGTAACAAAATGAGCAGCTCATTGGACATAGTGATGGAACTCAACCTCACCCCTTACCTCCATAATGGGATGAGAGATTTTTCTGCAACCTCAGAAAAATCAAAACTGGTTCCAGCCCTACCAAGATTAAGCTCCAGGAGTTCTTGGCAGAGTATGCAAGGGAACACCCTGCTGAGGAGGAAGATCTCCTCTCAGATGGGTAGAAGATAGGGATCAGGAGGATGAACTCCCCACTCCTAACCTAACTAGAGAGGACAGGGTCCAATTGCCCCCGACTCCAAGGATAGTACTCTCAGGGTCTGGGTCTCCCACTTGGGAGCCCAGTTCCTCTGGGAACACTGAGGGCAGCCTCAATGAAGAGGACCTCCTTTTAGCAAGGTTGGCCAAAGATTAACTTTGGAGAAACAGCTTCTGGCAATAGAGAGGGAGAGATCAGAAATGGGTTTAGCACCCATTAATGGTGGCAGCAACATATGAACTGAGTACAGACAGTATTCTGACACCCTGAAAGTCCCCAAAGGGATTGGTCCCATGTATGAGGATGGTGATGACATCACCAAGTGGTTCATAGCATTTGAGAGGGCTTGTGGAACCAGAACCAGAAGATTAAAAAAGTCTCATTGGGAAGCTCTCCTTTGGGAACTATTCACTGGTAAGTGTTGGGATAGGCTCCTCACACTCACTGGTGCAGATGCTGAATCCTATAACCACATGAAGGCTACCCTGATTGAGGGCTTTGGATCCACCACTGAGGAGTATAGAGTTAGGTTCAGGGGGCTCACAAAACCCTGAGCCAGTCCTGGGTTGATTTTGTAGACTACTCAGTTACAAACCTGCATGGTGGGGTAACTGAAAATGAAGTGCATGACTATAATGGGCTTTATAACTTGTTAATGAAAGAACACATTTTAAGTAACTGCTTCGATGACAAGTTGCATCCATATCTGGTAGACCTAGGTCCACTTGGCAGACCACTAGGAAATCCTTTTTTCTGCCTTCCTCTGCTTGAGCCATGTTCACCAGCAGGAGGGCAGAACAGTGTCTGGGGTCGGCAGCAGCATGGGTTGGCAGCTAGATCCAGTAAGGCTGCACTGGCAGAACTGGGGGAATCCTCTAAAGAACCCCCAGAGTACAGAGGATCATGCAACTAACACTGGAATCGGTGTAGTTGTATGGTTCCAACATAATACCAAATATGCCTAGGTTCAGAGAAGTCATTATGTAGTTGGACCACTTGTGAAGACCAGTGTCTACTACATACCTTAAAATTGCTTCCTCACACTTACAGAGCCCAGAGAATGGAGTCTGGGGTTTGTAGGGATACCCTGCTCATGCAGAGGTACCCTCACACTTAGGGACATCCACCCTGCCCTTGGGCTGAAGGGCCTACCAGAGAGGTGGCTTACGTTGTCTAAGTGCAAGCCTTATATCCTAAGTGAAAGGTACATGCACTATTTCACGCGGGTTGCAATGGTAGGCCTGCAGACACAGGTTGTATAGGCTCCCATGGGTGGCATAATACATGCTGCAGCCCCTGGGAGACCCCTGGTGTATCAATCTCCTGGGTACTTAAGTACCATATACTACAATATACTTATATGGGGGCACCATTATGCCAATTGTGGGTGTAAAAAGTGTACTGGCAACCAAATTTAGAGGAGAGAGCATAGACACTGGAGTCCTGGTTAGCAGGATCCCAGTGAACTATAGTCTAAACACACTAACATCAGGCAAAAAGTGGGGGTAACCATGGTAAAAAAATGGGACTTTCCTACATAACCCCCTCCCAAACGAAAGGTAATGAGACTAACCTTGCCCATATGAGTCTTCATTATCTAAGTGGAAATATCTGGAGAGTCCATCTGCATGTGTAATGTTACTACCAGGTCTATGTTCCACTGAAAAGGCCATCCCCTGTAGGGAAATGGATCGCCTTAACAGTTTAGGGGTTTCACCTTTCATCTGTTTAAGCCAGAGGAGGGGCTTGTGGCCTGTCTAAACAGTAAAGTGAGTGCCAAACAGGGATGGCCTCAACTTTTTCAAGCCTGGCCCTCAGCAAAGGCCTCCTTCGCAATGGCTGACCAACTATTTTCTCTGGAGGTCAACCTTCTGCTCATAAAAGCCACAGGTTGATCCTGGTCCTCTTTATTAAGTTTTGATAGCACTGCTCCTATTCCTATCTCTGAAGCATCAGACTGGACAATGAATGGTTTTGTATAGTCTGGGATTTTAAGAATTGGAGCTGAGCACATGGCCTTTTTGAGGGCATCAAAGGCTTCTTGACAGCTAACTGTCCATTGTACCTTTTTAGGCATCTTTTTGGAAGTGAGATATTCAAGGGCAACAATGGAGCCCTCCTCTTTTACACATCTTCTGTGGTACCCAGCCAGGCCTAGAAAAGCTCTGACCTGGGTCTGGGTAGTTGGAGCAACCCAATCCATGATGGTTTGGCTTTTGCTCTGTAGGGGTTAAACTGGGCCTCCACCTACCAGGTGGCCCAAGTAAACCACTTGACTCTGTCCTATCTGGCACTTTGCAGCCGTAATAGTGAGTACTGCCTTTTTAAAGACCTCAAGTACACTCCTGAGGTGGACCAGTGATCCTGGCAGGTGGCGCTAAAGACAGCAATATCATCTTGATATGCTTCACTAAAGTCTTCTAGGCCTGCCAGCACTTGATTCACTAACCTCTGCAATGTGTCTGGAGCATTTTTCAGAACAATGGCCATCACTGTGAAGTGATAATGCCCACTGGGTGTGAAAAATGCTATTTCAGGCTTGGCAGCATTAGTTAGCCTGCTGTTAGGTCAAAAGTGCTGAGGTACTTGGATGAAGCTAGAGTATCAATCATCTCATCTGCCCTAGGAATTGGATGGGCATCTGTCTTTGTGACTGCATTAAGGCCTCTGTAGTATACACAAAACCTAATGTTCGATGGCATCTGTCGCTGTAGATACACATGTTCAGCATAGCTCGCCATCTGGTGTTGGGTCGGAGTGTTACAAGTTGTTTTTCTTCGAAGAAGTCTTTCGAGTCACGGGACCGAGTGACTCCTCCTTCTGTCTCCATTGCGCATGGGCGTCGACTCCATCTTCGATTGTTTTCTTTCCGCCATCGCGTTCGGACGTGTTCCTGTCGCTCCGAGTTTCGGAACGGAAAGTTAGTAAATATCGGAAGATTTTCATCGGTATTGTTGCGTTCGGGATTGGCGTAGTTCGATTCAACACCGCATCGAAGATCGACGCGCTCCGGTGCCCTTCGGGGTAGTTTTCGATCCCCCGTCGGGGCCTGGTCGGCCCGACCGCGTGTCGAACAACGCCGATGGAACGGACCCCGTTCCGTTTTTGTCCCAAATGCCACAACAAATACCCGTATACAGACCAACATTTGGTCTGTAACCTGTGCCTGTCACCTGAGCACAGTGAGGAGACTTGCGAGGCCTGTCGCGCGTTCCGGTCCCGAAAGACACTCCGTGACCGTCGAGCCAGGAGACTTCAGATGGCGTCCACGCCGACAGCGCACCAAGAGTTCGAGGAACAAGAGGAAGAAGAAACCTTTTCGATCCACGAATCGGACTCCGAGGAATTCGACGATCAAAGAGCCGTGAGTAAGACGTCGAAAACAACACATAAGAAAAGTGACAAGGCCCAGGGGACGCCACTGCCACCAGGCCATGGCTCCACCCATAAATTCGGTGACCGACCATCGGCACCGAAAAAGGCCCAAACAGTGCCGAGATCGTCCGACTCCGGTCGAGACACCGGCACGCAGCCTTCTCGGGATCGAGAAAGTGCTGGAGAAAAGCAACGACACCGAGATAGCGGTGTAGAAACGGCTCGACGCCGAGACAGCGGCACCGACGAAGATCGACGCCGAGAGGTTTCGACTCCAAAAAAGAAAAAAGCCACATCGGAGCCGAAAAAAGATACAGGCAGGGTTTCGGTGCCGAAACAACCCGTAACCGACCCAGGTCCAGGCTCTTATACAGAGGAGCAATCACTGTCCTCTCAGATGCGAAAGCATAGGTTTGAGGAAGAGCTGCAATCCACCGAAGTGGACCATACGCAAAAACTTATTTTCATACAGCAGAGAACAGGAAAAATAAGCACCCTTCCCCCTATTAGGAGAAAAAGGAGACTGGAGTTTCAAACAGACCAGGCGCCACAAACAAAAATGGTGAAAAAGGTGACTCCGCCACCCTCTCCTCCACCTGTAATTAACGTCTCACCAACGCAAACTCCGTCACATTCCCCGGCTCACACCACCATGAGCCAAGGTGACCAGGATCAAGACGCTTGGGACTTATATGACGCCCCAGTGTCGGACAACAGTCCGGAGGCATATCCAACAAAGCCCTCACCACCAGAAGACAGCACAGCATATTCTCAAGTGGTGGCTAGAGCAACACAATTCCACAACGTAAACCTCCACTCAGAACAAGTCGAGGATGACTTTTTATTCAACACCCTCTCCTCCACCCACAGCTCCTACCAAAGCCTGCCTATGCTGCCAGATATGCTTCGGCACGCAAAGGAAATCTTCAAGGAGCCGGTCAAAAGTAGGGCAATAACGCCAAGGGTGGAAAAGAAATATAAGGCACCTCCTACAGACCCTGTTTTCATCACCACACAGCTGCCACCAGATTCCGTCGTAGTAGGAGCAGCTCGGAAAAGAGCCAACTCCCACACATCTGGGGATGCACCACCCCCAGATAAAGAGAGCCGCAAGTTCGATGCAGCTGGGAAAAGAGTCGCAGTACAAGCTGCAAACCAGTGGCGCATCGCTAACTCTCAAGCACTACTTGCGCGCTATGACAGAGCCCATTGGGATGAGATGCAACACCTCATCGAGCATCTACCCAAGGAACTACAAAAAAGGGCAAAGCAGGTGGTTGAGGAAGGACAGAACATATCAAATAACCAGATACGATCTTCTATGGACGCAGCAGACACAGCTGCAAGAACAATTAATACATCTGTGACCATTAGAAGGCACGCATGGCTAAGAACGTCTGGGTTCAAACCAGAGATACAGCAGGCAGTGCTCAATATGCCATTCAACGAAAAACAAATGTTCGGACCAGAAGTGGACACGGCAATCGAAAAACTTAAAAAAGACACTGACACTGCTAAAGCCATGGGCGCACTCTACTCCCCGCAGAGCAGAGGAACCTACAGCACCTTCCGCAAGACACCCTTTAGAGGGGGGTTTCGGGGTCAGGCCACACAAGCCAGCACCTCGCAGGCAACACCGTCCAGCTACCAGGGACAGTACAGGGGAGGCATTCGGGGCCAATACAGAGGAGGACAATTCCCTAGGAATAGAGGAAAATTTCAAAGCCCCAAAACCCCTACAACCAAGCAGTGACTCAGATGTCACTCACCCCCTCCACACAACACCAGTGGGGGGAAGAATAGGTCATTATTACAAAGCATGGGAGGAAATAACTACAGACACTTGGGTCTTAGCAATTATCCAACATGGTTATTGCATAGAATTCCTACAATTCCCTCCAAACATACCACCAAAAGCACAGAATTTATCAAAACAACATTCCGAACTTCTGGAAATAGAAGTTCAAGCACTATTGCAAAAGAATGCAATCGAATTAGTACCAAACACACAAACAAACACAGGAGTCTATTCACTGTACTTCTTAATACCAAAAAAGGACAAAACACTGAGACCAATCCTAGACCTCAGAATACTAAACACCTACTTCAAATCAGACCACTTTCACATGGTCACTCTACAAGAGGTGTTACCATTGCTAAAACTACAGGACTACATGACAACCTTAGACCTCAAAGACGCGTATTTCCATATACCAATACATCAATCTCACAGAAAATACCTACGGTTCGTATTCAAAGGAATACATTACCAATTCAAAGTATTGCCTTTTGGTTTAACAACCGCACCAAGAGTCTTTACAAAATGTCTAGCAGTAGTGGCTGCACACATCAGAAGGCAGCAAATACATGTATTCCCATATCTAGACGACTGGCTAATCAAAACCAATTCACTAACAAAGTGCTTACAACACACAAATCAAATCATACAAACCCTCTACAAACTAGGTTTCACCGTCAACTTTGCAAAATCCAACATTTTGCCGTGCAAAGTACAACAATACCTGGGAGCCATAATAGACACAACAAAAGGAGTAGCCACTCCAAGTCCACAAAGAATTCAAAATTTCAACAAGATCATACAACACATGTATCCAACACAAACAATACAAGCAAAGATGATATTACAACTCCTAGGCATGATGTCTTCATGCATAGCCATTGTCCCGAACGCAAGACTACACATGAGGCCCTTACAACAGTGCCTAGCATCACAATGGTCACAAGCACAGGGTCACCTTCTAGATCTGGTGTTGATAGACCGCCAAACTTACCTCTCGCTTCTATGGTGGAACAGTATAAATTTAAAAAAAGGGCGGCCATTCCAAGACCCAGTGCCACAATACGTAATAACAACAGATGCTTCCATGACAGGGTGGGGAGCACACCTCGATCAACACAGCATACAAGGACAATGGAACGTACATCAAACAAAACTGCATATAAATCACCTAGAAATGATAGCAGTTTTTCAAGCATTAAGGGCTTTCCAACCAATTATAACTCACAAATACATTCTTGTCAAAACAGACAACATGACAACAATGTATTATCTAAACAAACAGGGGGGGACACACTCAACGCAGTTGAGCCTTCTAGCACAGAAGATATGGCGATGGGCAATTCACAACCACATTCGCCTAATAGCGCAGTTTATTCCAGGGATCCAGAATCAACTTGCAGACAATCTCTCTTGAGATCACCAACAAGTCCACGAATGGGAAATTCACCCCCAAATTCTAAACACTTACTTCAGACTCTGGGGAACACCTCAAATAGACTTGTTTGCAACAAGAGAGAACGCAAAATGCCAAAACTTCGCATCCAGATACCCACACAGGCAGTCCCAAGGCAATGCCCTATGGAGGAACTGGTCAGGGATATTTGCCTACGCTTTTCCTCCTCTCCCTCTCCTTCCTTATCTGGTAAACAAATTGAGTCAAAACAAACTCAAACTCATTTTAATAGCACCAACTTGGGCAAGGCAACCCTGGTACACAACACTGCTAGACCTATCAGTAGTACCCCACATCAAATTGCCCAACAGGCCGGATCTGTTAACACAACACAACCAACAGATCAGACATCCAGCATCGCTGAATCTAGCAATCTGGCTCCTGAAATCCTAGAATTCGGACACTTACAACTTACCCAAGAATGTATGTGTAAGGAAATGCCTCCTTGGCATGGTTGCCCCCTGACTTTTTGCCTTTGCTGATGCTATGTTTACAATTGAAAGTGTGCTGAGGCCTGCTAACCAGGCCCCAGCACCAGTGTTCTTTCCCTAACCTGTACTTTTGTATCCACAATTGGCAGACCCTGGCATCCAGATAAGTCCCTTGTAACTGGTACTTCTAGTACCAAGGGCCCTGATGCCAAGGAAGGTCTCTAAGGGCTGCAGCATGTCTTATGCCACCCTGGAGACCTCTCACTCAGCACAGACACACTGCTTGCCAGCTTGTGTGTGCTAGTGAGGACAAAACGAGTAAGTCGACATGGCACTCCCCTCAGGGTGCCATGCCAGCCTCTTACTGCCTATGCAGTATAGGTAAGACACCCCTCTAGCAGGCCTTACAGCCCTAAGGCAGGGTGCACTATACCATAGGTGAGGGTACCAGTGCATGAGCATGGTACCCCTACAGTGTCTAAACAAAACCTTAGACATTGTAAGTGCAGGGTAGCCATAAGAGTATATGGTCTGGGAGTTTGTCAACCACGAACTCCACAGCACCATAATGGCTACACTGAAAACTGGGAAGTTTGGTATCAAACTTCTCAGCACAATAAATGCACACTGATGCCAGTGTACATTTTATTGTAAAATACACCCCAGAGGGCACCTTAGAGGTGCCCCCTGAAACTTAACCGACTATCTGTGTAGGCTGACTAGTTTTAGCAGCCTGCCACAAACCGAGACATGTTGCTGGCCCCATGGGGAGAGTGCCTTTGTCACTCTGAGGCCAGTAACAAAGCCTGCACTGGGTGGAGATGCTAACACCTCCCCCAGGCAGGAATTGTCACACCTGGCGGTGAGCCTCAAAGGCTCACCTCCTTTGTGCCAACCCAGCAGGACACTCCAGCTAGTGGAGTTGCCCGCCCCCTCCGGCCAGGCCCCACTTTTGGCGGCAAGGCCGGAGAAGATAATGAGAAAAACAAGGAGGAGTCACTGGCCAGTCAGGACAGCCCCTAAGGTGTCCTGAGCTGAAGTGACTCTAACTTTTAGAAATCCTCCATCTTGCAGATGGAGGATTCCCCCAATAGGGTTAGGATTGTGACCCCCTCCCCTTGGGAGGAGGCACAAAGAGGGTGTACCCACCCTCAGGGCTAGTAGCCATTGGCTACTAACCCCCCAGACCTAAACACGCCCTTAAATTTAGTATTTAAGGGCTACCCTGAACCCTAGAAAATTAGATTCCTGCAACTACAAGAAGAAGGACTGCCTAGCTGAAAACCCCTGCAGAGGAAGACCAGAAGACGACAACTGCCTTGGCTCCAGAAACTCACCGGCCTGTCTCCTGCCTTCCAAAGATCCTGCTCCAGCGACGCCTTCCAAAGGGACCAGCGACCTCGACATCCTCTGAGGACTGCCCCGGCTTCGAAAAGACAAGAAACTCCCGAGGACAGCGGACCTGCTCCAAGAAAAGCTGCAACTTTGTTTCCAGCAGCTTTAAAGAACCCTGCAAGTTCCCCGCAAGAAGCGTGAGACTTGCAACACTGCACCCGGCGACCCCGACTCGGCTGGTGGCGATCCAACACCTCAGGAGGGACCCCAGGACTACTCTAAGACTGTGAGTACAAAAACCTGTCCCCCCTGAGCCCCCACAGCGCCGCCTGCAGAGGGAATCCCGAGGCTTCCCCTGACCGCGACTCTTTGAATCCTAAGTCCCGACACCTGGGAGAGACCCTGCACCCGCAGCCCCCAGGACCTGAAGGACCGGACTTTCACTGGAGGAGTGACCCCCAGGAGTCCCTCTCCCTTGACCAAGTGGAGGTTTCCCCGAGGAACCCCCCCCTTGCCTGCCTGCAGCGCTGAAGAGATCCCTAGATCTCCCATTGACTTCCATTACAAACCCGACGCTTGTTTCTACACTGCACCCGGCCGCCCCCGCGCTGCTGAGGGTGAAATTTCTGTGTGGGCTTGTGTCCCCCCCGGTGCCCTACAAAACCCCCCTGGTCTGCCCTCCGAAGACGCGGGTACTTACCTGCAAGCAGACCGGAACCGGGGCACCCCCTTCTCTCCATTCTAGCCTATGTGTTTTGGGGCACCACTTTGAACTCTGCACCTGACCGGCCCTGAGCTGCTGGTGTGGTGACTTTGGGGTTGCTCTGAACCCCCAACGGTGGGCTACCTTGGACCAAGAACTAAGCCCTGTAAGTGTCTTACTTACCTGGTTAACCTAACAAATACTTACCTCCCCTAGGAACTGTGAAAATTGCACTGTGTCCACTTTTAAAACAGCTATTTGTGAATAACTTGAAAAGTATACATGCAATTTTGATGATTTGAAGTTCCTAAAGTACTTACCTGCAATACCTTTCGAATGAGATATTACATGTAGAATTTGAACCTGTGGTTCTTAAAATAAACTAAGAAAAGATATTTTTCTATACAAAAACCTATTGGCTGGATTTGTCTCTGAGTGTGTGTACCTCATTTATTGTCTATGTGTATGTACAACAAATGCTTAACACTACTCCTTGGATAAGCCTACTGCTCGACCACACTACCACAAAATAGAGCATTAGTATTATCTCTTTTTGCCACTATCTTACCTCTAAGGGGAACCCTTGGACTCTGTGCATACTATTCCTTACTTTGAAATAGTGCATACAGAGCCAACTTCCTACATTGGTGGATCAGCGGTGGGGTACAAGACTTTGCATTTGCTGGACTACTCAGCCAATACCTGATCACACGACAAATTCCAAAATTGTCATTAGAAATTCATTTTTGCAATTTGAAATTTTTCAAAATTCTTAAAAAGTCCTGCTAGGGCCTTGTGTGTTAAGTCCCTGTTTAGCATTGTCTTTTTAGAGTTTAAAAGTTTGTTAACAGTTTGAAATTAGATTCTAGAAACAGTTTTAGATTCTTTAAAAAGTATTCCAACTCTTAGCAGAATAATGTCTGATACAGAGATGCAGGTGGTGGAACTCGACACCACACCTTACCTCCATCTTAAGATGAGGGAGCTAAGGTCTCTCTGTAATATCAAAAAAATAACCATTGGCTCCAGACCTACCAAAATTCAGCTCCAGGAGCTGTTGGCAGAGTTTGAAAAAGCCAACCCCTCTGATGATGACCTCACAGAGGAAGAAATTAGTGACTTGGAGGCCAATGTCCCTCCTCCAGTCCTAAATAGGGAGAACAGGACCCCTCAAGTCCTGTCTCCAACTGTGTTAGTCAGAAATAGTGAGTCCCTCACAGGAGGGTCCCACATTTCTGAAATCACTGAGGATGCTCTCAGTGAAGATGACCTCCTGTTAGCCAGGATGGCCAGAAGATTGGCTTTAGAGAGACAGCTCCTAGCCATAGAAAGGGAAAGACAAGAGATGGGCCTAGGACCCATCAATGGTGGCAGCAATATAAATAGGGTCAGAGATTCTCCTGACATGTTAAAAATCCCCAAAGGGATTGTGACAAAATATGAAGATGGTGATGACATCACCAAATGGTTCACAGCTTTTGAGAGGGCTTGTGTAACCAGAAAAGTGAACAGATCTCACTGGGGTGCTCTCCTTTGGGAAATGTTCACTGGAAAGTGTAGGGATAGACTCCTCACACTCTCTGGAAAAGATGCAGAATCTTATGACCTCATGAAGGGTACCCTGATTGAGGGCTTTGGATTCTCCACTGAGGAGTACAGGATTAGGTTCAGGGGGGCTCAAAAATCCTCGAGCCAGACCTGGGTTGACTTTGTTGACTACTCAGTGAAAACACTAGATGGTTGGATTCAAGGCAGTGGTGTAAGTAATTATGATGGGCTGTACAATTTATTTGTGAAAGAACACCTATTGAGTAATTGTTTCAATGATAAACTGCATCAGCATCTGGTAGACCTAGGACCAATTTCTCCCCAAGAATTGGGAAAGAAGGCGGACCATTGGGTCAAGACAAGGGTGTCCAAGACTTCAACAGGGGGTGACCAAAAGAAAGGGGTCACAAAGACTCCCCAGGGGAAGGGTGATGAGACAACCAAAACTAAAAATAGTAAAGAGTCTTCTACAGGCCCCCAAAAACCTGCACAGGAGGGTGGGCCCAGAGCCTCTTCACAAAACAATGGGTACAAGGGTAAAAACTTTGATCCCAAAAAGGCCTGGTGTCATAGCTGTAAACAGCATGGACACCAAACTGGAGACAAGGCCTGTCCCAAGAAAGGTTCCACTCCAAACTCCCATCCAGGTAACACTGGTATGGCTAGTCTCCAAGTGGGATCAACAGTGTGCCCAGAGCAAATCAGGGTCCACACTGAAGCTACTCTAGTTTCTGAGGGTGGGGTGGATTTAGCCACACTAGCTGTCTGGCCGCCTAACATGCAAAAATACAGACAGCAACTCTTAATTAATGGGACTAGAATAGAGGGCCTGAGGGATACAGGTGCCAGTGTCACCATGGTGACAGAGAAACTGGTTTCCCCTGGCCAATACCTGACTGGAAAAACTTACACAGTCACCAACGCTGACAATCAGAGAAAAGTACATCCCATGGCAATGGTTACTTTAGAATGGGGAGGGGTCAATGGCCTGAAACAGGTGGTGGTCTCCTCAAATATCCCAGTGGACTGTCTGCTTGGAAATGACCTGGAGTCCTCAGCATGGGCTGAGGTAGAACTAAAAACCCATGCAGCAATGCTGGGTATCCCTGAACTGGTGTGTGTGAAAACAAGAGCGCAATGCAAGGCACAGGGTGAACAAGTAGAGCTGGAGTCTGGAAGAATGGCCCAGCCTACCAAGAGAACAGGAAAGTCAGTTGGGAAACCAACTGCAACACAGCAAAAGAAAGGGAACCTCTCTTCTCAGGAAGAAGTTCTGCCCTCTGAGGGAACTGAGCCTTTGGAGCTTGAACCTTACCAGGTTGAGCTCTTAGGCCCAGGGGGACCCTCAAGGGAGGAGCTGTGTAAGGGACAAGAAACCTGTCCCTCTCTTGAAGGCCTTAGGCAGCAAGCTGCTGAAGAGTCCAAAGGCAAGAAAAATGGAACACATAGGGTCTATTGGGAAGATGGGCTCCTGTACACTGAGGCCAGAGACCCCAAACCTGGTGCCACTAGGAGAGTGGTAGTGCCTCAGCTGTTCAGGAAGTTCATCCTAACATTGGCCCATGACATTCCCCTTGCTGGACATTTGGGACAAACCAAGACGTGGGAGAGGTTAGTCAACCACTTCTACTGGCCCAATATGTCCAACATGGTTAAGGAGTTTTGCCTCTCCTGCCCCACCTGTCAAGCCAGTGGTAAGACAGGTGGACATCCAAAGGCCCCCCTCATTCCACTTCCAGTGGTGGGGGTTCCCTTTGAAAGAGTGGGTGTGGACATAGTTGGTCCACTAGAACCTCCCACAGCCTCAGGAAATATGTATATCCTGGTAGTAGTGGATCATGCTACCAGGTATCCTGAAGCTATTCCCCTTAGGTCGACTACTGCCCCTGCAGTAGCCAAGGCCCTCATTGGTATCTTTACCAGAGTGGGTTTCCCTAAGGAGGTGGTGTCTGACAGAGGTACCAACTTCATGTCAGCATACCTAAAGCACATGTGGAATGAGTGTGGAGTGACTTATAAATTCACTACACCATACCATCCACAAACTAATGGCTTGGTTGAGAGATTCAACAAGACATTAAAAGGCATGATCATGGGGCTCCCAGAAAAACTCAAAAGGAGATGGGATGTCCTCTTGCCATGTCTGCTTTTCGCTTACAGAGAGGTGCCACAGAAGGGAGTAGGATTCTCACCCTTTGAACTTCTGTTTGGTCATCCTGTAAGGGGACCACTTGCCCTTGTTAAAGAAGGCTGGGAGAGACCTCTCCATGAGCCTAAACAGGACATAGTGGACTATGTACTTGGCCTTCGCTCTAGAATGGCAGAGTACATGGAAAAGGCAACCAAAAACCTTGAGGCCAGCCAACAGCTCCAGAAGTTTTGGTATGACCAAAAGGCTGCACTGGTTGAGTTCCAACCAGGGCAGAAAGTCTGGGTTCTGGAGCCTGTGGCTCCCAGGGCACTCCAGGACAAATGGAGTGGCCCTTACCCAGTGCTAGAAAGGAAGAGTCAGGTCACCTACCTGGTAGACCTGGGCACAAGCAGGAGCCCCAAGAGGGTGATCCATGTGAACCGCCTTAAACTCTTCCATGACAGGGCTGATGTGAATCTGTTGATGGTAACAGATGAGGATCAGGAGGCAGAGAGTGAACCTCTCCCTGATCTTCTGTCATCAGACCCAAAAGATGGCACAGTAGATGGAGTGATCTACTCAGACACCCTCTCTGGCCAACAGCAAGCTGATTGTAGGAGAGTCCTACAACAGTTTCCTGAACTCTTCTCCTTAACCCCTGGTCAGACACACCTGTGTACCCATGATGTGGACACAGGAGACAGCATGCCTGTCAAAAACAAAATCTTTAGACAGTCTGACCATGTTAAGGAAAGCATCAAGGTGGAAGTCCACAAGATGCTGGAATTGGGAGTAATTGAGCGCTCTGACAGCCCCTGGGCTAGCCCAGTGGTCTTAGTCCCCAAACCTCACACCAAAGATGGAAAGAAAGAGATGAGGTTTTGTGTGGACTACAGAGGGCTCAATTCTGTCACCAAGACAGATGCTCATCCAATTCCAAGAGCTGATGAGCTCATAGATAAATTAGGTGCTGCCAAATTCTTAAGTACCTTTGACTTGACAGCAGGGTACTGGCAAATAAAAATGGCACCTGGAGCAAAAGAGAAAACAGCATTCTCCACACCTGATGGGCATTATCAGTTTACTGTTATGCCCTTTGGTTTAAAGAATGCCCCTGCCACCTTCCAAAGGTTGGTGAATCAAGTCCTTGCTGGCTTGGAGTCCTTTAGCACAGCTTATCTTGATGATATTGCTGTCTTTAGCTCCACCTGGCAGGATCACCTGGTCCACCTGAAGAAGGTTTTGAAGGCTCTGCAATCTGCAGGCCTCTCTATCAAGGCATCCAAATGCCAGATAGGGCAGGGAACTGTGGTTTACTTGGGCCACCTTGTAGGTGGAGGCCAAGTTCAGCCACTCCAACCCAAGATCCAGACTATTCTGGACTGGGTAGCTCCAAAAACCCAGACTCAAGTCAGGGCATTCCTTGGCTTGACTGGGTATTACAGGAGGTTTGTGAAGGGATATGGATCCATTGTGACAGCCCTCACTGAACTCACCTCCAAGAAAATGCCCAAGAAAGTGAACTGGACTGTGGAATGCCAACAGGCCTTTGACACCCTGAAACAAGCAATGTGCTCAGCACCAGTTCTAAAAGCTCCAGATTATTCTAAGCAGTTCATTGTGCAGACTGATGCCTCTGAACATGGGATAGGGGCAGTTTTGTCCCAAACAAATGATGATGGCCTTGACCAGCCTGTTCCTTTCATTAGCAGGAGGTTACTCCCCAGGGAGCAGCGTTGGAGTGCCATTGAGAGGGAGGCCTTTGCTGTGGTTTGGTCCCTGAAGAAGCTGAGACCATACCTCTTTGGGACTCACTTCCTAGTTCAAACTGACCACAGACCTCTCAAATGGCTGATGCAAATGAAAGGTGAAAATCCTAAACTGTTGAGGTGGTCCATCTCCCTACAGGGAATGGACTTTATAGTGGAACACAGACCTGGGACTGCCCATGCCAATGCAGATGGCCTTTCCAGGTTCTTCCACTTAGAAAATGAAGACTCTCTTGGGAAAGGTTAGTCTCATCCTCTTTCGTTTGGGGGGGGGTTGTGTAAGGAAATGCCTCCTTGGCATGGTTGCCCCCTGACTTTTTGCCTTTGCTGATGCTATGTTTACAATTGAAAGTGTGCTGAGGCCTGCTAACCAGGCCCCAGCACCAGTGTTCTTTCCCTAACCTGTACTTTTGTATCCACAATTGGCAGACCCTGGCATCCAGATAAGTCCCTTGTAACTGGTACTTCTAGTACCAAGGGCCCTGATGCCAAGGAAGGTCTCTAAGGGCTGCAGCATGTCTTATGCCACCCTGGAGACCTCTCACTCAGCACAGACACACTGCTTGCCAGCTTGTGTGTGCTAGTGAGGACAAAACGAGTAAGTCGACATGGCACTCCCCTCAGGGTGCCATGCCAGCCTCTCACTGCCTATGCAGTATAGGTAAGACACCCCTCTAGCAGGCCTTACAGCCCTAAGGCAGGGTGCACTATACCATAGGTGAGGGTACCAGTGCATGAGCATGGTACCCCTACAGTGTCTAAACAAAACCTTAGACATTGTAAGTGCAGGGTAGCCATAAGAGTATATGGTCTGGGAGTTTGTCAACCACGAACTCCACAGCACCATAATGGCTACACTGAAAACTGGGAAGTTTGGTATCAAACTTCTCAGCACAATAAATGCACACTGATGCCAGTGTACATTTTATTGTAAAATACACCCCAGAGGGCACTTTAGAGGTGCCCCCTGAAACTTAACCGACTATCTGTGTAGGCTGACTAGTTTTAGCAGCCTGCCACAAACCGAGACATGTTGCTGGCCCCATGGGGAGAGTGCCTTTGTCACTCTGAGGCCAGTAACAAAGCCTGCACTGGGTGGAGATGCTAACACCTCCCCCAGGCAGGAATTGTCACACCTGGCGGTGAGCCTCAAAGGCTCACCTCCTTTGTGCCAACCCAGCAGGACACTCCAGCTAGTGGAGTTGCCCGCCCCCTCCGGCCAGGCCCCACTTTTGGCGGCAAGGCCGGAGAAGATAATGAGAAAAACAAGGAGGAGTCACTGGCCAGTCAGGACAGCCCCTAAGGTGTCCTGAGCTGAAGTGACTCTAACTTTTAGAAATCCTCCATCTTGCAGATGGAGGATTCCCCCAATAGGGTTAGGATTGTGACCCCCTCCCCTTGGGAGGAGGCACAAAGAGGGTGTACCCACCCTCAGGGCTAGTAGCCATTGGCTACTAACCCCCCAGACCTAAACACGCCCTTAAATTTAGTATTTAAGGGCTACCCTGAACCCTAGAAAATTAGATTCCTGCAACTACAAGAAGAAGGACTGCCTAGCTGAAAACCCCTGCAGAGGAAGACCAGAAGACGACAACTGCCTTGGCTCCAGAAACTCACCGGCCTGTCTCCTGCCTTCCAAAGATCCTGCTCCAGCGACGCCTTCCAAAGGGACCAGCGACCTCGACATCCTCTGAGGACTGCCCCGGCTTCGAAAAGACAAGAAACTCCCGAGGACAGCGGACCTGCTCCAAGAAAAGCTGCAACTTTGTTTCCAGCAGCTTTAAAGAACCCTGCAAGTTCCCCGCAAGAAGCGTGAGACTTGCAACACTGCACCCGGCGACCCCGACTCGGCTGGTGGCGATCCAACACCTCAGGAGGGACCCCAGGACTACTCTAAGACTGTGAGTACAAAAACCTGTCCCCCCTGAGCCCCCACAGCGCCGCCTGCTCTGTATGTGCTATTTCAAAGTAAGGAATAGCATGCACAGAGTCCAAGGGTTCCCCTTAGAGGTAAAATAGTGGTAAAAATAGATAATACTAATGCTCTAATTTGTGGTAGTGTGGTCGAGCAGTAGGCTTATCCAAGGAGTAGTGTTAAGCATTTGTTGTACATACACATAGACAATAAATGAGGTACACACACTCAGAGACAAATCCAGCCAATAGGTTTTTGTATAAAAAAATATCTTTTCTTAGTTTATTTTAAGAACCACAGGTTCAAATTCTACATGTAATATCTCATTCGAAAGGTATTGCAGGTAAGTACTTTAGGAACTTCAAATCATCAAAATTGCATGTATACTTTTCAAGTTATTCACAAATAGCTGTTTTAAAAGTGGACACAGTGCAATTTTCACAGTTCCTAGGGGAGGTAAGTATTTGTTAGGTTAACCAGGTAAGTAAGACACTTACAGGGCTTAGTTCTTGGTCCAAGGTAGCCCACCGTTGGGGGTTCAGAGCAACCCCAAAGTCACCACACCAGCAGCTCAGGGCCGGTCAGGTGCAGAGTTCAAAGTGGTGCCCCAAAACACATAGGCTAGAATGGAGAGAAGGGGGTGCCCCGGTTCCGGTCTGCTTGCAGGTAAGTACCCGCGTCTTCGGAGGGCAGACCAGGGGGGTTTTGTAGGGCACCGGGGAGGACACAAGCCCACACAGAAATTTCACCCTCAGCAGCGCGGGGGCGGCCGGGTGCAGTGTAGAAACAAGCGTCGGGTTTGTAATGGAAGTCAATGGGAGATCTAGGGATCTCTTCAGCGCTGCAGGCAGGCAAGGGGGGGGTTCCTCGGGGAAACCTCCACTTGGTCAAGGGAGAGGGACTCCTGGGGGTCACTCCTCCAGTGAAAGTCCGGTCCTTCAGGTCCTGGGGGCTGCGGGTGCAGGGTCTCTCCCAGGTGTCGGGACTTAGGATTCAAAGAGTCGCGGGCAGGGGAAGCCTCGGGATTCCCTCTGCAGGCGGCGCTGTGGGGGCTCAGGGGGGACAGGTCTTGGTACTCACAGTCTTAGAGTAGTCCTGGGGTCCCTCCTGAAGTGTTGGATCGCCACCAGCCGAGTCGGGGTCGCCGGGTGCAGTGTTGCAAGTCTCACGCTTCTTGCGGGGGGCTTGCAGGGTTCTTTAAAGCTGCTGGAAACAAAGTTGCAGCTTTTCTTGGAGCAGGTCCGCTGTCCTCGGGAGTTTCTTGTCTTTTCGAAGCAGGGGCAGTCCTCAGGGGATGTCGAGGTCGATGGTCCCTTTGGAAGGCGTCGCTGGAGCAGGATCTTTGGAAGGCAGGAGACAGGCCGGTGAGTTTCTGGAGCCAAGGCAGTTGTCGTCTTCTGGTCTTCCTCTGCAGGGGTTTTCAGCTAGGCAGTCCTTCTTCTTGTAGTTGCAGGAATCTAATTTTCTAGGGTTCAGGGTAGCCCTTAAATACTAAATTTAAGGGCGTGTTTAGGTCTGGGGGGTTAGTAGCCAATGGCTACTAGCCCTGAGGGTGGGTACACCCTCTTTGTGCCTCCTCCCAAGGGGAGGGGGTCACATCCCTAATCCTATTGGGGGAATCCTCCATCTGCAAGATGGAGGATTTCTAAAAGTTAGAGTCACCTCAGCTCAGGACACCTTAGGGGCTGTCCTGACTGGCCAGTGACTCCTCCTTGTTGCTTTCTTTGTTCCCTCCAGCCTTGCCGCCAAAAGTGGGGGCCGTGGCCGGAGGGGGCGGGCAACTCCACTAAGCTGGAGTGCCCTGCTGGGCTGTGACAAAGGGGTGAGCCTTTGAGGCTCACCGCCAGGTGTTACAGCTCCTGCCTGGGGGAGGTGTTAGCATCTCCACCCAGTGCAGGCTTTGTTACTGGCCTCAGAGTGACAAAGGCACTCTCCCCATGGGGCCAGCAACATGTCTCTAGTGTGGCAGGCTGCTGGAACCAGTCAGCCTACACAGATAGTTGGTTAAGTTTCAGGGGGCACCTCTAAGGTGCCCTCTGTGGTGTATTTTACAATAAAATGTACACTGGCATCAGTGTGCATTTATTGTGCTGAGAAGTTTGATACCAAACTTCCCAGTTTTCAGTGTAGCCATTATGGTGCTGTGGAGTTCGTGTTTGACAGACTCCCAGACCATATACTCTTATGGCTACCCTGCACTTACAATGTCTAAGGTTTTGTTTAGACACTGTAGGGGTACCATGCTCATGCACTGGTACCCTCACCCATGGTATAGTGCACCCTGCCTTAGGGCTGTAAGGCCTGCTAGAGGGGTGACTGACCTATACTTGCATAGGCAGTGAGAGGCTGGCATGGCACCCTGAGGGGAGTGCCATGTCGACTTACTCGTTTTGTTCTCACTAGCACACACAAGCTGGCAAGCAGTGTGTCTGTTCTGAGTGAGGGGTCTCCAGGGTGGCATAAGACATGCTGCAGCCCTTAGAGACCTTCCTTGGCATCAGGGCCCTTGGTACTAGAAGTACCAGTTACAAGGGACTTATCTGGATGCCAGGGTCTGCCAATTGTGGATACAAAAGTACAGGTTAGGGAAAGAACACTGGTGCTGGGGCCTGGTTAGCAGGCCTCAGCACACTTTCAATTGTAAACATAGCATCAGCAAAGGCAAAAAGTCAGGGGGCAACCATGCCAAGGAGGCATTTCCTTACACAACCCCCCCCCAAACGAAAGAGGATGAGACTAACCTTTCCCAAGAGAGTCTTCATTTTCTAAGTGGAAGAACCTGGAAAGGCCATCTGCATTGGCATGGGCAGTCCCAGGTCTGTGTTCCACTATAAAGTCCATTCCCTGTAGGGAGATGGACCACCTCAACAGTTTAGGATTTTCACCTTTCATTTGCATCAGCCATTTGAGAGGTCTGTGGTCAGTTTGAACTAGGAAGTGAGTCCCAAAGAGGTATGGTCTCAGCTTCTTCAGGGACCAAACCACAGCAAAGGCCTCCCTCTCAATGGCACTCCAACGCTGCTCCCTGGGGAGTAACCTCCTGCTAATGAAAGCAACAGGCTGGTCAAGGCCATCATCATTTGTTTGGGACAAAACTGCCCCTATCCCATGTTCAGAGGCATCTGTCTGCACAATGAACTGCTTAGAATAATCTGGAGCTTTTAGAACTGGTGCTGAGCACATTGCTTGTTTCAGGGTGTCAAAGGCCTGTTGGCATTCCACAGTCCAGTTCACTTTCTTGGGCATTTTCTTGGAGGTGAGTTCAGTGAGGGCTGTCACAATGGATCCATATCCCTTCACAAACCTCCTGTAATACCCAGTCAAGCCAAGGAATGCCCTGACTTGAGTCTGGGTTTTTGGAGCTACCCAGTCCAGAATAGTCTGGATCTTGGGTTGGAGTGGCTGAACTTGGCCTCCACCTACAAGGTGACCCAAGTAAACCACAGTTCCCTGCCCTATCTGGCATTTGGATGCCTTGATAGAGAGGCCTGCAGATTGCAGAGCCTTCAAAACCTTCTTCAGGTGGACCAGGTGATCCTGCCAGGTGGAGCTGAAGACAGCAATATCATCAAGATAAGCTGTGCTAAAGGACTCCAAGCCAGCAAGGACTTGATTCACCAACCTTTGGAAGGTGGCAGGGGCATTCTTTAAACCAAAGGGCATAACAGTAAACTGATAATGCCCATCAGGTGTGGAGAATGCTGTTTTCTCTTTTGCTCCAGGTGCCATTTTTATTTGCCAGTACCCTGCTGTCAAGTCAAAGGTACTTAAGAATTTGGCAGCACCTAATTTATCTATGAGCTCATCAGCTCTAGGAATTGGATGAGCATCTGTCTTGGTGACAGAATTGAGCCCTCTGTAGTCCACACAAAACCTCATCTCTTTCTTTCCATCTTTGGTGTGAGGTTTGGGGACTAAGACCACTGGGCTAGCCCAGGGGCTGTCAGAGCGCTCAATTACTCCCAATTCCAGCATCTTGTGGACTTCCACCTTAATGCTTTCCTTAACATGGTCAGACTGTCTAAAGATTTTGTTTTTGACAGGCATGCTGTCTCCTGTGTCCACATCATGGGTACACAGGTGTGTCTGACCAGGGGTTAGGGAGAAGAGTTCAGGAAACTGTTGTAGGACTCTCCTACAATCAGCTTGTTGTTGGCCAGAGAGGGTGTCTGAGTAGAGCACTCCATCTACTGAGCCATCTTTTGGGTCTGATGACAGAAGATCAGGGAGAGGTTCACTCTCTGCCTCCTGATCCTCATCTGTTACCATCAACAGATTCACATCAGCCCTGTCATGGAAGAGCTTAAGGCGGTTCACATGGATCACCCTCTTGGGGCTCCTGCTTGTGCCCAGGTCCACCAGGTAGGTGACCTGACTCTTCCTTTCTAGTACTGGGTAAGGGCCACTCCATTTGTCCTGGAGTGCCCTGGGAGCCACAGGCTCCAGAACCCAGACTTTCTGCCCTGGTTGGAACTCAACCAGTGCAGCCTTTTGGTCATACCAAAACTTCTGGAGCTGTTGGCTGGCCTCAAGGTTTTTGGTTGCCTTTTCCATGTACTCTGCCATTCTAGAGCGAAGGCCAAGTACATAGTCCACTATGTCTTGTTTAGGCTCATGAAGAGGTCTCTCCCAGCCTTCTTTAACAAGAGCAAGTGGTCCCCTTACAGGGTGACCAAACAGAAGTTCAAAGGGTGAGAATCCTACTCCCTTCTGTGGCACCTCTCTGTAAGCAAAAAGCAGACATGGCAAGAGGACATCCCATCTCCTTTTGAGTTTTTCTGGGAGCCCCATGATCATGCCTTTTAATGTCTTGTTGAACCTTTCAACTAAGCCATTAGTTTGTGGATGGTATGGTGTAGTGAATTTATAAGTCACTCCACACTCATTCCACATGTGTTTTAGGTATGCTGACATGAAGTTGGTACCTCTGTCAGACACCACCTCCTTAGGGAAACCCACTCTGGTAAAGATACCAATGAGGGCCTTGGCTACTGCAGGGGCAGTAGTCGACCTAAGGGGAATAGCTTCAGGATACCTAGTAGCATGATCCACTACTACTAGGATGTACATATTTCCTGAGGCTGTGGGAGGTTCCAGTGGACCAACTATGTCCACACCCACTCTTTCAAAGGGGACCCCCACCACTGGAAGTGGAATGAGGGGGGCCTTTGGGTGCCCACCTGTCTTACCACTGGATTGACAGGTGGGGCAGGAGAGGCAAAACTCCTTAACCTTCTGGGACATATTGGGCCAGTAGAAGTGGTTGACTAACCTCTCCCACGTCTTGGTTTGTCCCAAATGCCCAGCAAGGGGAATATCATGGGCTAAGGTCAGAATAAACTCTCTGAACGACTGAGGCACTACCACTCTCCTAGTGGCACCAGGTTTGGGGTCTCTGGCCTCAGTGTACAGGAGCCCATCTTCCCAATAGACCCTATGTGTTCCATTTTTCTTGCCCTTGGACTCTTCAGCAGCTTGCTGCCTAAGGCCTTCAAGAGAGGGACAGGTTTCTTGTCCCTTACACAGCTCCTCCCTTGAGGGTCCCCCTGGGCCTAAGAGCTCAACCTGATAAGGTTCAAGCTCCAAAGGCTCAGTTCCCTCAGAGGGCAGAACTTCTTCCTGAGAAGAGAGGTTCCCTTTTTCTGACTGTGTTGCAGTTGGTTTCCCAACTGACTTTCCTTTTCTCTTGGTAGGCTGGGCCATTTTTCCAGACTCCAGCTCTACTTTTTCACCCTGTGCCTTGCACTGTGCTCTTGTTTTTACACACACCAGTTCAGGGATACCCAGCATGGCTGCATGGGTTTTTAGTTCTACCTCAGCCCATGCTGAGGACTCCAGGTCATTTCCAAGCAGACAGTCTACTGGGATGTTTGAGGAGACCACCACCTGTTTCAGGCCATTGACCCCTCCCCATTCTAAAGTTACCATTGCCATGGGATGTGCTTTAGTTTGATTGTCAGCATTGGTGACTGTATAAGTTTTTCCAGTCAGGTATTGGCCAGGGGAAACCAGTTTCTCTGTCACCATGGTGACACTGGCACCTGTATCCCTCAGGCCCTCTATTCTAGTCCCATTAATTAAGAGTTGCTGTCTGTATTTTTGCATGTTAGGCGGCCAGACAGCTAGTGTGGCTAAATCCACCCCACCCTCAGAAACTAGAGTAGCTTCAGTGTGGACCCTGATTTGCTCTGGGCACACTGTTGATCCCACTTGGAGACTAGCCATACCAGTGTTACCTGGATGGGAGTTTGGAGTGGAACCTTTCTTGGGACAGGCCTTGTCTCCAGTTTGGTGTCCATGCTGTTTACAGCTATGACACCAGGCCTTTTTGGGATCAAAGTTTTTACCCTTGTACCCATTGTTTTGTGAAGAGGCTCTGGGCCCACCCTCCTGGGCAGGTTTTTGGGGGCCTGTAGAAGACTCTTTACTATTTTTAGTTTTGGTTGTCTCATCACCCTTCCCCTGGGGAGTCTTTGTGACCCCTTTCTTTTGGTCACCCCCTGTTGAAGTCTTGGACACCCTTGTCTTGACCCAATGGTCCGCCTTCTTTCCCAATTCTTGGGGAGAAATTGGTCCTAGGTCTACCAGATGCTGATGCAGTTTATCATTGAAACAATTACTTAACAGGTGTTCTTTCACAAATAAATTGTACAGCCCATCATAATTACTTACACCACTGCCTTGAATCCAACCATCTAGTGTTTTCACTGAGTAGTCTACAAAGTCAACCCAGGTCTGGCTCGAGGATTTTTGAGCCCCCCTGAATCTAATCCTATACTCCTCAGTGGAGAATCCAAAGCCCTCAATCAGGGTACCCTTCATGAGGTCATAAGATTCTGCATCTTGTCCAGAGAGTGTGAGGAGTCTATCCCTACACTTTCCTGTGAACATTTCCCAAAGGAGAGCACCCCAGTGAGATCTGTTCACTTTTCTGGTTACACAAGCCCTCTCAAAAGCTGTGAACCATTTGGTGATGTCATCACCATCTTCATATTTAGTTACAATCCCTTTAGGGATTTTCAACATGTCAGGAGAATCTCTGACCCTATTTATGTTGCTGCCACCATTGATGGGTCCTAGGCCCATCTCTTGTCTTTCCCTCTCTATGGCTAGGATCTGTCTTTCCAAAGCCAATCTTTTGGCCATCCTGGCTAACTGGATGTCCTCTTCACTGGAGTTATCCTCAGTGATTTCAGAGGTGTTGGTCTCTCCTGTGAGGGAACCAGCATCTCTGACTATTATTTTTGGAGTCAGGGTTTGAGGGACCCTGTTCTCCCTAGATAGGACTGGTAGGGGGGAATTTTCCTCCAAGTCACTATCCTCTTCCTCTGAGTTGCCACCCTCAGAGGGGTTGGCCTTTTCAAACTCTGCCAAAAGCTCCTGGAGCTGTATTTTGGTAGGTTTGGGGCCCATTGTTATTTTCTTTATTTTACAGAGTGACCTTAGCTCCCTCATCTTAAGATGGAGGTAAGGTGTGGTGTCGAGTTCCACCACAGTCACATCTGTGCTAGACATTTTGCTTCTAAAAGTTGGAATACTTTTTAAGAATCTACAACTGGTTCTAGAATCTAATTCAAACTTTTACAAACTTTTAAACTCTAAAAGAAATGCTAAACAGGATCTAACACAAGGCCCTAGCAGGTCTTTTAAGAATTTAGAAAACTTTTCAAATTGCAAAAATCAATTTCTAATGACAATTTTGGAATTTGTCGTGTGATCAGGTATTGGCTGAGTAGTCCAGCAAATGCAAAGTCTTGTACCCCACCGCTGATCCACCAATGTAGGAAGTTGGCTCTGTATGTGCTATTTCAAAGTAAGGAATAGCATGCACAGAGTCCAAGGGTTCCCCTTAGAGGTAAAATAGTGGTAAAAATAGATAATACTAATGCTCTAATTTGTGGTAGTGTGGTCGAGCAGTAGGCTTATCCAAGGAGTAGTGTTAAGCATTTGTTGTACATACACATAGGCAATAAATGAGGTACACACACTCAGAGACAAATCCAGCCAATAGGTTTTGTTATAGAAAAATATCTTTTCTTAGTTTATTTTAAGAACCACAGGTTCAAATTCTACATGTAATATCTCATTCGAAAGGTATTGCAAGTAAGTACTTTAGGAACTTCAAATCATCAAAATTGCATGTATACTTTTCAAGTTATTCACAAATAGCTGTTTTAAAAGTGGACACTTAGTGCAATTTTCACAGTTCCTAGGGGAGGTAAGTATTTGTTAGGTTAACCAGGTAAGTAAGACACTTACAGGGCTTAGTTCTTGGTCCAAGGTAGCCCACCGTTGGGGGTTCAGAGCAACCCCAAAGTCACCACACCAGCAGCTCAGGGCCGGTCAGGTGCAGAGTTCAAAGTGGTGCCCAAAACACATAGGCTAGAATGGAGAGAAGGGGGTGCCCCGGTTCCGGTCTGCTTGCAAGTAAGTACCCGCGTCTTCGGAGGGCAGACCAGGGGGGTTTTGTAGGGCACCGGGGGGGACACAAGCCCATACAGAAATTTCACCCTCAGCAGCGCGGGGGCGGCCGGGTGCAGTGTAGAAACAAGCGTCGGGTTTGTAATGGAAGTCAATGGGAGATCTAGGGATCTCTTCAGCGCTGCAGGCAGGCAAGGGGGGGGTTCCTCGGGGAAACCTCCACTTGGTCAAGGGAGAGGGACTCCTGGGGGTCACTCCTCCAGTGGAAGTCCGGTCCTTCGGGTCCTGGGGGCTGCGGGTGCAGGGTCTCTCCCAGGTGTCGGGACTTAGGATTCAAAGAGTCGCGGTCAGGGGAAGCCTCGGGATTCCCTCTGCAGGCGGCGCTGTGGGGGCTCAGGGGGGACAGGTCTTGGTACTCACAGTCTTAGAGTAGTCCTGGGGTCCCTCCTGAAGTGTTGGATCGCCACCAGCCGAGTCGGGGTCGCCGGGTGCAGTGTTGCAAGTCTCACGCTTCTTGCGGGGGGCTTGCAGGGTTCTTTAAAGCTGCTGGAAACAAAGTTGCAGCTTTTCTTGGAGCAGGTCCGCTGTCCTCGGGAGTTTCTTGTCTTTTCGAAGCAGGGGCAGTCCTCAGGGGATGTCGAGGTCGCTGGTCCCTTTGGAAGGCGTCGCTGGAGCAGGATCTTTGGAAGGCAGGAGACAGGCCGGTGAGTTTCTGGAGCCAAGGCAGTTGTCGTCTTCTGGTCTTCCTCTGCAGGGGTTTTCAGCTAGGCAGTCCTTCTTCTTGTAGTTGCAGGAATCTAATTTTCTAGGGTTCAGGGTAGCCCTTAAATACTAAATTTAAGGGCGTGTTTAGGTCTGGGGGGTTAGTAGCCAATGGCTACTAGCCCTGAGGGTGGGTACACCCTCTTTGTGCCTCCTCCCAAGGGGAGGGGGTCACATCCCTAATCCTATTGGGGGAATCCTCCATCTGCAAGATGGAGGATTTCTAAAAGTTAGAGTCACCTCAGCTCAGGACACCTTAGGGGCTGTCCTGACTGGCCAGTGACTCCTCCTTGTTGCTTTCTTTGTTCCCTCCAGCCTTGCCGCCAAAAGTGGGGGCCGTGGCCGGAGGGGGCGGGCAACTCCACTAAGCTGGAGTGCCCTGCTGGGCTGTGACAAAGGGGTGAGCCTTTGAGGCTCACCGCCAGGTGTTACAGCTCCTGCCTGGGGGAGGTGTTAGCATCTCCACCCAGTGCAGGCTTTGTTACTGGCCTCAGAGTGACAAAGGCACTCTCCCCATGGGGCCAGCAACATGTCTCTAGTGTGGCAGGCTGCTGGAACCAGTCAGCCTACACAGATAGTTGGTTAAGTTTCAGGGGGCACCTCTAAGGTGCCCTCTGTGGTGTATTTTACAATAAAATGTACACTGGCATCAGTGTGCATTTATTGTGCTGAGAAGTTTGATACCAAACTTCCCAGTTTTCAGTGTAGCCATTATGGTGCTGTGGAGTTCGTGTTTGACAGACTCCCAGACCATATACTCTTATGGCTACCCTGCACTTACAATGTCTAAGGTTTTGTTTAGACACTGTAGGGGTACCATGCTCATGCACTGGTACCCTCACCCATGGTATAGTGCACCCTGCCTTAGGGCTGTAAGGCCTGCTAGAGGGGTGACTGACCTATACTTGCATAGGCAGTGAGAGGCTGGCATGGCACCCTGAGGGGAGTGCCATGTCGACTTACTCGTTTTGTTCTCACTAGCACACACAAGCTGGCAAGCAGTGTGTCTGTTCTGAGTGAGGGGTCTCCAGGGTGGCATAAGACATGCTGCAGCCCTTAGAGACCTTCCTTGGCATCAGGGCCCTTGGTACTAGAAGTACCAGTTACAAGGGACTTATCTGGATGCCAGGGTCTGCCAATTGTGGATACAAAAGTACAGGTTAGGGAAAGAACACTGGTGCTGGGGCCTGGTTAGCAGGCCTCAGCACACTTTCAATTGTAAACATAGCATCAGCAAAGGCAAAAAGTCAGGGGGCAACCATGCCAAGGAGGCATTTCCTTACTCCAGTCATTAAAGCATTCATGGAAGGCCTTAAAAGAATTATACCACCAAGAACACCACCTGTTCCTTCATGGAACTTAAATGTTGTCTTAACAAGACTCATGGGTCCACCTTTTGAACCCATGCACTCTTGCGAAATACAGTTCCTAACCTGGAAGGTTGCATTTCTCATCGCCATTACATCTCTAAGAAGAGTAAGCGAAATTCAGGCGTTTACAATACAAGAACCTTTTATACAACTACACAAAAATAAAGTCATCCTAAGGACTAATCCTAAATTTTTACCAAAGGTTATTTCACCGTTCCACCTAAATCAAACAGTGGAACTACCAGTGTTCTTCCCACAGCCAGATTCCGTAGCTGAGAGGGCACTACATACATTAGATGTCAAAAGAGCATTAATGTACTACATTGACAGAACGAAAAACATCAGAAAGACTAAACAACTATTTATTGCATTCCAAAAACCTCATGCAGGAAATCCAATATCAAAACAAGGTATAGCCAGATGGATAGTTAAATGCATCCAAATCTGCTACCTTAAAGCAAAACGACAACTGCCCATTACACCAAGGGCACACTCAACCAGAAAAAAAGGTGCTACCATGGCCTTTCTAGGAAACATCCCAATGCAAGAAATATGTAAGGCAGCCACATGGTCTACGCCACACACGTTCACCAAGCACTACTGTGTAGACGTGTTATCCGCACAGCAAGCCACAGTAGGTCAAGCCGTGTTAAGAACATTATTTCAAACCACTTCCATTCCTACAGGCTGAGCCACCGCTTTTGGGGAGATAACTGCTTACTAGTCTATGCAGAACATGTGTATCTACAGCGACAGATGCCATCGAACTGAAAATGTCACTTACCCAGTGTACATCTGTTCGTGGCATCAGTCGCTGGAGATTCACATGTGCCCACCCACCTCCCCGGGAGCCTGTAGCAGTTCGGAAGTTAGCTTCAACTTTGTACATTTGTATATATATTATTTTAACCTTAAATAGGTACATACTTAGTCACTCCATTGCATGGGCACTATTACTACAACACAACTCCTACCTCACCCTCTGCGGGGAAAACAATCGAAGATGGAGTCGACACCCATGCGCAATGGAGACAGAAGGAGGAGTCACTCGGTCCCGTGACTCGAAAGACTTCTTCGAAGAAAAACAACTTGTAACACTCCGACCCAACACCAGATGGCGAGCTATGCAGAACATGTGAATCTCCAGCGACTGATACCACGAACAGATGTACACTGGGTAAGTGACATTTTCATTCTCTCTTAATACCCTGGGAATGAGGCTTTGGCAGAAGGACTACTGGGCGAGCCCAAGGGCTATCAGAAGGCTCAATCACCCCCAAATCCAGCATATTTTGGACTTCTGCCCTGATGCAATCTCTGCCATGGCCAGGCTGCCCATAGATTTTACTATTTACAGGCAGATTATCACCTGTGTCCACATCATGGGCACACCAGGTGGTCTGACTAGGGGCCAAGAAAAGGATTTCAGAGAACTGACTGAGAACTTCTCTGCAGTCAGCTTGTTACTGTTCAGAGAGGCAGTCTGCAAAGACTACTCTGTCCACTGAACCATCAACAGGGTTGTTGAGCGAAGGTCAGGAAGAGGGTCACTCTCTGGTTCCTGCCCTTCATCAGTGGCCATGAGCAAGCTTATGTCGTCCCTGTCATAATAAGGTTTAAGTTGGTTCACATGGAGCACACTGTGGGGGCTCCTTGGAGTGCCCAGGTCAACCAAATAGGTGACCTAACCTTTCTGTTCTACAATTATGTGGAGGCCACTCCACTTGTCTTGGAGTGCTCTTGGGGCCACAGGCTTTAAGACCCACACTTTCTGTCCTGGCTGGTACACAGTCAGTAGAGCCTTTTGGCTTGCCACTGCTTTTAAAGCTCTTGGCTGGCCTAAAGGTTTTTAGAAGCCTTCTTCATGTACTCTGCTATGAGAGAGTGCAGGCCTAGTGCAGAGTCAACTATGTCCTGTTAAAGGGGTCTGAGAGGCTGCTCCCAATCCCCTTTCACAAGAGTAAGAGGACCGCTATCTGAATGTCCAAACAGATTTTTAAATGGACTGTAGCCCACTACTTTCTGAGGAACCTCCCTGTAGGCCAAAAGAAGGCAAGGCAATAGCACATCACATCTTCTCTTTAGTTGTTCGGAGAGTCCCATGATCATACCTTTGCAGTTTTGTTGAACCTTTCAACTACCCATTTCCTTGTGAATGATAAGGAGTGGTGAATTTGTATGTTACACAACATTCCTTGCACACTGCTTTGAGGTATTCAGACATAAAGTTTGCACCTTTCTTGGGCACAACCTCCTTAGGAAAACCCACCCTGGAGAAGATTCCCAGGCCGGCCTTGGCCACTGCAGGGGCTATAGTGGTCCTAAGTGGAATGACCTCTGTATCTGGTGGTATCGTCCACCACCACCAGAAAAAATCTGTCCCCAGATGCTGTAGGATGCTCGAGGGGCCAACAATGTAAATCCCTACCTTCTCAAAGTGAACCTCAAACACTGGAAGTATGATTAATGGGGCCTTTGTAGTGCCACCTCTTTTAACACTGACTTAGCAGGTGACACAGGAACGACAAATCTCCTCTGTGTCTTCAGACATATGGGGCAAGTGAAAGTGTGGGACAAGTCTGTCCCAAGTCTTGCTTTGCCCAAGATGTTCTGCAAGAGGTATAGCATGGGCTAAGGTTAACAGGGACTGAGGTATGACCAACCTCCTGGTGGCACCAGGCTTGGGGTCTCTAGCCTCAGAGTACAGAAGCCCATTTTCTCAATAGACCCTGTGTAGTCCTCTGACAATTCTGCTGTGTCAGCTCCCTTCTCCTCTAGTGCAGGTACCTCACAAGGGGTAAGATAAACTACCTGAGAAGACTGATCCTCACATGAGTCCTGGGCAGAAGGTAATTTTTTACCCTTCCTACCTCTCCTCTTGGGATCTGCCGGGTCCATACTTTCCAGTTCCAGTGCTCCTGATTCTTTCTGTTTCCTGGCCTGTGCTCTAGTTGTCACAAAGGCCTTTGAAGGAATACCCAGCATTGCTGCATGGGTCTGTAACTCCACTTCAGCCCAAGCTGAGGTATCCAAATCATTGCCTACTTGATAGTCTACAGGAATAGAAGAGGACACTGCAACTCTTTTCGGGCCAGTAATCCAACCCCCCAGCTAAAGTTAACAACTGCCATGAGATGGCACTCAAAGATGTTGTCAGCATTGGTGTCTTGGTAATTGTAACCAAGTAAATTTTGCTCAGGAGACACCAGTTTTCATTCACCATAGTGAAACTGGCACCTGTCTCCCTGTAAGCTTCTGCTTCAATACCATTTATGAGGGAGTACTGCCTGTATTTAATCATATTAGGAGGCCAGGCGGCCAGTTTGACGAGGTCAGTGCCAACCTCTGATATCACAACAGCCTCAGTGGTTTCTCCGACCAGGCCGGAGCCTACTGCAGTACCCAAGGTGAACCCAGACACACTCTTGGTTGAAGTACTACCACCAGTACTAGTGCTAGGGGCACTAGGGGAGTAGTGGTAGTACTCTTGGTGCTTTTCTTAGGGCAGTTGCTATATCCTGCCTTAAGTCCTTTTTGTGGGCCTAATGAAGACTCTTTCTTCTTTTCAATCCATTCTACTTTATCTTTCTCCTGGGTTTTAGAAGAACCCTTCTTCCTTTGGTCACCCACACTATGAGAATTCTTACTCACCCTGGTGCGAACCCATTTGTCTGCCTTCTTTCCCTGTTCTTGAGTAGAGGTCAGATCTGAGTCCACAAGGTACTGATGCAGCTTTTCAGACACACAGTTTGTAGGAAGTTGGCTCTGTATGTGCTATTTCAAATTAAGGAATAGCATGCACAGAGTCCAAGGGTTCCCCTTAGAGGTAAAATAGTGGTAAAAAGAGATAATACTAATGCTCTATTTTGTGGTAGTGTGGTCGAGCAGTAGGCTTATCCAAGGAGTAGTGTTAAGCATTTGTTGTACATACACATAGACAATAAATGAGGTACACACACTCAGAGACAAATCCAGCCAATAGGTTTTGTTATAGAAAAATATATTTTCTTAGTTTATTTTAAGAACCACAGGTTCAAATTTCACATGTAATAGCTTGTTTGGAAGGTATTGCAGGTAAGTACTCTAGGAACTTTGAATCATTACATTAGCATGAATACTTTTGTCATAAAACACAATAAGCTGTTTTAAAAGTGGACACTGCCATTTTCACAGTTCCTGGGGGAGGTAAGTTATTGTTAGTTTTCACAGGTAAGTAAGTCACTTACAGTTCTCAGTTTTTGGTCCAAGGTAGCCCACCGTTGGGGGTTCAGAGCAACCCCAAAGTTATCACACCAGCAGCTCAGGGCCGGTCAGGTGCAAAGGTCAAAGAGGTGCCCAAACCACCTAGGCTATAATGGAGAGAAGGGGGTGCCCCGGTTCCAGTCTGCCAGCAGGTAAGTACCCGCGTCTTCGGAGGGCAGACCAGGGGGGTTTTGTAGGGCACCGGGGGGGGACACAAAGTAGCACAGAAGGTACACCCTCAGCAGCGCGGGGCGGCCGGGTGCAGTGTGCAAACACGCGTCGGGTTTCCTTCAGGTTTCAATGGGAGACCAAGGGGTCTCTTCAGCGATGCAGGCAGGCAAGGGGGGGGCTCCTCGGGGTAGCCACCACCTGGGCAAGGGAGAGGGCCTCCTGGGGGTCACTCCTGCACAGAAGTTCCGTTTCTTTAGGGGCTGGGGGCTGCGGGTGCAGGGTCTTTTCCAGCCGTCGGGAAATGGAGTTCAGACAGTCGCGGTCAGGGGGATCCTGGGGATTCCCTCTGCAGGCGTCGCTGTGGGGGCTCAGGGGGGACAACTTTGGTTACTCACAGTCGTAGAGTCGCCGGAGGGTCCTCCCTGAGTTGGTTGTTCTCCACCAGTCGAGTCGGGGTCGCCGGGTGCAGTGTTGCAAGTCTCACGCTTCTGGCGGGGAGTTGCAGGGGTCTTTAATCTGCTCCTTGTAACAAAGTTGCAGTTCTTTTGGAGCAGTGCCGCTGTCCTCGGGAGTTTCTTGTCTTTTTCGAAGCAGGGCAGTCCTCAGAGGATTCAGAGGTCGCTGGTCCCTTGGAAAGCGTCGCTGGAGCAGGTTTCTTTGGAAGGCAGGAGACAGGCCGGTAAGTCTGGGGCCAAGGCAGTTGGTGTCTTCTGTTCTTCCTCTGCAGGGGTTTGTCAGCTCAGCAGTCCTTCTTGTAGTTGCAGGAATCTAAAATCTTAGGTTCAGGGAAGCCCTTAAATACTAAATTTAAGGGCGTGTTTAGGTCTGGGGGGTTAGTAGCCAATGGCTACTAGCCCTAAGGGTGGGTACACCCTCTTTGTGCCTCCTCCCAAGGGGAGGGGGTCACATCCCTAATCCTATTGGGGGGAATCCTCCATCTGCAAGGATTTCTAAAAGTTAGAGTCACCTCAGCTCAGGACACCTTAGGGGCTGTCCTGACTGGCCAGTGACTCCTCCTTGTTATTCTCATTATTTTCTCCGGCCTTGCCGCCAAAAGTGGGGGCCGGGGCCGGAGGGGGCGGGCAACTCCACTAGCTGGAGTGTCCTGCGGTGCTGTGACAAAAGGGGTGAGCCTTTGAGGCTCACCGCCAGGTGTTACAGCTCCTGCCTGGGGGAGGTGTTAGCATCTCCACCCAGTGCAGGCTTTGTTACTGGCCTCAGAGTGACAAAGGCACTCTCCCCATGGGGCCAGCAACATGTCTCTAGTGTGGCAGGCTGCTGGAACCAGTCAGCCTACACAGATAGTCGGTTAAGTTTCAGGGGGCACCTCTAAGGTGCCCTCTGTGGTGTATTTTACAATAAAATGTACACTGGCATCAGTGTGCATTTATTGTGCTGAGAAGTTTGATACCAAACTTCCCAGTTTTCAGTGTAGCCATTATGGTGCTGTGGAGTTCGTGTAAAACAGACTCCCAGACCATATACTCTTATGGCTACCCTGCACTTACAATGTCTAAGGTTTTGCTTAGACACTGTAGGGGCACAGTGCTCATGCACTGGTACCCTCACCTATGGTACAGTGCACCCTGCCTTAGGGCTGTAAGGCCTGCTAGAGGGGTGTCTTACCTATACTGCATAGGCAGTGAGAGGCTGGCATGGCACCCTGAGGGGAGTGCCATGTCGACTTACTCATTTTGTTCTCACTAGCACACACAAGCTGGTAAGCAGTGTGTCTGTGCTGAGTGAGGGGTCTCTAGGGTGGCATAATACATGCTGCAGCCCTTAGAGACCTTCCCTGGCATCAGGGCCCTTGGTACCAGTTACAAGGGACTTATCTGGATGCCAGGGTGTGCCAATTGTGGAATCAAAAGTACAGGTTAGGGAAAGAACACTGGTGCTGGGGCCTGGTTAGCAGGCCTCAGCACACTTTCAATTCAAAACATAGCATCAGCAAAGGCAAAAAGTCAGGGGGTAACCATGCCAAGGAGGCATTTCCTTACACAACCCCCCCCCAAACGAAAGAGGATGAGACTAACCTTTCCCAAGAGAGTCTTCATTTTCTAAGTGGAAGAACCTGGAAAGGCCATCTGCATTGGCATGGGCAGTCCCAGGTCTGTGTTCCACTACAAAGTCCATTCCCTGTAGGGAGATGGACCACCTCAACAGTTTTGGATTTTCACCTTTCATTTGCATCAGCCATCTGAGAGGTCTGTGGTCAGTCTGAACTAGGAAGTGAGTACCAAAGAGGTATGGTCTCAACTTCTTCAGGGACCAAACCACAGCAAAGGCCTCCCTCTCAATGGCACTCCAACGCTGCTCCCTGGGGAGTAACCTCCTGCTAATGAAAGCAACAGGCTGGTCAAGGCCATCATCATTTGTTTGGGTCAAAACTGCCCCTATCCCATGTTCAGAGGCATCTGTTTGCACAATGAATTGCTTGGAGTAATCTGGAGCTTTTAGAACTGGTGCTGTGCACATAGCTTGCTTCAGGGTGTCAAAGGCCTGTTGGCATTCTACAGTCCAGTTTACTTTCTTGGGCATTTTCTTGGAGGTGAGTTCTGTGAGGGCTGTCACAATGGATCCATATCCCTTCACAAACCTCCTATAGTACCCAGTCAAGCCAAGGAATGCCCTGACTTGAGTCTGGGTTTTTGGAGCTACCCAGTCCAGAATAGTCTGGATCTTGGGTTGGAGTGGCTGAACTTGGCCTCCACCTACAAGGTGTCCCAAGTAAACCACAGTTCCCTGCCCTATCTGGCATTTGGATGCCTTGATAGAGAGGCCTGCAGATTGCAGGGCCTTCAGAACCTTCTTCAGGTGGACCAGGTGATCCTGCCAGGTGGAGCTGAAGACAGCAATATCATCAAGATAAGGTGCACTAAAGGATTCCAACCCAGCAAGGACTTGATTCACCAACCTTTGGAAGGTGGCAGGGGCATTCTTTAAACCAAAGGGCATAACAGTGAACTGATAATGCTCATCAGGTGTGGAGAATGCTGTCTTTTCTTTTGCTCCAGGGGGCATTTTGATTTGCCAGTACCCTGCTGTTAAGTCAAAGGTACTTAAGAATTTGGCAGCCCCTAATTTGTCTATTAGCTCATCAGCTCTAGGAATGGGATGAGCATCTGTCTTGGTGACAGAGTTGAGACCTCTGTAGTCCACACAAAACCTCATCTCTCTCTTTCCTTCTTTGGTGTGAGGTTTGGGGACTAAGACCACTGGGCTAGCCCAGGGGCTGTCAGAGTACTCAATTACTCCCAATTCCAGCATCTTGTGGACTTCCACCTTGATGCTTTCCTTAACTTGGTCAGACTGTCTAAATATTTTGTTTTTGACAGGCATGCTGTCTCCTGTGTCCACATCATGGGTACACCGGTGTGTCTGACCAGGGGTTAGGGAAAAGAGTTCAGCAAACTGCTGCAGGACCTTCCTGCAGTCAGACTGCTGTTGGCTAGAGAGGGTGTCTGAGTAGATCACTCCATCTACTGAGCCATCTTTAGGGTCTGATGAGAGGAGATCAGGGAGAGGTTCACTCTCAGCTTCCTGGTCCTCATCTGTTACCATCAACAGATTTACATCAGCCCTGTCATGGAAGAGCTTAAGGCGGTTCACATGGATCACCCTCTTGGGGCTCCTGCTTGTGCCCAGGTCCACCAGGTAGGTGACCTGACTCTTCCTTTCTAGTACTGGGTAAGGGCCACTCCATTTGTCCTGAAGTGCCCTGGGAGCCACAGGCTCCAGAACCCAGACTTTCTGCCCTGGTTGAAATTCAACCAGTGCAGCCTTTTGGTCATACCACAACTTCTGGAGTTGTTGGCTGGCCTCAAGGTTTTTACTTGCCTTTTCCATGTACTCTGCCATCCTTGAGCGAAGGCCAAGTACATAGTCCACTATGTCTTGTTTAGGCTCATGAAGAGGTCTCTCCCAGCCTTCTTTAACAAGAGCAAGTGGTCCCCTTACAGGGTGGCCAAACAGAAGTTCAAAGGGTGAGAATCCTACTCCCTTCTGAGGCACCTCTCTGTAAGCGAAAAGCAGACATGGCAAGAGGACATCCCATCTCCTTTTGAGTTTTTCTGGGAGCCCCATGATCATGCCCTTTAATGTCTTGTTGAATCTCTCAACAAGGCCATTAGTTTGTGGATGATATGGTGTAGTGAATTTGTAAGTCACTCCACACTCATTCCACATGTGTTTTAGGTATGCTGACATGAAGTTGGTACCTCTGTCAGACACCACCTCCTTAGGGAAACCCACTCTGGTAAAGATACCAATGAGGGCCTTGGCTACTGCAGGGGCAGTAGTCGACCTAAGGGGAATAGCTTCAGGATACCTAGTAGCATGATCCACTACTACTAGGATGTACATATTTCCTGAGGCTGTGGGAGGTTCTAGTGGACCAACTATGTCCACACCCACTCTTTCAAAGGGGACCCCCACCACTGGAAGTGGAATGAGGGGGGCCTTTGGGTGCCCACCTGTCTTACCACTGGATTGACAGGTGGGGCAGGAGAGGCAAAACTCCTTAACCTTCTGGGACATATTGGGCCAGTAGAAGTGGTTGACTAACCTCTCCCACGTCTTGGTTTGTCCCAAATGCCCAGCAAGGGGAATATCATGGGCTAAGGTCAGAATAAACTCTCTGAAACCCTGAGGCACTACCACTCTCCTAGTGGCACCAGGTTTGGGATCTCTTGCCTCAGTGTACAGGAGTCCATCTTCCCAATAGACCCTATGTGTTCCATTTTTCTTGCCTTTGGACTGTTCAGCAGCTTGCTGCCTAAGGCCTTCAAGAGAGGGACAGGTTTCTTGTCCCTTACACAACTCTTCCCTGGAGGGTCCCCCTGGGCCCAAGAGCTCAACCTGATAAGGTTCCAGCTCCATAGGCTCAGTTCCCTCAGAGGGCAGAACTTCTTCCTGAGAAGAGAGGTTCTCTTTTTGGTGTTGTGTTGCAGCTGGTTTCCCAGCTGACTTTCCTTTTCTCTTGGTAGGCTGGGCCATTTTTCCAGACTCCAGCTCTACTTTTTCACCCTGTGCCTTGCACTGTGCCCTAGTCTTGACACACACCAGTTCAGGGATACCCAGCATGGCTGCATGGGTTTTCAGTTCTACCTCAGCCCATGCTGAGGACTCCAGGTCATTTCCAAGCAAACAGTCTACTGGGATATTTGAGGAGACCACCACCTGTTTCAGGCCATTGACCCCTCCCCACTCTAAAGTTACCATTGCCATGGGATGTACTTTAGTCTGATTGTCAGCATTGGTGACTGGATAGGTTTGTCCAGTCAGGTATTGGCCAGGGGAAACCGGTTTCTCTGTCACCATGGTGACACTGGCACCTGTATCCCTCAGGCCCTCTACACTTGTCCCATTAATTAAGAGCTGCTGCCTGTATTTTTGCATGTTAGGGGGCCAGGCAGCCAGTGTGGCTAAATCCACCCCACCCTCAGAGACTAATGTAGCTTCAGTGTGACACCTGATTTGCTCTGGGCACACTGTTGATCCCACTTGGAGACTGGCTGTAAGGAAATGCCTCCTTGGCATGGTTGCCCCCTGACTTTTTGCCTTTGCTGATGCTATGTTTACAATTGAAAGTGTGCTGAGGCCTGCTAACCAGGCCCCAGCACCAGTGTTCTTTCCCTAACCTGTACTTTTGTATCCACAATTGGCAGACCCTGGCATCCAGATAAGTCCCTTGTAACTGGTACTTCTAGTACCAAGGGCCCTGATGCCAAGGAAGGTCTCTAAGGGCTGCAGCATGTCTTATGCCACCCTGGAGACCTCTCACTCAGCACAGACACACTGCTTGCCAGCCTGTGTGTGCTAGTGAGAACAAAACGAGTAAGTCGATATGGCACTCCCCTCAGGGTGCCATGCCAGCCTCTCACTGCCTATGCAAGTATAGGTCAGTCACCCCTCTAGCAGGCCTTACAGCCCTAAGGCAGGGTGCACTATACCATAGGTGAGGGTACCAGTGCATGAGCATGGTACCCCTACAGTGTCTAAACAAAACCTTAGACATTGTAAGTGCAGGGTAGCCATAAGAGTATATGGTCTGGGAGTTTGTCAAACACGAACTCCACAGCACCATAATGGCTACACTGAAAACTGGGAAGTTTGGTATCAAACTTCTCAGCACAATAAATGCACACTGATGCCAGTGTACATTTTATTGCAAAATACACCCCAGAGGGCACCTTAGAGGTGCCCCCTGAAACTTAACCGACTGTCTGTGTAGGCTGACTAGTTCCAGCAGCCTGCCACACTAGAGACATGTTGCTGGCCCCATGGGGAGAGTGCCTTTGTCACTCTGAGGCCAGTAACAAAGCCTGCACTGGGTGGAGATGCTAACACCTCCCCCAGGCAGGAGCTGTAACACCTGGCGGTGAGCCTCAAAGGCTCACCCCTTTGTCACAGCCCAGCAGGGCACTCCAGCTTAGTGGAGTTGCCCGCCCCCTCCGGCCACGGCCCCCACTTTTGGCGGCAAGGCTGGAGGGAACAAAGAAAGCAACAAGGAGGAGTCACTGGCCAGTCAGGACAGCCCCTAAGGTGTCCTGAGCTGAGGTGACTCTAACTTTTAGAAATCCTCCATCTTGCAGATGGAGGATTCCCCCAATAGGGTTAGGATTGTGACCCCCTCCCCTTGGGAGGAGGCACAAAGAGGGTGTACCCACCCTCAGGGCTAGTAGCCATTGGCTACTAACCCCAGACCTAAACACGCCCTTAAATGTAGTATTTAAGGGCTACCCTGAACCCTGAAAATTAGATTCCTGCAACAACAAGAAGAAGGACTGCCTAGCTGAAAACCCCTGCAGAGGAAGACCATAAGACAACAACTGCCTTGGCTCCAGAAACTCACCGGCCTGTCTCCTGCCTTCCATAGAACTCTGCTCCAGCGACGCCTTCCAAAGGGACCAGCGACCTCTGAATCCTCTGAGGACTGCCCTGCTTCGACGACGACAAGAAACTCCCGAGGACAGCGGACCTGCTCCAAAAAGACTGCAACTTTATCCAAAGAAGCAGCTTTAAAGAACCCTGCAACTCCCCGCAAGAAGCGTGAGACTTGCAACACTGCACCCGGCGACCCCGACTCGGCTGGTGGAGAACCAACACCTCAGGGAGGACCCCCGGACTACTCTACGACTGTGAGTACCAAAACCTGTCCCCCCTGAGCCCCCACAGCGCCGCCTGCAGAGGGAATCCCGAGGCTTCCCCTGACCGCGACTCTCTGAAACCTAAGTCCCGACGCCTGGAAAAGACCCTGCACCCGCAGCCCCCAGGACCTGAAGGACCGGACTTTCACTGCTGAAGTGACCCACAGGAGTCCCTCTCCCTTGCCCAAGTGGAGGTTTCCCCGAGGAAGCCCCCCCTTGCCTGCCTGCAGCGCTGAAGAGATCCCTTGATCTCTCATTGACTTCCATTGCGAACCCGACGCTTGTTCTAACACTGCACCCGGCCGCCCCCGCGCCGCTGAGGGTGAAATTTCTGTGTGGGCTTGTGTCCCCCCCGGTGCCCTACAAAACCCCCCCTGGTCTGCCCTCCGAAGACGCGGGTACTTACCTGCTGGCAGACTGGAACCGGGGCACCCCCTTCTCTCCATTGAAGCCTATGCGTTTTGGGCACCACTTTGAACTCTGCACCTGACCGGCCCTGAGCTGCTGGTGTGGTAACTTTGGGGTTGCTCTGAACCCCCAACGGTGGGCTACCTTGGACCAAGAACTGAACCCTGTAAGTGTCTTACTTACCTGGTAAAACTAACAAATACTTACCTCCCCCAGGAACTGTGAAAATTGCACTGTGTCCACTTTTGAAATAGCTATTTGTGAATAACTTGAAAAGTATACATGCAATTGAAATGATTCAAAGTTCCTAATGTACTTACCTGCAATACCTTTCAAACAAGATATTACATGTTAAATTTGAACCTGTGGTTCTTAAAATAAACTAAGAAAATATATGTTCGATGGCATCTGTCGCTGTAGATACGCATGTTCTGCAATAGCTCGCCATCTGGTGTTGGGCCGGAGTGTTACAAGTTGTTTTTCTTCGAAGAAGTCTTTCGAGTCACGGGACCGAGTGACTCCTCCTTTTGTCTCCATTGCGCATGGGCGTCGACTCCATCTTCGATTGTTTTTTTTCCGCCATCGGGTTCGGACGTGTTCCTGTCGCTCCGAGTTTCGGAACGGAAAATTAGCTAATTTCGGAAGATTTTCGTCGGTATTGTTGCGTTCGGGATCGGCGTACTTAGATTCCACACCGCATCGAAGATCGAAGAGCTCCGGTGCCCTTCGGGGTAGTTTTTCGATCCTCCGTCGGGGCCTGGTCGGCCCGACCGCGTACTGAAGAACGCCGATGGAACGGACCCCGTTTCGTTTCTGCCCCAAATGCCACAATAAATACCCCTACACAGACCAACACTTGGTCTGCAACCTGTGCCTGTCACCTGAGCACAGCGAAGACACCTGCGAGGCCTGTCGTGCGTTCCGGTCCCGAAAAACACTCCGAGACCGTCGAGCCAGAAGACTTCAAATGGCGTCCGCACCGACAGCCCAACGGGAGTTCGAGGAACAGGAAGAAGAAGGTACCTTCTCGATCCAAGACTCAGACTCCGAAGGATTCGACGACACACAAACCGTGAGTAAGACGTCGAAAACCACACAAAGAAACATTTACAAGGCCCAGGGGACGCCACTGCCACCAGGCCATGGCTCCACCCATAAATTCGGTGACCGACCGTCGGCACCGAAAAAGGCCAAAACAGTGCCGAGATCGTCCGACTCCGGTCGAGACACCGGCACGCAGCCTTCTCGGGACCGAGAAAGTGCTGGAGACAAGCCTCGACACCGAGATGCCGGTGTGGACACGGCTCGACGCCGAGACAGCGGCACCGAAACAGATCGACGCCGAGAGGTTTCGGCCCCGAAAAGGAAAAAAGTCACCTCGGAGCCGAAAAAACACGCAGACAAAGTTTCGACGCCGAAACAAACTGCAAGCGACCCAGCTTCAGGCTCTTATACAGAAGAGCACTCGCTAACCTCCCAAATGCAAAAGCATAGGTTTGAGGAAGAGCTACAAGCAACTGATGTGGACCATACGCAAAAGCGTATCTTCATTCAGCAGGGGACAGGAAAAATAAGCACCCTTCCCCCCATTAGGAGAAAGAGAAGGTTGGAGTTCCAGACGGAACAAGCACCACAACCAAAAGTGGTTAAAAGAATTACACCACCACCCTCTCCTCCGCCCGTGATTAACGTTTCACCAGCACAAACTCCATCTCACTCCCCAGCTCACACCACCATGAGCCAGGGTGACCAAGATCAGGACGCATGGGACCTATACGACGCCCCAGTGTCAGATAACAGCCCGGAGGCCTACCCTACAAAGCCATCTCCACCAGAAGACAGCACCGCGTACTCTCAGGTGGTGGCTAGAGCAGCACAATTTCATAACGTAAGCCTCCACTCAGAACAGGTCGAGGATGATTTCTTGTTCAACACACTCTCCTCCACCCACAGCTCCTACCAAAGCCTGCCTATGCTCCCTGGTATGCTCCGGCACGCAAAAGACATATTTAAGGAGCCGGTCAAAAGTAGGGCAATCACACCAAGGGTGGAGAAGAAGTATAAGCCGCCTCCTACGGACCCGGTTTTCATCACTACACAGCTGCCACCAGACTCTGTTGTTGTAGGAGCAGCTAGGAAAAGGGCCAACTCTCACACATCTGGAGATGCACCACCCCCAGATAAAGAAAGCCGCAAGTTTGATGCAGCTGGTAAAAGAGTCGCAGCACAAGCTGCAAACCAGTGGCGCATCGCGAACTCCCAGGCACTACTTGCGCGCTATGACAGAGCCCACTGGGACGAGATGCAACATCTCATTCAACATCTGCCCAAGGACTTCCAAAATAGGGCGAAACAAGTGGTTGAGGAGGGACAGACCATCTCCAACAACCAGATACGTTCCTCCATGGACGCTGCAGATACAGCTGCACGGACAATTAATACATCTGTAACTATCAGACGGCATGCATGGCTCCGAACGTCTGGATTTAAACCAGAGATTCAACAAGCAGTTCTCAATATGCCTTTTAATGAAAAAGAACTGTTCGGTCCAGAAGTGGACACAGCGATTGAGAAACTCAAAAAAGATACGGACACTGCCAAAGCCATGGGCGCACTCTACTCCCCGCAGAGCAGAGGGAATTACGGCACATTCCGTAAAACGCCCTTTCGAGGGGGGTTTCGGGGTCAAAGCACACAAGCCAGCACCTCACAAGCAACACCGTCCACTTACCAGGGACAGTATAGAGGAGGTTTTCGGGGCCAATATAGAGGAGGGCAATTCCCTAGAAATAGAGGAAGATTTCAAAGCCCCAAAACCCCTACTACTAAACAATGACTCACATGTCACTCACCCCCTCCACACAACACCAGTGGGGGGAAGAATATGTCATTATTACAAAGCATGGGAGGAAATCACTACAGACACTTGGGTTCTAGCAATTATCCAACATGGTTATTGCATAGAATTTCTACAATTCCCTCCAAACATACCACCAAAAGCTCAAAATTTAACAACACACCATTCCAATCTCCTGGAGATAGAAGTGCAGGCACTATTGCAAAAGAATGCAATCGAATTAGTGCCAAACACACAAATAAACACAGGAGTTTACTCACTGTACTTTCTGATACCAAAGAAGGACGAAACGCTCAGACCAATCCTAGACCTCAGAGTAGTGAACACTTTCATCAAATCAGACCACTTCCACATGGTCACACTACAAGAAGTATTGCCATTGCTAAAACTACACGACTACATGGCAACTTTAGACCTCAAGGATGCTTATTTCCATATACCAATACACCCATCGCACAGGAAATACCTAAGGTTTGTATTCAAAGGAATACATTACCAATTCAAGGTACTGCCTTTCGGATTAACAACCGCACCAAGAGTCTTTACCAAATGTCTAGCGGTAGTCGCTGCACACATAAGAAGGCAGCAAATACATGTGTTCCCATATTTGGACGACTGGCTAATCAAGGCCCATTCGTTCATACAGTGCTCAAATCACACAAATCAGATCATACAAACCCTCTTCAAACTCGGGTTCACCGTCAATTTCACAAAATCCAAAATTCTGCCACGCAAGGTACAACAATACCTGGGAGCCATAATAGACACATCAAAGGGAGTAGCCACTCCAAGTCCACAAAGAATTCAAAATTTCAACACCATCATACAACGCATGTATCCAACACAAAAGATACAGGCAAAGATGGTATTACAACTCCTAGGCATGATGTCATCATGCATAGCCATTGTCCCAAACGCAAGACTGCACATGAGGCCCTTACAACAATGCCTAGCATCACAGTGGTCTCAAGCACAGGGTCACCTTCTAGATCTGGTGTTAATAGACCGCCAAACTTACCTCTCGCTTCTGTGGTGGAACAACATAAATTTAAACAAAGGGCGGCCTTTCCAAGACCCAGTGCCACAATACGTAATAACAACAGATGCTTCCATGACAGGGTGGGGAGCACACCTCGGTCAACACAGCATACAAGGACAATGGAACGTACATCAAACAAAACTGCATATCAATCACCTAGAACTTCTAGCAGTTTTTCAAGCACTAAAAGCTTTCCAACCAATAATAGTTCACAAATACATTCTCGTCAAAACAGACAACATGACAACAATGTATTATCTAAACAAGCAGGGAGGGACGCACTCCACGCAGTTAAGCCTGCTAGCACAAAAAATTTGGCATTGGGCAATTCACAACCAAATTCGCCTAATTGCACAGTTTATACCAGGGATACAAAATCAACTCGCAGACAATCTCTCTCGAGATCACCAACAGGTCCACGAATGGGAAATTCACCCCCAAATTCTGAACACTTATTTCAAACTCTGGGGAACACCTCAGATAGACTTGTTTGCAACAAGGGAGAACGCAAAATGCCAAAACTTCGCATCCAGGTACCCACACAAACAATCCCAAGGCAATGCCCTATGGATGAACTGGTCAGGGATATTTGCTTACGCTTTTCCTCCTCTCCCTCTCCTTCCTTACCTGGTAAACAAACTCAGTCAAAGCAAACTCAAACTCATATTGATAGCACCAACTTGGGCAAGGCAACCCTGGTACACAACGCTGCTAGACCTATCAGTGGTACCCTGCATCAAATTGCCCAACAGGCCAGATCTGTTGACACAGCACAACCAAAAGATCAGTCACCCAGATCCAGCATCGCTCAATCTAGCAATCTGGCTCCTGAAATCCTAGAATTCGGGCACTTACAACTTACCCAAGAATGTATGGAAGTCATAAAACAAGCAAGAAGGCCATCCACCAGGCACTGCTATGCAAGTAAATGGAAGAGGTTTGTTTGCTACTGCCATATTAATCAAATACAACCATTACACACAACTCCAGAACATGTAGTGGGTTACTTGCTTCACTTACAAAAATCTAACCTAGCTTTCTCTTCCATTAAGATTCACCTTGCAGCAATATCTGCATACCTGCAGACTACCTATTCAACTTCCCTATATAAAATACCAGTCATTAAAGCATTCATGGAGGGCCTTAGGAGAATTATACCACCAAGAACACCACCTGTTCCTTCATGGAACCTAAATGTTGTCCTAACTAGACTTATGGGTCCACCTTTTGAACCCATGCACTCCTGCGAAATACAGTTCCTAACCTGGAAGGTTGCATTTCTCATCGCCATTACTTCCCTAAGAAGAGTAAGCGAGATTCAGGCGTTTACAATACAAGAACCTTTTATACAACTACACAAGAATAAGGTCGTCCTAAGGACTAATCCTAAATTTTTGCCAAAGGTTATTTCACCGTTCCATCTAAATCAAACAGTGGAACTTCCAGTGTTCTTTCCACAACCAGATACCGTAGCTGAAAGGGCACTACATACATTAGATGTCAAAAGAGCATTAATGTATTACATTGACAGAACAAAGAACATCAGAAAGACTAAACAACTATTTATTGCATTTCAAAAACCTCATGCAGGAAACCCAATATCAAAACAAGGTATAGCCAGATGGATAGTTAAATGCATCCAAATCTGCTACCTTAAAGCTAAACGACAGCTGCCCATTACACCAAGGGCACACTCAACCAGAAAGAAAGGTGCTACCATGGCCTTTCTAGGAAACATCCCAATGCAAGAAATATGTAAGGCAGCCACATGGTCTACGCCTCACACATTCACCAAGCACTACTGTGTAGACGTGTTATCCGCACAACAAGCCACAGTAGGTCAAGCCGTGTTAAGGACATTATTTCAAACTACTTCCACTCCTACAGGCTGATCCACCGCTTTTGGGGAAATAACTGCTTACTAGTCTATGCAGAACATGCGTATCTACAGCGACAGATGCCATCGAACTGAAAATGTCACTTACCCAGTGTACATCTGTTCGTGGCATCAGTCGCAGTAGATTCGCATGTGCCCACCCGCCTCCCCGGGAGCCTGTAGCAGTTTGGAAGTTACCTTCAATTATTTATATATGTATCATCTCAACCTTAAATAGGTGCATACTTAGTCACTCCATTGCATGGGCACTATTACTACAATTCAACTCCTACCTCACCCTCTGCGGGGAAAAACAATCGAAGATGGAGTCGACGCCCATGCGCAATGGAGACAAAAGGAGGAGTCACTCGGTCCCGTGACTCGAAAGACTTCTTCGAAGAAAAACAACTTGTAACACTCCGGCCCAACACCAGATGGCGAGCTATTGCAGAACATGCGAATCTACTGCGACTGATGCCACGAACAGATGTACACTGGGTAAGTGACATTTTCATTTTCTATAACAAAACCTATTGGCTGGATTTGTCTCTGAGTGTGTGTACCTCATTTATTGTCTATGTGTATGTACAACAAATGCTTAACACTACTCCTTTGATAAGCCTACTGCTCGACCACACTACCACAAAATAGAGCATTAGTATTATCTCTTTTTGCCACTATCTTACCTCTAAGGGGAACCCTTGGACTCTGTGCATACTATTCCTTACTTTGAAATAGTGCATACAGAGCCAACTTCCTACATTGGTGGATCAGCGGTGGGGTACAAGACTTTGCATTTGCTGGACTACTCAGCCAATACCTGATCACACGACAAATTCCAAAATTGTCATTAGAAATTGATTTTTGCAATTTGAAAAGTTTTCTAAATTCTTTAAAGTCCTGCTAGGGCCTTGTGTTAGTCCCTGTTAGCATTTCTTTTAGAGTTTAAAAGTTTGGTAAAAGTTTGAATTGGATTCTAGAACCAGTTTTAGTTTCTTAAAAAGTATTCCAACTTTTAGAAGCATAATGTCTAGCACAGATGTGAATGTGGTGGAACTCGACACCACACCTTACCTCCATCTACAGATGAGAGAGCTAAGGTCACTCTGTAAACTAAAGAAAATAACAATGAGCTCCAAACCTACCAAAGTACAGCTCCAGGAGCTTTTGGCAGAGTTTGAAAAAGCCAACCCCTCTGAGGATGGCAACTCAGAGGATGAAGATAGTGACTTGGAGGGAAATTCCCCCCCTCCAGTCCTACTTAGGGAGAGCAGGGCTTCTCAAGCCCTGACTCCACAAATAATAGTCAGAGATGCAGGTTCCCTCACAGGAGGGACCAACAACTCTGAAATCACTGAGGATAACTCCAGTGAAGAGGACATCCAGTTAGCCAGGATGGCCAAAATATTGGCTGTGGAAAGACAGATCCTAGCCATAGAAAGGGAAAGACAAGAGATGGGCCTAGGACCCATCAATGGTGGCAGCAACATAACTAGGGTCAGAGATTCTCCTGACATGTTGAAAATCCCCAAAGGGATTGTAACTAAATATGAAGATGGTGATGACATCACCAAATGGTTCACAGCTTTTGAGAGGGCTTGTGTAACCAGAAAAGTGAACAGATCTCACTGGGGTACTCTCCTTTGGGAAATGTTCACAGGAAAGTGTAGGGATAGACTCCTCACACTCTCTGGAAAAGATGCAGAATCTTATGACCTCATGAAGGGTACCCTGATTGAGGGCTTTGGATTCTCCACTGAGGAGTATAGGATTAGATTCAGGGGGGCTCAAAAATCCTCGAGCCAGACCTGGGTTGACTTTGTAGACTACTCAGTAAAAACACTAGATGGTTGGATTCAAGGCAGTGGTGTAAGTAATTATGATGGGCTGTACAATTTATTTGTGAAAGAACACCTGTTAAGTAATTGTTTCAATGATAAACTGCATCAGCATCTGGTAGACCTAGGACCAATTTCTCCCCAAGAATTGGGAAAGAAGGCGGACCATTGGGTCAAGACAAGGGTGTCCAAAACTTCCACAGGGGGTGACCAAAAGAAAGGGGTCACAAAACCTCCCCAGGGGAAAGGTGGTGAGACAGCCAAAAATAAAAATAGTAAAGAGTCTTCTACAGGCCCCCAAAAACCTGCACAGGAGGGTGGGCCCAGAGCCTCTTCACAAAACAATCCTGGGTACAAGGGTAAAAACTTTGATCCCAAAAAGGCCTGGTGTCGAAACTGTAGTCAGTCTGGACACCAAACTGGAGACAAGGCCTGTCCCAAGAAAGGTTCCACTCCAAACTCCAATCCAGGTAACACTGGAATGGCTAGTCTCCAAGTGGGATCAACAGTGTGCCCAGAGCAAATCAGGGTCCACACTGAAGCTACTCTAGTCTCTGAGGGTGGGGTGGATTTAGCCACACTAGCTGCCTGGCCGCCTAACATGCAAAAATACAGGCAGCAGCTCTTAATTAATGGGACTAGAATAGAGGGCCTGAGGGATACAGGTGCCAGTGTCACCATGGTGACAGGGAAACTGGTTTCCCCTGGCCAATACCTGACTGGAAAAACTTACACAGTCACCAACGCTGACAATCAGAGAAAAGTACATCCCATGGCAATGGTTACTTTAGAATGGGGAGGGGTCAATGGCCTGAAACAGGTGGTGGTCTCCTCAAATATCCCAGTGGACTGTCTGCTTGGAAATGACCTGGAGTCCTCAGCATGGGCTGAGGTAGAACTGAAAACCCATGCAGCCATGCTGGGTATCCCTGAACTGGTGTGTGTAAAAACAAGAGCACAATGCAAGGCACAGGGTGAAAAAGTAGAGCTGGAGTCTGGAAGAAAGGCCCAGCCTACCAAGAGAAAAGGAAAGTCAGTTGGGAAACCAACTGCAACACAGTCAGAAAAAGAGAACCTCTCTTCTCAGGAAGAAGTTCTGCCCTCTGAGGGAACTGAGCCTTTGGAGCTTGAACCTTATCAGGTTGAGCTCTTAGGCCCAGGGGGACCCTCAAGGGAGGAGCTGTGTAAGGGACAAGAAACCTGTCTGTAGGAAGTTGGCTCTGTATGTGCTATTTCAAAGTAAGGAATAGCATGCACAGAGTCCAAGGGTTCCCCTTAGAGGTAAAATAGTGGTAAAAAGAGATAATACTAATGCTCTATTTTGTGGTAGTGTGGTCGAGCAGTAGGCTTATCCAAGGAGTAGTGTTAAGCATTTGTTGTACATACACATAGGCAATAAATGAGGTACACACACTCAGAGACAAATCCAGCCAATAGGTTTTGTATAGAAAAATATCTTTTCTTAGTTTATTTTAAGAACCACAGGTTCAAATTTAACATGTAATATCTTGTTTGAAAGGTATTGCAGGTAAGTACATTAGGAACTTTAAATCATAAAAATTGCATGTATACTTTTCAAGTTATTGACAAATAGCTGTTTTAAAAGTGGACACAGTGCAATTTTCACAGTTCCTGGGGGAGGTAAGTTTTTGTTAGTTTTACCAGGTAAGTAGGACACTTACAGGGTTCAGTTCTTGGTCCAAGGTAGCCCACCGTTGGGGGTTCAGAGCAACCCCAAAGTTACCACACCAGCAGCACAGGGCCGGTCAGGTGCAGAGTTCAAAGTGGTGCCCAAAACACATAGGCTAGAATGGAGAGAAGGGGGTGCCCCGGTTCCGGTCTGCTTGCAGGTAAGTACCCGCGTCTTCGGAGGGCAGACCAGAGGGGTTTTGTAGGGCACCGGGGGGGACACTAGCCCACACAGAAATTTCACCCTCAGCAGCGCGGGGGCGGCCGGGTGCAGTGTAGAAACAGGCGTCGGGTTCGCAATGTTAGTCTATGAGAGATCTCGGGATCTCTTCAGCGCTGCAGGCAGGCAAGGGGGGGTTCCTCGGGGAAACCTCCACTTGGTCAAGGGAGAGGGACTCCTGGGGGTCACTTCTCCAGTGAAAGTCCGGTCCTTCAGGTCCTGGGGGCTGCGGGTGCAGGGTCTCTCCCAGGCGTCGGGACTTTGGATTCAAAGAGTCGCGGTCAGGGGAAGCCTCGGGATTCCCTCTGCAGGCGGCGCGGTGGGGGCTCAGGGGGGACAGGTTTTGGTACTCACAGTATCAGAGTAGTCCTGGGGTCCCTCCTGAGGTGTTGGATCTCCACCAGCCGAGTCGGGGTCGCCGGGTGCAGTGTTGCAAGTCTCACGCTTCTTGCGGGGAGCTTGCAGGGTTCTTTCAAAGCTGCTGGAAACAAAGTTGCAGCCTTTCTTGGAGCAGGTCCGCTGTCCTCGGGAGTTTCTTGTCTTTTCGAAGCAGGGGCAATCCTCAGAGGATGTCGAGGTCGCTGGTCCCTTTGGAAGGCGTCGCTGGAGCAGGATCTTTGGAAGGCAGGAGACAGGCCGGTGAGTTTCTGGAGCCAAGGCAGTTGTCGTCTTCTGGTCTTCCGCTGCAGGGGTTTTCAGCTAGGCAGTCCTTCTTCTTGTAGTTGCAGGAATCTAATTTTCTAGGGTTCAGGGTAGCCCTTAAATACTAAATTTAAGGGCGTGTTTAGGTCTGGGGGGGTTAGTAGCCAATGGCTACTAGCCCTGAGGGTGGGTACACCCTCTTTGTGCCTCCTCCCAAGGGGAGGGGGTCACAATCCTAACCCTATTGGGGGAATCCTCCATCTGCAAGATGGAGGATTTCTAAAAGTCAGAGTCACCTCAGCTCAGGACACCTTAGGGGCTGTCCTGACTGGCCAGTGACTCCTCCTTGTTGCTTTCTTTGTTCCCTCCAGCCTTGCCGCCAAAAGTGGGGGCCGTGGCCGGAGGGGGCGGGCAACTCCACTAAGCTGGAGTGCCCTGCTGGGCTGTGACAAAGGGGGGAGCCTTTGAGGCTCACCGCCAGGTGTCACGGCTCCTGCCTGGGGGAGGTGTTAGCATCTCCACCCAGTGCAGGCTTTGTTACTGGCCTCAGAGTGACAAAGGCACTCTCCCCATGGGGCCAGCAACATGTCTCTGGTGTGGCAGGCTGCTGGAACTAGTCAGCCTACACAGACAGTCGGTTAAGTTTCAGGGGGCACCTCTAAGGTGCCCTCTGTGGTGTATTTTACAATAAAATGTACACTGGCATCAGTGTGCATTTATTGTGCTGAGAAGTTTGATACCAAACTTCCCAGTTTTCAGTGTAGCCATTATGGTGCTGTGGAGTTCGTGTTTGACAGACTCCCAGACCATATACTCTTATGGCTACCCTGCACTTACAATGTCTAAGGTTTTGTTTAGACACTGTAGGGGTACCATGCTCATGCACTGGTACCCTCACCTATGGTATAGTGCACCCTGCCTTAGTGCTGTAAGGCCTGCTAGAGGGGTGTCTTACCTATACTGCATAGGCAGTGAGAGGCTGGCATGGCACCCTGAGGGGAGTGCCATGTCGACTTACTCGTTTTGTCCTCACTAGCACACACAAGCTGGCAAGCAGTGTGTCTGTGCTGAGTGAGAGGTCTCCAGGGTGGCATAAGACATGCTGCAGCCCTTAGAGACCTTCCTTGGCATCAGGGCCCTTGGTACTAGAAGTACCAGTTACAAGGGACTTATCTGGATGCCAGGGTCTGCCAATTGTGGATACAAAAGTACAGGTTAGGGAAAGAACACTGGTGCTGGGGCCTGGTTAGCAGGCCTCAGCACACTTTCAATTGTAACCATAGCATCAGCAAAGGCAAAAAGTCAGGGGGCAACCATGCCAAGGAGGCATTTCCTTACACAACCCCCCCCCAAACGAAAGAGGATGAGACTAACCTTTCCCAAGAGAGTCTTCATTTTCTAAGTGGAAGAACCTGGAAAGGCCATCTGCATTGGCATGGGCAGTCCCAGGTCTGTGTTCCACTATAAAGTCCATTCCCTGTAGGGAGATGGACCACCTCAACAGTTTAGGATTTTCACCTTTCATTTGCATCAGCCATTTGAGAGGTCTGTGGTCAGTTTGAACTAGGAAGTGAGTCCCAAAGAGGTATGGTCTCAGCTTCTTCAGGGACCAAACCACAGCAAAGGCCTCCCTCTCAATGGCACTCCAACGCTGCTCCCTGGGGAGTAACCTGCTGCTAATGAAAGCAACAGGCTGGTCAAGGCCATCATCATTTGTTTGGGACAAAACTGCCCCTATCCCATGTTCAGAGGCATCAGTCTGCACAATGAACTGCTTAGAATAATCTGGAGCTTTTAGAACTGGTGCTGAGCACATTGCTTGTTTCAGGGTGTCAAAGGCCTGTTGGCATTCCACAGTCCAGTTCACTTTCTTGGGCATTTTCTTGGAGGTGAGTTCAGTGAGGGCTGTCACAATGGATCCATATCCCTTCACAAACCTCCTGTAATACCCAGTCAAGCCAAGGAATGCCCTGACTTGAGTCTGGGTTTTTGGAGCTACCCAGTCCAGAATAGTCTGGATCTTGGGTTGGAGTGGCTGAACTTGGCCTCCACCTACAAGGTATCCCAAGTAAACCACAGTTCCCTGCCCTATCTGGCATTTGGATGCCTTGATAGAGAGGCCTGCAGATTGCAGAGCCTTCAAAACCTTCTTCAGGTGGACCAGGTGATCCTGCCAGGTGGAGCTAAAGACAGCAATATCATCAAGATAAGCTGTGCTAAAGGACTCCAAGCCAGCAAGGACTTGATTCACCAACCTTTGGAAGGTGGCAGGGGCATTCTTTAAACCAAAGGGCATAACAGTAAACTGATAATGCCCATCAGGTGTGGAGAATGCTGTTTTCTCTTTTGCTCCAGGTGCCATTTTTATTTGCCAGTACCCTGCTGTCAAGTCAAATGTACTTAATAATTTGGCAGCACCTAATTTATCTATGAGCTCATCAGCTCTTGGAATTGGATGAGCATCGGTCTTGGTGACAGAATTGAGCCCTCTGTAGTCCACACAAAACCTCATCTCATTCTTTCCATCTTTGGTGTGAGGTTTGGGGACTAAGACCACTGGGCTAGCCCAGGGGCTGTCAGAGCGCTCAATTACTCCCAATTCCAGCATCTTGTGGACTTCCACCTTGATGCTTTCCTTAACATGGTCAGATTGTCTAAAGATTTTGTTCTTGACAGGCATGCTGTCTCCTGTGTCCACATCATGGGTACACAGGTGTGTCTGACCAGGGGTTAAGGAGAAGAGTTCAGGAAACTGTTGTAGGACTCTCCTACAATCAGCTTGCTGTTGGCCAGAGAGGGTGTCTGAGTAGATCACTCCATCTACTGTGCCATCTTTTGGGTCTGATGACAGAAGATCAGGGAGAGGTTCACTCTCTGCCTCCTGATCCTCATCTGTTACCATCAACAGATTCACATCAGCCCTGTCATGGAAGAGCTTAAGGCGGTTCACATGGATCACCCTCTTGGGGCTCCTGCTTGTGCCCAGGTCCACCAGGTAGGTGACCTGACTCTTCCTTTCTAGTACTGGGTAAGGGCCACTCCATTTGTCCTGGAGTGCCCTGGGAGCCACAGGCTCCAGAACCCAGACTTTCTGCTCTGGTTGGAACTCAACCAGTGCAGCCTTTTGGTCATACCAAAACTTCTGGAGCTGTTGGCTGGCCTCAAGGTTTTTGGTTGCCTTTTCCATGTACTCTGCCATTCTAGAGCGAAGGCCAAGTACATAGTCCACTATGTCTTGTTTAGGCTCATGGAGAGGTCTCTCCCAGCCTTCTTTAACAAGAGCAAGTGGTCCCCTTACAGGATGACCAAACAGAAGTTCAAAGGGTGAGAATCCTACTCCCTTCTGTGGCACCTCTCTGTAAGCGAAAAGCAGACATGGCAAGAGGACATCCCATCTCCTTTTGAGTTTTTCTGGGAGCCCCATGATCATGCCCTTTAATGTCTTGTTGAATCTCTCAACTAAGCCATTAGTTTGTGGATGGTAAGGTGTAGTGAATTTATAAGTCACTCCACACTCATTCCACATATGTTTCAGGTATGCTGACATGAAGTTGGTACCTCTGTCAGACACCACCTCCTTAGGGAAACCCACTCTGGTAAAGATACCAATGAGGGCCTTGGCTACTGCAGGGGCAGTAGTCGACCTAAGGGGAATAGCTTCAGGATACCTGGTAGCATGATCCACTACTACCAGGATATACATATTTCCTGAGGCTGTGGGAGGTTCCAGTGGACCAACTATGTCCACACCCACTCTTTCAAAGGGGACCCCCACCACTGGAAGTGGAATGAGGGGGGCCTTTGGGTGCCCACCTGTCTTACCACTGGCTTGACAGGTGGGGCAGGAGAGGCAAAACTCCTTAACCATGTTGGACATATTGGGCCAGTAGAAGTGGTTGACTAACCTCTCCCACGTCTTGGTTTGTCCCAAATGTCCAGCAAGGGGAATGTCATGGGCCAATGTTAGGATGAACTCTCTGAACAGCTGAGGCACTACCACTCTCCTAGTGGCACCAGGTTTGGGGTCTCTGGCCTCAGTGTACAGGAGTCCATCTTCCCAATAGACCCTATGTGTTCCATTTTTCTTGCCCTTGGACTCTTCAGCAGCTTGCTGCCTAAGGCCTTCAAGAGAGGGACAGGTTTCTTGTCCCTTACACAGCTCCTCCCTTGAGGGTCCCCCTGGGCCTAAGAGCTCAACCTGATAAGGTTCAAGCCCCAAAGGCTCAGTTCCCTCAGAGGGCAGAACTTCTTCCTGAGAAGAGAGGTTCCCTTTATTTTGCTGTGTTGCAGTTGGTTTCCCAACTGACTTTCCTGTTCTCTTGGTAGGCTGGGCCATTCTTCCAGACTCCAGCTCTACTTGTTCACCCTGTGCCTTGCATTGTGCTCTTGTTTTCACACACACCAGTTCAGGGATACCCAGCATTGCTGCATGGGTTTTTAGTTCTACCTCAGCCCATGCTGAGGACTCCAGGTCATTTCCAAGCAGACAGTCCACTGGGATATTTGAGGAGACCACCACCTGTTTCAGGCCATTGACCCCTCCCCATTCTAAAGTAACCATTGCCATGGGATGTACTTTTCTCTGATTGTCAGCGTTGGTGACTGTGTAAGTTTTTCCAGTCAGGTATTGGCCAGGGGAAACCAGTTTCTCTGTCACCATGGTGACACTGGCACCTGTATCCCTCAGGCCCTCTATTCTAGTCCCATTAATTAAGAGTTGCTGTCTGTATTTTTGCATGTTAGGCGGCCAGACAGCTAGTGTGGCTAAATCCACCCCACCCTCAGAAACTAGAGTAGCTTCAGTGTGGACCCTGATTTGCTCTGGGCACACTGTTGATCCCACTTGGAGACTAGCCATACCAGTGTTACCTGGATGGGAGTTTGGAGTGGAACCTTTCTTGGGACAGGCCTTGTCTCCAGTTTGGTGTCCATGCTGTTTACAGCTATGACACCAGGCCTTTTTGGGATCAAAGTTTTTACCCTTGTACCCATTGTTTTGTGAAGAGGCTCTGGGCCCACCCTCCTGTGCAGGTTTTTGGGGGCCTGTAGAAGACTCTTTACTATTTTTAGTTTTGGTTGTCTCATCACCCTTCCCCTGGGGAGTCTTTGTGACCCCTTTCTTTTGGTCACCCCCTGTTGAAGTCTTGGACACCCTTGTCTTGACCCAATGGTCCGCCTTCTTTCCCAATTCTTGGGGAGAAATTGGTCCTAGGTCTACCAGATGCTGATGCAGTTTATCATTGAAACAATTACTTAACAGGTGTTCTTTCACAAATAAATTGTACAGCCCATCATAATTACTTACACCACTGCCTTGAATCCAACCATCTAGTGTTTTCACTGAGTAGTCTACAAAGTCAACCCAGGTCTGGCTCGAGGATTTTTTAGCCCCCCTGAATCTAATCCTATACTCCTCAGTGGAGAATCCAAAGCCCTCAATCAGGGTACCCTTCATGAGGTCATAAGATTCTGCATCTTGTCCAGAGAGTGTGAGGAGTCTATCCCTACACTTTCCTGTGAACATTTCCCAAAGGAGAGCACCCCAGTGAGATCTGTTCACTTTTCTGGTTACACAAGCCCTCTCAAAAGCTGTGAACCATTTGGTGATGTCATCACCATCTTCATATTTAGTTACAATCCCTTTAGGGATTTTCAACATGTCAGGAGAATCTCTGACCCTATTTATGTTGCTGCCACCATTGATGGGTCCTAGGCCCATCTCTTGTCTTTCCCTCTCTATGGCTAGGATCTGTCTTTCCAAAGCCAATCTTTTGGCCATCCTGGCTAACTGGATGTCCTCTTCACTGGGGTTATCCTCAGTGATTTCAGAGGTGTTGGTCTCTCCTGTGAGGGAACCAGCATCTCTGACTATTATGTTTGGAGTCAGGGTTTGAGGGACCCTGTTCTCCCTAGATAGGACTGGTAGGGGGGAATTGTCCTCCAAGTCACTATCCTCTTCCTCTGAGTTGCCACCCTCAGAGGGGTTGGCCTTTTCAAACTCTGCCAAAAGCTCCTGGAGCTGTATTTTGGTAGGTTTGGGGCCCATTGTTATTTTCTTTATTTTACAGAGTGACCTTAGCTCCCTCATCTTAAGATGGAGGTAAGGTGTGGTGTCGAGTTCCACCACAGTCACATCTGTGCTAGACATTTTGCTTCTAAAAGTTGGAATACTTTTTAAGAATCTACAACTGGTTCTAGAATCTAATTCAAACTTTTACAAACTTTTAAACTCTAAAAGAGATGCTAAACAGGATCTAACACAAGGCCCTAGCAGGTCTTTTAAGAATTTAGAAAACTTTTCAAATTGCAAAAATCAATTTCTAATGACAATTTTGGACTTTGTCGTGTGATCAGGTATTGGCTGAGTAGTCCAGCAAATGCAAAGTCTTGTACCCCACCGCTGATCCACCAATGTAGGAAGTTGGCTCTGTATGTGCTATTTCAAAGTAAGTAATAGCATGCACAGAGTCCAAGGGTTCCCCTTAGAGGTAAAATAGTGGTAAAAAGAGATAATACTAATGCTCTATTTTGTGGTAGTGTGGTCGAGCAGTAGGCTTATCCAAGGAGTAGTGTTAAGCATTTGTTGTACATACACATAGGCAATAAATGAGGTACACACACTCAGAGACAAATCCAGCCAATAGGTTTTGTATAGAAAAATATCTTTTCTTAGTTTATTTTAAGAACCACAGGTTCAAATTTAACATGTAATATCTTGTTTGAAAGGTATTGCAGGTAAGTACATTAGGAACTTTAAATCATAAAAATTGCATGTATACTTTTCAAGTTATTGACAAATAGCTGTTTTAAAAGTGGACACTTAGTGCAATTTTCACAGTTCCTGGGGGAGGTAAGTTTTTGTTAGTTTTACCAGGTAAGTAGGACACTTACAGGGTTCAGTTCTTGGTCCAAGGTAGCCCACCGTTGGGGGTTCAGAGCAACCCCAAAGTTACCACACCAGCAGCTCAGGGCCGGTCAGGTGCAGAGTTCAAAGTGGTGCCCAAAACACATAGGCTAGAATGGAGAGAAGGGGGTGCCCCGGTTCCGGTCTGCTTGCAGGTAAGTACCCGCGTCTTCGGAGGGCAGACCAGAGGGGTTTTGTAGGGCACCGGGGGGGACACTAGCCCACACAGAAATTTCACCCTCAGCAGCGCGGGGGCGGCCAGGTGCAGTGTAGAAACAGGCGTCGGGTTCGCAATGTTAGTCTATGAGAGATCTCGGGATCTCTTCAGCGCTGCAGGCAGGCAAGGGGGGGGTTCCTCGGGGAAACCTCCACTTGGGCAAGGGAGAGGGACTCCTGGGGGTCACTTCTCCAGTGAAAGTCCGGTCCTTCAGGTCCTGGGGGCTGCGGGTGCAGGGTCTCTCCCAGGCGTCGGGACTTTGGATTCAAAGAGTCGCGGTCAGGGGAAGCCTCGGGATTCCCTCTGCAGGCGGCGCGGTGGGGGCTCAGGGGGGACAGGTTTTGGTACTCACAGTATCAGAGTAGTCCTGGGGTCCCTCCTGAGGTGTTGGATCTCCACCAGCCGAGTCGGGGTCGCCGGGTGCAGTGTTGCAAGTCTCACGCTTCTTGCGGGGAGCTTGCAGGGTTCTTTCAAGGCTGCTGGAAACAAAGTTGCAGCCTTTCTTGGAGCAGGTCCGCTGTCCTCGGGAGTTTCTTGTCTTTTCGAAGCAGGGGCAGTCCTCAGAGGATGTCGAGGTCGCTGGTCCCTTTTAGGAAGGCGTCGCTGGAGCAGGATCTTTGGAAGGCAGGAGACAGGCCGGTGAGTTTCTGGAGCCAAGGCAGTTGTCGTCTTCTGGTCTTCCGCTGCAGGGGTTTTCAGCTAGGCAGTCCTTCTTCTTGTAGTTGCAGAAATCTAATTTTCTAGGGTTCAGGTTAGCCCTTAAATACTAAATTTAAGGGCGTGTTTAGGTCTGGGGGGGGTTAGTAGCCAATGGCTACTAGCCCTGAGGGTGGGTACACCCTCTTTGTGCCTCCTCCCAAGGGGAGGGGGTCACAATCCTAACCCTATTGGGGGAATCCTCCATCTGCAAGATGGAGGATTTCTAAAAGTCAGAGTCACCTCAGCTCAGGACACCTTAGGGGCTGTCCTGACTGGCCAGTGACTCCTCCTTGTTGCTTTCTTTGTTCCCTCCAGCCTTGCCGCCAAAAGTGGGGGCCGTGGCCGGAGGGGGCGGGCAACTCCACTAAGCTGGAGTGCCCTGCTGGGCTGTGACAAAGGGGGGAGCCTTTGAGGCTCACCGCCAGGTGTCACAGCTCCTGCCTGGGGGAGGTGTTAGCATCTCCACCCAGTGCAGGCTTTGTTACTGGCCTCAGAGTGACAAAGGCACTCTCCCCATGGGGCCAGCAACATGTCTCTGGTGTGGCAGGCTGCTGGAACTAGTCAGCCTACACAGACAGTCGGTTAAGTTTCAGGGGGCACCTCTAAGGTGCCCTCTGTGGTGTATTTTACAATAAAATGTACACTGGCATCAGTGTGCATTTATTGTGCTGAGAAGTTTGATACCAAACTTCCCAGTTTTCAGTGTAGCCATTATGGTGCTGTGGAGTTCGTGTTTGACAGACTCCCAGACAATATACTCTTATGGCTACCCTGCACTTACAATGTCTAAGGTTTTGTTTAGACACTGTAGGGGTACCATGCTCATGCACTGGTACCCTCACCTATGGTATAGTGCACCCTGCCTTAGGGCTGTAAGGCCTGCTAGAGGGGTGTCTTACCTATACTGCATAGGCAGTGAGAGGCTGGCATGGCACCCTGAGGGGAGTGCCATATCGACTTACTCGTTTTGTCCTCACTAGCACACACAAGCTGGCAAGCAGTGTGTCTGTGCTGAGTGAGAGGTCTCCAGGGTGGCATAAGACATGCTGCAGCCCTTAGAGACCTTCCTTGGCATCAGGGCCCTTGGTACTAGAAGTACCAGTTACAAGGGACTTATCTGGATGCCAGGGTCTGCCAATTGTGGATACAAAAGTACAGGTTAGGGAAAGAACACTGGTGCTGGGGCCTGGTTAGCAGGCCTCAGCACACTTTCAATTGTAAACATAGCATCAGCAAAGGCAAAAAGTCAGGGGGCAACCATGCCAAGGAGGCATTTCCTTACACTGTCCCTCTCTTGAAGGCCTTAGGCAGCAAGCTGCTGAAGAGTCCAAGGGCAAGAAAAATGGAACACATAGGGTCTATTGGGAAGATGGACTCCTGTACACTGAGGCCAGAGACCCCAAACCTGGTGCCACTAGGAGAGTGGTAGTGCCTCAGTCGTTCAGAGAGTTTATTCTGACCTTAGCCCATGATATTCCCCTTGCTGGGCATTTGGGACAAACCAAGACGTGGGAGAGGTTAGTCAACCACTTCTACTGGCCCAATATGTCCCAGAAGGTTAAGGAGTTTTGCCTCTCCTGCCCCACCTGTCAAGCCAGTGGTAAGACAGGTGGGCATCCAAAGGCCCCCCTCATTCCACTTCCAGTGGTGGGGGTCCCCTTTGAAAGAGTGGGTGTGGACATAGTTGGTCCACTAGAACCTCCCACAGCCTCAGGAAATATGTATATCCTAGTAGTAGTGGATCATGCTACTAGGTATCCTGAAGCTATTCCCCTTAGGTCAACTACTGCCCCTGCAGTAGCCAAGGCCCTCATTGGTATCTTTACCAGAGTGGGTTTCCCTAAGGAGGTGGTGTCTGACAGAGGTACCAACTTCATGTCAGCATACCTAAAACACATGTGGAATGAGTGTGGAGTGACTTACAAATTCACTACACCATACCATCCACAAACTAATGGCTTAGTTGAGAGATTCAACAAGACATTAAAAGGCATGATCATGGGGCTCCCAGAAAAGCTCAAAAGGAGATGGGATGTCCTCTTGCCATGTCTGCTTTTCGCTTACAGAGAGGTGCCACAGAAGGGAGTAGGATTCTCACCCTTTGAACTTCTGTTTGGTCACCCTGTAAGGGGACCACTTGCTCTTGTTAAAGAAGGCTGGGAGAGACCTCTTCATGAGCCTAAACAAGACATAGTGGACTATGTACTTGGCCTTCGCTCTAGAATGGCAGAGTACATGGAAAAGGCAAGCAAAAACCTAAGGCCAGCCAACAGCTCCAGATGTTTTGGTATGACCAAAAGACTGCAATGGTTGAGTTCCAACCAGGGCAGAAAGTCTGGGTTCTGGAGCCTGTGGCTCCCAGGGCACTTCAGGACAAATGGAGTGGCCCTTACCCAGTGCTAGAAAGGAAGAGTCAGGTCACCTACCTGGTGGACCTGGGCACAAGCAGGAGCCCCAAGAGGGTGATCCATGTGAACCGCCTTAAGCTCTTCCATGACAGGGCTGATGTGAATCTGTTGATGGTAACAGATGAGGATCAGGAGGCAGAGAGTGAACCTCTCCCTGATCTTCTGTCATCAGACCCAAAAGATGGCTCAGTAGATGGAGTGATCTACTCAGACACCCTCTCTGGCCAACAGCAAGCTGATTGTAGGAGAGTCCTACAACAGTTTCCTGAACTCTTCTCCCTAACCCCTGGTCAGACACACCTGTGTACCCATGATGTGGACACAGGAGACAGCATGCCTGTCAAAAACAAAATTTTTAGACAGTCTGACCATGTTAAGGAAAGCATCAAGGTGGAAGTCCACAAGATGCTGGAATTGGGAGTAATTGAGCGCTCTGACAGCCCCTGGGCTAGCCCAGTGGTCTTAGTCCCCAAACCTCACACCAAAGATGGAAAGAAAGAGATGAGGTTTTGTGTGGACTACAGAGGGCTCAACTCTGTCACCAAGAGAGACGCCCATCCAATTCCTAGAGCTGAGGAGCTCCTAAACAAATTAGGTGCTGCCAAATTCTTAAGTACCTTTGACTTGACAGCAGGGTACTGGCAAATAAAAATGGCACCTGGAGCAAAAGAGAAAACAGCATTCTCCACACCTGATGGGCATTATCAGTTTACTGTTATGCCCTTTGGTTTAAAGAATGCCCCTGCCACCTTCCAAAGGTTGGTGAATCAAGTCCTTGCTGGTTTGGAGTCCTTTAGCACAGCTTATCTTGATGATATTGCTGTCTTTAGCTCCACCTGGCAGGATCACCTGGTCCACCCGAAGAAGGTTTTGAAGGCTCTGCAATCTGCAGGCCTCTCTATCAAGGCATCCAAATGCCAGATAGGGCAGGGAACTGTGGTTTACTTGGGCCACCTTGTAGGTGGAGGCCAAGTTCAGCCACTCCAACCCAAGATCCAGACTATTCTGGACTGGGTAGCTCCAAAAACCCAGACTCAAGTCAGGGCATTCCTTGGCTTGACTGGGTATTACAGGAGGTTTGTGAAGGGATATGGATCCATTGTGACAGCCCTCACTGAACTCACCTCCAAGAAAATGCCCAAGAAAGTGAACTGGACTGTGGAATGCCAACAGGCCTTTGACACCCTGAAACAAGCAATGTGCTCAGCACCAGTTCTAAAAGCTCCAGATTATTCTAAGCAGTTCATTGTGCAGACAGATGCCTCTGAACATGGGATAGGGGCAGTTTTGTCCCAAACAAATGATGATGGCCTTGACCAGCCTGTTGCTTTCATTAGCAGGAGGTTACTCCCCAGGGAGCAGCGTTGGAGTGCCATTGAGAGGGAGGCCTTTGCTGTGGTTTGGTCCCTGAAGAAGCTGAGACCATACCTCTTTGGGACTCACTTCCTAGTTCAAACTGACCACAGACCTCTCAAATGGCTGATGCAAATGAAAGGTGAAAATCCAAAACTGTTGAGGTGGTCCATCTCCCTACAGGGAATGGACTTTATAGTGGAACACAGACCTGGGACTGCCCATGCCAATGCAGATGGCCTTTCCAGGTTCTTCCACTTAGAAAATGAAGACTCTCTTGGGAAAGGTTAGTCTCATCCTCTTTCGTTTGGGGGGGGGTTGTGTAAGGAAATGCCTCCTTGGCATGGTTGCCCCCTGACTTTTTGCCTTTGCTGATGCTATGTTTACAATTGAAAGTGTGCTGAGGCCTGCTAACCAGGCCCCAGCACCAGTGTTCTTTCCCTAACCTGTACTTTTGTATCCACAATTGGCAGACCCTGGCATCCAGATAAGTCCCTTGTAACTGGTACTTCTAGTACCAAGGGCCCTGATGCCAAGGAAGGTCTCTAAGGGCTGCAGCATGTCTTATGCCACCCTGGAGACCTCTCACTCAGCACAGACACACTGCTTGCCAGCCTGTGTGTGCTAGTGAGAACAAAACGAGTAAGTCGACATGGCACTCCCCTCAGGGTGCCATGCCAGCCTCTCACTGCCTATGCAAATATAGGTCAGTCACCCCTCTAGCAGGCCTTACAGCCCTAAGGCAGGGTGCACTATACCATAGGTGAGGGTACCAGTGCATGAGCATGGTACCCCTACAGTGTCTAAACAAAACCTTAGACATTGTAAGTGCAGGGTAGCCATAAGAGTATATGGTCTGGGAGTTTGTCAAACACGAACTCCACAGCACCATAATGGCTACACTGAAAACTGGGAAGTTTGGTATCAAACTTCTCAGCACAATAAATGCACACTGATGCCAGTGTACATTTTATTGCAAAATACACCCCAGAGGGCACCTTAGAGGTGCCCCCTGAAACTTAACCGACTGTCTGTGTAGGCTGACTAGTTCCAGCAGCCTGCCACACTAGAGACATGTTGCTGGCCCCATGGGGAGAGTGCCTTTGTCACTCTGAGGCCAGTAACAAAGCCTGCACTGGGTGGAGATGCTAACACCTCCCCCAGGCAGGAGCTGTAACACCTGGCGGTGAGCCTCAAAGGCTCACCCCTTTGTCACAGCCCAGCAGGGCACTCCAGCTTAGTGGAGTTGCCCGCCCCCTCCGGCCACGGCCCCCACTTTTGGCGGCAAGGCTGGAGGGAACAAAGAAAGCAACAAGGAGGAGTCACTGGCCAGTCAGGACAGCCCCTAAGGTGTCCTGAGCTGAGGTGACTCTAACTTTTAGAAATCCTCCATCTTGCAGATGGAGGATTCCCCCAATAGGGTTAGGATTGTGACCCCCTCCCCTTGGGAGGAGGCACAAAGAGGGTGTACCCACCCTCAGGGCTAGTAGCCATTGGCTACTAACCCCCCAGACCTAAACACGCCCTTAAATTTAGTATTTAAGGGCTACCCTGAACCCTAGAAAATTAGATTCCTGCAACAACAACAAGAAGGACTGCCTAGCTGAAAACCCCTGCAGAGGAAGACCAGAAGACAACAACTGCCTTGGCTCCAGAAACTCACCGGCCTGTCTCCTGCCTTCCAAAGAACTCTGCTCCAGCGACGCCTTCCAAAGGGACCAGCGACCTCTGAATCCTCTGAGGACTGCCCTGCTTCGACGACGACAAGAAACTCCCGAGGACAGCGGACCTGCTCCAAAAAGACTGCAACTTTATCCAAAGAAGCAGCTTTAAAGAACCCTGCAACTCCCCGCAAGAAGCGTGAGACTTGCAACACTGCACCCGGCGACCCCGACTCGGCTGGTGGAGAACCAACACCTCAGGGAGGACCCCCGGACTACTCTACGACTGTGAGTACCAAAACCTGTCCCCCCTGAGCCCCCACAGCGCCGCCTGCAGAGGGAATCCCGAGGCTTCCCCTGACCGCGACTCTCTGAAACCTAAGTCCCGACGCCTGGAAAAGACCCTGCACCCGCAGCCCCCAGGACCTGAAGGACCGGACTTTCACTGCAGAAGTGACCCCCAGGAGTCCCTATCCCTTGCCCAAGTGGAGGTTTCCCCGAGGAAGCCCCCCCTTGCCTGCCTGCAGCGCTGAAGAGATCCCTTGATCTCTCATTGACTTCCATTGCGAACCCGACGCTTGTTCTAACACTGCACCCGGCCGCCCCCGCGCCGCTGAGGGTGAAATTTCTGTGTGGGCTTGTGTCCCCCCCGGTGCCCTACAAAACCCCCCCTGGTCTGCCCTCCGAAGACACGGGTACTTACCTGCTGGCAGACTGGAACCGGGGCACCCCCTTCTCTCCATTGAAGCCTATGCGTTTTAGGCACCACTTTGAACTCTGCACCTGACCGGCCCTGAGCTGCTGGTGTGGTAACTTTGGGGTTGCTCTGAACCCCCAACGGTGGGCTACCTTGGACCAAGAACTGAACCCTGTAAGTGTCTTACTTACCTGGTAAAACTAACAAATACTTACCTCCCCCAGGAACTGTGAAAATTGCACTGTGTCCACTTTTGAAATAGCTATTTGTGAATAACTTGAAAAGTATACATGCAATTGAAATGATTCAAAGTTCCTAATGTACTTACCTGCAATACCTTTCGAACAAGATATTACATGTTAAATTTGAACCTGTGGTTCTTAAAATAAACTAAGAAAAGATATTTTTCTATAACAAAACCTATTGGCTGGATTTGTCTCTGAGTGTGTGTACCTCATTTATTGTCTATGTGTATGTACAACAAATGCTTAACACTACTCCTTTGATAAGCCTACTGCTCGACCACACTACCACAAAATAGAGCATTAGTATTATCTCTTTTTGCCACTATCTTACCTCTAAGGGGAACCCTTGGACTCTGTGCATACTATTCCTTACTTTGAAATAGTGCATACAGAGGCAACTTCCTACACTGGCCATTCCAGTTTTAGCTGGATGGGAGTTAGAAGTGGTATCTTTCTTGGGACAGGCCTTGTCTCCAGTTTGGTGTCCAGACTGACTACAGTTTCGACACCAGGCCTTTTTGGGATCAAAGTTTTTACCCTTGTACCCAGAATTGTTTTGTGAAGAGGCTCTGGGCCCACCCTCCTGTGCAGGTTTTTGGGGGCCTGTAGAAGACTCTTTACTATCTTTGTTTTTGGCTGTCTCACCACCTTTCCCCTGGGGAGGTTTTGTGACCCCTTTCTTTTGGTCACCCCCTGTGGAAGTTTTGGACACCCTAGTCTTGACCCAATGGTCCGCCTTCTTTCCCAATTCTTGGGGAGAAATTGGTCCTAGGTCCACCAGATGCTGATGCAGTTTATCATTGAAACAATTACTTAATAGGTGTTCTTGCACAAATAAATTGTACAGCCCATCATAATCATTTACACCATTGCCTTGAATCCAACCATCTAGTGTTTTTACTGAGTAGTCTACAAAGTCAACCCAGGTCTGGCTCGAGGATTTTTGAGCCCCCCTGAATCTAATCCTATACTCCTCAGTGGAGAATCCAAAGCCCTCAATCAGGGTACCCTTCATGAGGTCATAAGATTCTGCATCTTTTTTAGAGAGTGTGAGCAGTCTATCCCTACACTTTCCTGTGAACATTTGCCAAAGGAGAGCACCCCAGTGAGATTTGTTCACTTTTCTGGTTTCACAAGCCCTCTCAAAAGCTGTGAACCATTTGGTGATGTCATCACCATCTTCATATTTAGTTACAATCCCTTTGGGGATTTTCAACATGTCAGGAGAATCTCTGACCCTAGTTATGTTGCTGCCACCATTGATGGGTCCTAGGCCCATCTTTTGTCTTTCCCTTTCTATGGCTAGGATCTGTTTTTCCAAAGCCAATCTTTTGGCCATCCTGGCTAACTGGATGTCCTCTTCACTGGAGTTATCCTCAGTGATTTCAGAGAGGCTGGACCCTCCTGTGAGGGAGCCAGCATCTCTGACTATTATTTTTGGAGTCAGGGCTTGAGAAGCCCTGTTCTCCCTAGATAGGACTGGTGGAGGGGATTCTTCCTCCAGTTCACTATCATCTTCCTCTGTGTTATCCACAGAGGGGTTGGCTCTATCATACTCTGCCAACAGCTCCTGGAGCTGTGCTTTGGTAGGTCTGGAGCCCATTGTTATTTTTCTTATGTTACAGAGTGACCTTAGCTCTCTCATCTGGAGATGGAGGTAAGGTGTGGTGTCGAGTTCCACCACATTCACATCTGTGCTAGACATTATGCTTCTAAAAGTTGGAATACTTTTTAAGAAACTAAAACTGGTTCTAGAATCTAATTCAAACTTTTAACAAACTTTTAAACTCTAAAAGAAATGCTAACAGGGACTAACACAAGGCCCTAGCAGGACTTTAAAGAATTTAGAAAACTTTTCAAATTGCAAAAATCAATTTCTAATGACAATTTTGGAATTTGTCGTGTGATCAGGTATTGGCTGAGTAGTCCAGCAAATGCAAAGTCTTGTACCCCACCGCTGATCCACCAATGTAGGAAGTTGGCTCTGTATGTGCTATTTCAAAGTAAGGAATAGCATGCACAGAGTCCAAGGGTTCCCCTTAGAGGTAAAATAGTGGTAAAAAGAGATAATACTAATGCTCTATTTTGTGGTAGTGTGGTCGAGCAGTAGGCTTATCCAAGGAGTAGTGTTAAGCATTTGTTGTACATACACATAGACAATAAATGAGGTACACACACTCAGAGACAAATCCAGCCAATAGGTTTTGTTATAGAAAAATATCTTTTCTTAGTTTATTTTAAGAACCACAGGTTCAAATTTCACATGTAATAGCTTGTTTGGAAGGTATTGCAGGTAAGTACTCTAGGAACTTTGAATCATTACATTAGCATGAATACTTTTGTCATAAAACACAATAAGCTGTTTTAAAAGTGGACACAGTGCAATTTTCACAGTTCCTGGGGGAGGTAAGTTATTGTTAGTTTTCACAGGTAAGTAAGTCACTTACAGTTCTCAGTTTTTGGTCCAAGGTAGCCCACCGTTGGGGGTTCAGAGCAACCCCAAAGTTATCACACCAGCAGCTCAGGGCCGGTCAGGTGCAAAGGTCAAAGAGGTGCCCAAACCACATAGGCTATAATGGAGAGAAGGGGGTGCCCCGGTTCCAGTCTGCCAGCAGGTAAGTACCCGCGTCTTCGGAGGGCAGACCAGGGGGGTTTTGTAGGGCACCGGGGGGGACACAGTGTCAGCATAGAAAGTACACCCTCAGCAGCGCGGGGCGGCCGGGTGCAGTGTGCAAACACGCGTCGGGTTTCCTTCAGGTTTCAATGGGAGACCAAGGGGTCTCTTCAGCGATGCAGGCAGGCAAGGGGGGGGCTCCTCGGGGTAGCCACCACCTGGGCAAGGGAGAGGGCCTCCTGGGGGTCACTCCTGCACAGAAGTTCCGTTTCTTTAGGGGCTGGGGGCTGCGGGTGCAGGGTCTTTTCCAGCCGTCGGGAAATGGAGTTCAGACAGTCGCGGTCAGGGGGAGCCTGGGGATTCCCTCTGCAGGCGTCGCTGTGGGGGCTCAGGGGGGACAACTTTGGTTACTCACAGTCGTAGAGTCGCCGGAGGGTCCTCCCTGAGTTGGTTGTTCTCCACCAGTCGAGTCGGGATCGCCGGGTGCAGTGTTGCAAGTCTCACGCTTCTTGCGGGGAGTTGCAGGGGTCTTTAAATCTTCTCCTTGTAACAAAGTTGCAGTTCTTTTGGAGCAGTGCCGCTGTCCTCGGGAGTTTCTTGTCTTTTTCGAAGCAGAGCAGTCCTCAGAGGATTCAGAGGTTGCTGGTCCCTTGGAAAGCGTCGCTGGAGCAGGTTTCTTTGGAAGGCAGGAGACAGGCCGGTAAGTCTGGGGCCAAGGCAGTTGGTGTCTTCTGTTCTTCCTCTGCAGGGGTTTGTCAGCTCAGCAGTCCTTCTTCTTGTAGTTGCAGGAATCTAAAATCTTAGGTTCAGGGAAGCCCTTAAATACTAAATTTAAGGGCGTGTTTAGGTCTGGGGGGTTAGTAGCCAATGGCTACTAGCCCTGAGGGTGGGTACACCCTCTTTGTGCCTCCTCCCAAGGGGAGGGGGTCACATCCCTAATCCTATTGGGGGGAATCCTCCATCTGCAAGATGGAGGATTTCTAAAAGTTAGAGTCACCTCAGCTCAGGACACCTTAGGGGCTGTCCTGACTGGCCAGTGACTCCTCCTTGTTATTCTCATTATTTTCTCCGGCCTTGCCGCCAAAAGTGGGGGCCGGGGCCGGAGGGGGCAGGCAACTCCACTAGCTGGAGTGTCCTGCGGTGCTGTGACAAAAGGGGTGAGCCTTTGAGGCTCACCGCCAGGTGTTACAGCTCCTGCCTGGGGGAGGTGTTAGCATCTCCACCCAGTGCAGGCTTTGTTACTGCCTCAGAGTGACAAAGGCACTCTCCCCATGGGGCCAGCAACATGTCTCTAGTGTGGCAGGCTGCTGGAACCAGTCAGCCTACACAGATAGTCGGTTAAGTTTCAGGGGGCACCTCTAAGGTGCCCTCTGTGGTGTATTTTACAATAAAATGTACACTGGCATCAGTGTGCATTTATTGTGCTGAGAAGTTTGATACCAAACTTCCCAGTTTTCAGTGTAGCCATTATGGTGCTGTGGAGTTCGTGTAAAACAGACTCCCAGACCATATACTCGTATGGCTACCCTGCACTTACAATGTCTAAGGTTTTGCTTAGACACTGTAGGGGCACAGTGCTCATGCACTGGTACCCTCACCTATGGTACAGTGCACCCTGCCTTAGGGCTGTAAGGCCTGCTAGAGGGGTGTCTTACCTATACTGCATAGGCAGTGAGAGGCTGGCATGGCACCCTGAGGGGAGTGCCATGTCGACTTACTCATTTTGTTCTCACTAGCACACACAAGCTGGTAAGCAGTGTGTCTGTGCTGAGTGAGGGGTCTCTAGGGTGGCATAATACATGCTGCAGCCCTTAGAGACCTTCCCTGGCATCAGGGCCCTTGGTACCAGAGGTACCAGTTACAAGGGACTTATCTGGATGCCAGGGTGTGCCAATTGTGGAATCAAAAGTACAGGTTAGGGAAAGAACACTGGTGCTGGGGCCTGGTTAGCAGGCCTCAGCACACTTTCAATTCAAAACATAGCATCAGCAAAGGCAAAAAGTCAGGGGGTAACCATGCCAAGGAGGCATTTCCTTACACAGTTATTAAGGATGTGCTCCCTAATGATTAGATTTGACAGCCCTTCATAGTCATGTACACTACTACCATGCAACCAGCCCTCCAGAGCCTTAATTGAACAGTCCACAAATTCTACCCAGTCTTAAGTGGACTCTTTCTGAGTTTCCCTGCACTTAATCCTATACTCCTTAGTTGTGAGCCCAAGCCCATCAATCAGAGCCTCTTTCAAGACCTGGTAGACCTCTGCAGCTTCCTCCCTAACAGTCAAAAGTTTATAGCTGCCTTTGTCTGCAAAGGAGACCTGCCCATTGCCTCTGATGGACCTTCTGAACTTTTCAGGCCCTCTCTAAAGCAGTAATCCACTTATGGGTGTCATTCCCAGACTTATAAATGGGGACTAGCCTGCTGAGATTCCTGGAATCAAATGTGTCTTCCCTGACCCTTGACTCTCTTATGCTGCCACCATGGAGTTCGAACCCTAAATCTTTTCTTTCCCTTTCCATCTCTAGGGCCTCTCTTTCTAGAGCCAGTTGCTACTTTTTAACTTGAGTTTGGCCTCCTCAAGTCTCAGCAAGCTGAACTCCCTATCTGGGGATCCCTCATCTGAGATAGAGTGAATGGTGCCAACAGTAGATGCTGAGGCAAGGGAAGCTGAGGATGAGGAGCTTCCTGGATACCCTTTTTCCAACCAAGGGGGAGAAGAAGTGTGCCTACTACTACAACCCCCACTTGTTCTACCAGCACAGCTCCCCACATGATCAAGGTGTTCTCCAGAATCCTCTTGGTTCTGCCTAATGAGGTCGGAGGAAGTACCCGGTACCTCCTTTTCCATTACTGGGGATTCTCCCTCCTCATCTAATTCTCTTTCCCTAGCAGGATTCTGTATGTCATCCTGATTAAGTAAATCTGAGAGAATAGATTTGTTAGGGTTACTACCTATCTTGAGTTTTCTAGCTGTACACAGGGCCTTGAGCTCCTTGAACTTAAGACCTCCATACCTAGACTCCTGAGTCTGGTCAACATCTTCAACTAAAGAAAATGGTGTTAGAGTAGTGTATGTGATGTACCTACCTACTCTAGGGTTCTAATTTATTTTTAAAAAACTTGGAGAAAGGGCTATGCTAGACCCCTGACTTCCCAGGCAAAAGATTAGATGCATCTGGAGTTATTAGTTATTTCTTATGGAACGTCACTGCTGACCAAGTGGTAAAGCAAAGCAAGTGTTTTATCCCACCGCTGCACCACCAATGTAGAAGGCTGGCTCAGTTTATGGTGTACACCTCGGGTGTGGCACCCTATACTGAGCCCAGCCATCCCTTAGTGATAGTGAATAGGTGTCCAGATAGCAAAATCTCTCTAGGGGTAGCTAAGGCGAGCAGCTACAGCTTATCCAGGAGGTACATAAAGCACTTGCAATACCACAATAGTGAGCCCAACCACCAGGGTAAGTATTATAGCTAGCTAGGAGGTGGGGGAAGATGAACACACCAGAAGTAAGTAAGTATGGTAAGTGTCCCCATCAACCAGGGGCAGAGTGGTTACCTACGCAGTCCCATAGGCTAACATAGGAAAGTAGAGATTGGATTTTATGCATTTCAGGACCCTTCCCAGTGGGCCCCGTGCAAACCAACAGGTTGGAGAGTGTGCCAACCCAAGGATACCCAGAAGACGGAGTACCTACATCAGGGAACCCAGATGAGGAGGGGGTGAAGAGAGCCTTGCTGAAGTCAGTGGAAGCCTCGGATGTCCAACTGCTGCTGCGACCTGTGGACCAAGCCTGTAGAACCCAGGGACGGATTCTGGATGTAGCAGACCTGAAAAAGGAGGAGACAGAGTGTAGGAAGCTGACTTGGTGTGTGGTGGACACCTATGGTGTTGCCATCCTATACCAGGTCCAGGAATCCCCTATTAGTGAAGTGTAGGCAGTGTCTAGAAATCCAGGGCTCTCTAGAGGTAGCTGTGGATGAGCAGCAAAGACTTATCGAGGAGACATGCAAAGGTTATGCAATACTACTATAGTCACACAGTAACTTATCACACATGAAAGAATTACGCAGTGCTACAAAAATAAAGGTACTTTATTTTAGTGACACAAATATTAAAATACTTATAGGCAGTTCATCCCAACTGCCCCCCAACCAAGGATGTGTAGTTGTTAGGGGGAGCTGGAAGAACTAGGAGCCCCAAGAAGTGAGTACATGAGTGACCCCCAGCGACCAGGAGAGTAGTGCTAAGTACCTGGTTTCCCCAGGACTAACAGGAGGACTTAGCAAAAGGATTGTGCAAGACCCAGACCAGACTGGAAGGAACCAAATATGGATTGTGGCAGAAGAAGACCTGGAAAGGAAGGGGACAGGGTCCAGTTTGTGATAGAGTGTCCAGTTGGAGCAGTAACCTCTACCCCACCTTCTGTGGATGCAGGACCAGGTCGACGGGGGGAAGAGGAAGACCAGCTGTGCAGCGCAGGAGCTGAAGAGGAGTCCCTGGAGCAGTGCAGATGGTGTCCCACTTCAGTTGTCGGGTCGCAGATGGTCAGTAATGCAGAGAACTACCAACAAGCCTTGGCAAATGCAAGAGGAGCAGAAGAAGAGTTGCAAGGCTGAAGAGGACTCGACCCTTGGAGGGGAGTTCAAGGTGACCCTCAGCAGTCGGGAAAGCCAACAGAAGTAGTTGCAGCACCCACAGGCAACCCACTGGCAGAAGGCACAGTAAGTTGCAATGAGGTCCAGTCAACACACCTGAAGAGGAGTCGCTAGAGCACCAGAGAGGATACTGTTCTTGGCAGGAAGAAGTGCTGGTGGCCGGCGCTACACAGAGACTGCAGATCCCTTGGACCAGGAGCAAACAAGCCCTGGTAGCCGCAAGCGTCATGGTGCACAGGGGTAATGTCCTGCAAGGTCAGGCAAGGGCTTACCATCTCCCAAGTTGGACAGCTGGCACAGAGGGCCAAGGGGACCACTCCAGACCACCATATGTGATGCAGGATCTGAGCAGTTCCAGAGGAGAGTAGATCCATGCTGCAGGTTGTCGTTGCAGTTGGTGCCTGCACTTGAAGGGGGGTGACTCCTTCACTCCAAGGGAGATTCCTTCTTGCTTCTTGGTGCAGGCTGAAGTTTCGCCAACCTCAGAGGATGCACAGCTGGGGAAATGTTTCAGTTGCTGGAAGGAGCCAGAAAAACAATGATGCAAAGCGGCGTCATCGCTGGAGTTGAATATTGTCAGTTCCTGAAGAGTACAGTTGCAGTTCCAGTGACCAGAAGATGAAGTAAGTGATGCAGAGGAGTCCTGCTGAAATCTTGCATGTCGAATCTGAGGACCCACCTGCAAGGGAGTCCCTAAATAGCCCAGAAAGGGGGATTGGTCACCTAGCAAGGTGACCACCTATCAGGCGGGGGCTGTGACATCACCTGCCTGACCTGGCCACTCAGATGCTTCCCGGGGCTCTCTGCACATCTTGGTTTCAAAATGGCAGAATCAAGTGGCCACCTGGAGGTGCTCTGGGCACCACCCCTGGGATGGTGATGGGCAGGGGAGTGGTCACTCCCCTTTCCTTTGTCCAGTTTCATGCCAGAGCAGGGACCAGGGGTCCCTGGGCTGGTGCAAACTGGTTTATGCAAGGAGGGCACCAAATGTGCCCTTCAAAGCATACTGGTGGGTTGGGGGGCTACCTCTCCCAAGCATTGTAACACCTGTTTCCAAGAGAGAGGGTGTTACATCACTCGCCCACAGGAAATCCTTTGTTCTGCCTTTACCTGCTTGAGCTGGTCAAGCAGCAGCAGGAGGGCAGAAACCTGTCTGAAGGGTGGCAGCAGCGCAGGCTGCGTGGAAAACCCTAGAAGACTGGTAGGAGCAATACCGAGGGTCCTCTTCCAGGGCTGGAGAGCAGCCCACCTAGAGAACTCACAAGCAACACCATACTTTGCTGCAGGAGTAGTTCAAGTAGTTGACAGCTCTGATCTCCAGCTCTGTCCTTGGCATTATCTTTGAAGATTGTCTTGGTGAAAGTACTAATGGTAATCCAGTACTGGAGTGACTGCGGATGCCGAGCTTTCTGAGATGCTTCCAATGTTTCCATCTGCTAGGGCTTAGAGTGCACAGATCATGGCTTCACCTAGGCACTATGCTGGCCTTTTTCTTGAAGGAACCGTACCCCAACCCCAACAAGCAGCACCTGATGAGCCTCAAGAATTCCCCATGGTGCTGTTCCACCATAGGGTGAACTGATGTGTCTGTGAAAGGCCTTACCAATCGCCATGCTCTCAGCATGGATATGTTTCACACTCTGATGAATTTGCCAAAGCTGATCAGTTCTGGATGCTGGGCACAGCAGTTATAGGAAAAAGGTCCTTACAGGCCTTTGCTTCATAAAAAATACTTTGGCTGGCTTGGTGAGCTCTATAGTTTAGTTTCAGATCCTACTCAAATGCTGAATATTATCTAGCCTGATGACAGCAGGGAGGTGGACTATTTTTTCCATCATTTCTTAGCTTCATAGAATGCTGCTGGCTAAACACCTCTTTAGAGGTCCACCACTGGCAAAGTTGCTTCATTCACAGCTCTCATGAACATGTGTGTGATTGTCCTCAATTTACCATTACATTTAAAAAGGATCAAGACCAACATGCTGACTGAGATTTTACTACCTGTTCCCATTTCAGTGAGAAATTGATGGACCTTATTTTAGTGGCATGGGAGAAGCCAGCTTCTGCTTAAGTGGTAAACCTTCAATGACATCCAGCACCCCTTCTTAGAACGCTGAACTCCTTTCAAACTTTCCCTCACTACATGGAATCAAACAATATTGAGGCTATGCAGAATATGTTTTCTTCAAGGAACATTGCCCTTCGCTCCGTCAGGCCTGCAACACCCAGGATAAGTGGGAAATGGCCCTTTTGGTTATACCAAATCTTCCAGAACATCTTTTTAGCCATTTTGCGTAAGCCGTGTGAGATGGGCAGGATGCAGGGAATGACATTCTGAATTATGGATTGAGTACAATGGATTCAATCGCACAATTTATGGGTTCCTCCACTGCCATCTGCCTCCGTATGTGTGGTGGTTCTAGAAACTCTCATGGACAGCAACAACAGTCCTCTTTGTCTCCAGCTCCCCTAGCAAAACACCTTTATTGTGCCCTTGAGGGCACAAATATGCCCTGTGCAGGGTAGGGGATGTCTCATCATTTGTTATACTGGCAGTCCATCTTCAGGGACTGCTAGATCCTGCAGGTTGTCAGGCAAGATTTCAATCTTTTATTTTAGGACTTGCACTGTCATTACCAGTTACAGTGAACAACCATGATCACATTTTCAGCAGGAGATTCTGGATCTTCAGTGTCTATGGAGTTAGGTTCAGGGCACAAGATGGTGCAGGGATGGTGTTCTCATTATTTTCAAGAAAGACAGAGGTATTGTAGGAAGTTGGCTCTGTATGTGCTATTTCAAAGTAAGGAATAGCATGCACAGAGTCCAAGGGTTCCCCTTAGAGGTAAAATAGTGGTAAAAAGAGATAATACTAATGCTCTATTTTGTGGTAGTGTGGTCGAGCAGTAGGCTTATCCAAGGAGTAGTGTTAAGCATTTGTTGTACATACACATAGACAATAAATGAGGTACACACACTCAGAGACAAATCCAGCCAATAGGTTTTGTTATAGAAATATATCTTTTCTTAGTTTATTTTAAGAACCACAGGTTCAAATTTAACATGTAATATCTTGTTTGAAAGGTATTGCAGGTAAGTACTCTAGGAACTTTGAATCATTACATTAGCATGAATACTTTTGTCATAAAACACAATAAGCTGTTTTAAAAGTGGACACTGCAATTTTCACAGTTCCTGGGGGAGGTAAGTTATTGTTAGTTTTAACAGGTAAGTAAGTCACTTACAGGTTTCAGTTTTTGGTCCAAGGTAGCCCACCGTTGGGGGTTCAGAGCAACCCCAAAGTTATCACACCAGCAGCTCAGGGCCGGTCAGGTGCAAAGGTCAAAGAGGTGCCCAAAACACATAGGCTATAATGGAGAGAAGGGGGTGCCCCGGTTCCAGTCTGCCAGCAGGTAAGTACCCGCGTCTTCGGAGGGCAGACCAGGGGGGTTTTGTAGGGCACCGGGGGGGGCACAAAGTAGCACAGAAAGTGCACCCTCAGCAGCGCGGGGGCGGCCGGGTGCAGTGTGCAAACACGCGTCGGGTTTCCTTCAGGTTTCAATGGGAGACCAGGAGGTCTCTTCAGCGGTGCAGGCAGGCAAGGGGGGGGCTCCTCGGGGTAGCCACCACCTAGGCAAGGGAGAGGGTCTCCTGGGGGTCACTCCTGCACAAAAGTTCCATTTCTTTAGGCGCTGGGGGCTGCGGGTGCAGGGTCTTTTCCAGCCGTCGGGAAATGGAGTCTAAGACAGTCGCGGTCAGGGGGAGCCTGGGGATTCCCTCTGCAGGCGTCGCTGTGGGGGATCAGGGGGGACAACTTTGGTTACTCACAGTCGTAGAGTCGCCGGAGGGTCCTCCCTGAGCTGTTTGTTCTCCACCAGTCGAGTCGGGGTCGCCGGGTGCAGTGTTGCAAGTCTCACGCTTCTTGCGGGGAGTTGCAGGGGTCTTTAAATCTGCTCCTTGTAACAAAGTTGCAGTTCTTTTGGAGCAGTGCCGCTGTCCTCGGGAGTTTCTTGTCTTTTTCGAAGCAGGGCAGTCCTCAGAGGATTCAGAGGTCGCTGGTCCCTTGGAAAGCGTCGCTGGAGCAGGGTTCTTTGGAAGGCAGGAGACAGGCCGGTAAGTCTGGGGCCAAGGCAGTTGGTGTCTTCTGTTCTTCCTCTGCAGGGGTTTTTCAGCACAGCAGTCCTTCTTCTTGTAGTTGCAGGAATCTAATTTCTAGGTTCAGGGAGAGCCCTTAAATACTAAATTTAAGGGCGTGTTTTAGGTCTGGGGGGTTAGTAGCCAATGGCTACTAGCCCTGAGGGTGGGTACACCCTCTTTGTGCCTCCTCCCAAGGGGAGGGGGTCACATCCCTAATCCTATTGGGGGAATCCTCCATCTGCAAGATGGAGGATTTCTAAAAGTTAGAGTCACCTTGTAAAGAAATGGCTCCCTGTTGCAGTTACCCCCCACTTTTTGCCTGATACTGATGCTGACTTGACTGAGAAGTGTGCTGGGACCCTGCTAACCAGGCCCCAGCACCAGTGTTCCTTCACCTAAAATGTACCATTGTATCCACAATTGGCACACCCTGGCATTCAGATAAGTCCCTTGTAACTGGTACTTCTAGTACCAAGGGCCCTGATGCCAAGGAAGGTCTCTAAGGGCTGCAGCATGTCTTATGCCACCCTAGAGACCCCTCACTCAGCACAGACACACTGCTTACAAGCCTGTGTGTGCTAGTGAGAACAAAATGAGTAAGTCGACATGGCACTCCCCTCAGGGTGCCATGCCAGCCTCTCACTGCCTATGCAGTATAGGTAAGACACCCCTCTAGCAGGCCTTACAGCCCTAAGGCAGGGTGCACTATACCATAGGTGAGGGTACCAGTGCATGAGCACTGTGCCCCTACAGTGTCTAAACAAAACCTTAGACATTGTAAGTGCAGGGTAGCCATAAGAGTATATGGTCTGGGAGTCTGTTTTACACGAACTCCACAGCACCATAATGGCTACACTGAAAACTGGGAAGTTTGGTATCAAACTTCTCAGCACAATAAATGCACACTGATGCCAGTGTACACTTTATTGTAAAATACACCACAGAGGGCACCTTAGAGGTGCCCCCTGAAACTTAATCGACTGTCTGTGTAGGCTGACTAGTTCCAGCAGCCTGCCACACCAGAGACATGTTGCTGGCCCCATGGGGAGAGTGCCTTTGTCACTCTGAGGCCAGTAACAAAGCCTGCACTGGGTGGAGATGCTAACACCTCCCCCAGGCAGGAACTGTGACACCTGGCGGTGAGCCTCAAAGGCTCACCCCTTTGTCACAGCCCAGCAGGGCACTCCAGCTTAGTGGAGTTGCCCGCCCCCTCCGGCCACGGCCCCCACTTTTGGCGGCAAGGCTGGAGGGAACAAAGAAAGCAACAAGGAGGAGTCACTGGCCAGTCAGGACAGCCCCTAAGGTGTCCTGAGCTGAAGTGACTCTAACTTTTAGAAATCCTCCATCTTGCAGATGGAGGATTCCCCCAATAGGGTTAGGATTGTGACCCCCTCCCCTTGGGAGGAGGCACAAAGAGGGTGTACCCACCCTCAGGGCTAGTAGCCATTGGCTACTAACCCCCCAGACCTAAACACGCCCTTAAATTTAGTATTTAAGGGCTACCCTGAACCCTAGAAAATTTGATTCCTGCAACTACAAGAAGGAGGACTGCCTAGCTGAAAACCCCTGCAGAGGAAGACCAGAAGACGACAACTGCCTTGGCTCCAGAAACTCACCGGCCTGTCTCCTGCCTTCCAAAGATCCTGCTCCAGCGACGCCTTCCAAAGGGACCAGCGACCTCGACATCCTCTGAGGACTGCCCCTGCTTCGAAAAGACAAGAAACTCCCGAGGACAGCGGACCTGCTCCAAGAAAGGCTGCAACTTTGTTTCCAGCAGCCTTGAAAGAACCCTGCAAGCTCCCCGCAAGAAGCGTGAGACTTGCAACACTGCACCCGGCGACCCCGACTCGGCTGGTGGAGATCCGACACCTCAGGAGGGACCCCAGGACTACTCTGATACTGTGAGTACCAAAACCTGTCCCCCCTGAGCCCCCACAGCGCCGCCTGCAGAGGGAATCCCGAGGCTTCCCCTGACCGCGACTCTTTGAATCCAAAGTCCCGACGCCTGGGAGAGACCCTGCACCCGCAGCCCCCAGGACCTGAAGGACCGGACTTTCACTGGAGAAGTGACCCCCAGGAGTCCCTCTCCCTTGCCCAAGTGGAGGTTTCCCCGAGGAATCCCCCCCTTGCCTGCCTGCAGCGCTGAAGAGATCCCGAGATCTCTCATAGACTAACATTGCGAACCCGACGCCTGTTTCTACACTGCACCCGGCCGCCCCGCGCTGCTGAGGGTGAAATTTCTGTGTGGGCTTGTGTCCCCCCCCGGTGCCCTACAAAACCCCCCTGGTCTGCCCTCCGAAGACGCGGGTACTTACCTGCTGGCAGACTGGAACCGGGGCACCCCCTTCTCCATTGAAGCCTATGCGTTTTGGGCACCACTTTGAACTCTGCACCTGACTGGCCCTGAGCTGCTGGTGTGGTGACTTTGGGGTTGCTCTGAACCCCCAACGGTGGGCTACCTTGGACCAAGAACTGAACCCTGTAAGTGTCTTACTTACCTGGTTAACCTAACAAATACTTACCTCCCCTAGGAACTGTGAAAATTGCACTAAGTGCCCACTTTTAAAACAGCTATTTGTCAATAACTTGAAAAGTATACATGCAATTTTTATGATTTAAAGTTCCTAAAGTACTTACCTACAATACCTTTCGAATGAGATATTACATGTAGAATTTGAACCTGTGGTTCTTAAAATAAACTAAGAAAATATATTTTTTCTATACAAAAACCTATTGGCTGGATTTGTCTCTGAGTGTGTGTACCTCATTTATTGTCTATGTGTATGTACAACAAATGCTTAACACTACTCCTTGGATAAGCCTACTGCTCGACCACACTACCACAAAATAGAGCATTAGTATTATCTCTTTTTACCACTATTTTACCTCTAAGGGGAACCCTTGGACTCTGTGCATGCTATTCCTTACTTTGAAATAGCACATACAGAGCCAACTTCCTACACACCTCAGCTCAGGACACCTTAGGGGCTGTCCTGACTGGTCAGTGACTCCTCCTTGTTATTCTCATTATTTTCTCCGGCCTTGCCCCCAAAAGTGGGGGCCGGGGCCGGAGGGGGCGGGCAACTCCACCAGCTGGAGTGTCCTGCGGTGCTGTGACAAAGGGGTGAGCCTTTGAGGCTCACCGCCAGGTGTTACAGCTCCTGCCTGGGGGAAGTGTTAGCATCTCCACCAAGTGCAGGCTTTGTTACTGGCCTCAGAGTGACAAAGGCACTCTCCCCATGGGGCCAGCAACATGTCTCTAGTGTGGCAGGCTGCTGGAACCAGTCAGCCTACACAGATAGTCGGTTAAGTTTCAGGGGGCACCTCTAAGGTGCCCTCTGTGGTGTATTTTACAATAAAATGCACACTGGCATCAGTGTGCATTTATTGTGCTGAGAAGTTTGATACCAAACTTCCCAGTTTTCAGTGTAGCCATTAGGGTGCTGTGGAGTTCGTTTAAAACAGACTCCCAGACCATATACTCTTATGGCTACCCTGCACTTACAATGTCTAAGGTTTTGCTTAGACACTGTAGGGGCACAGTGCTCATGCACTGGTACCCTCACCTATGGTATAGTGCACCCTGCCTTAGGGCTGTAAGGCCTGCTAGAGGGATGTCTTACCTATACTGCATAGGCAGTGAGAGGCTGGCATGGCACCCTGAGGGGAGTGCCATGTCGACTTACTCATTTTGTTCTCACTAGCACACACAAGCTGGTAAGCAGTGTGTCTGTGCTGGGTGAGGGGTCTCTAGGGTGGCATAATACATGCTGCAGCCCTTAGAGACCTTCCCTGGCATCAGGGCCCTTGGTACCAGAGGTACCAGTTACAAGGGACTTATCTGGATGCCAGGGTGTGCCAATTGTGGAATCAAAAGTACAGGTTAGGGAAAGAACACTGGTGCTGGGGCCTGGTTAGCAGGCCTCAGCACACTTTCAATTCAAAACATAGCATCAGCAAAGGCAAAAAGTCAGGGGGTAACCATGCCAAGGAGGCATTTCCTTACACAACCCCCCCCCAAACGAAAGAGGATGAGACTAACCTTTCCCAAGAGAGTCTTCATTGTCTAAGTGGAGGAACCTGGAAAGGCCATCTGCATTGGCATGGGCAGTCCCAGGTCTGTGTTCCACTATAAAGTCCATTCCCTGTAGGGAGAAGGACCACCTCAACAGTTTTGGATTTTCACCTTTCATTTGCATCAGCCATCTGAGAGGTCTGTGGTCAGTCTGAACTAGGAAGTGAGTACCAAAGAGGTATGGTCTCAGCTTCTTCAGGGACCAAACCACAGCAAAGGCCTCCCTCTCAATGGCACTCCAACGCTGCTCCCTGGGGAGTAACCTCCTGCTAATGAAAGCAACAGGCTGGTCAAGGCCATCATCATTTGTTTGGGACAAAACTGCCCCTATCCCATGTTCAGAGGCATCTGTTTGCACAATTAATTGCTTGGAGTAATCTGGAGCTTTTAGAACTGGTGCTGTGCACATAGCTTGCTTCAGGGTGTCAAAGGCCTGTTGGCATTCTACAGTCCAGTTTACTTTCTTGGGCATTTTCTTGGAGGTGAGTTCTGTGAGGGCTGTCACAATGGATCCATATCCCTTCACAAACCTCCTATAGTACCCAGTCAAGCCAAGGAATGCCCTGACTTGAGTCTGGGTTTTTGGAGCTACCCAGTCCAGAATAGTCTGGATCTTGGGTTGGAGTGGCTGAACTTGGCCTCCACCTACAAGGTGTCCCAAGTAAACCACAGTTCCCTGCCCTATCTGGCATTTGGATGCCTTGATAGAGAGGCCTGCAGATTGCAGAGCCTTCAAAACCTTCTTCAGGTGGACCAGGTAATCCTACCAGGTGGAGCTGAAGACAGCAATATCATCAAGATAAGCTGCACTAATGGATTCCAGCCCAGCAAGGACTTGATTCACCAACCTTTGGAAGGTGGCAGGGGCATTCTTTAAACCAAAGGGCATAACAGTGAACTGATAATGCCCATCAGGTGTGGAGAATGCTGTCTTTTCTTTTGCTCCAGGGGCCATTTTGATTTGCCAGTACCCTGCTGTTAAGTCAAAGGTACTCAAGAATTTGGCAGCCCCTAATTTGTCTATTAGCTCATCAGCTCTAGGAATGGGATGGGCATCTGTCTTGGTGACAGAGTTGAGACCTCTGTAGTCCACACAAAACCTCATCTCTCTCTTTCCTTCTTTGGTGTGAGGTTTGGGGACTAAGACCACTGGGCTAGCCCAGGGGCTGTCAGAGTACTCAATTACTCCCAATTCCAGCATCTTGTGGACTTCCACCTTGATGCTTTCCTTAACTTGGTCAGACTGTCTAAATATTTTGTTTTTGACAGGCATGCTGTCTCCTGTGTCAACATCATGGGTACACAGGTGTGTCTGACCAGGGGTTAGGGAAAAGAGTTCAGCAAACTGCTGCAGGACCTTCCTGCAGTCAGACTGCTGTTGGCTAGAGAGGGTGTCTGAGTAGATCACTCCATCTACTGAGCCATCTGTAGGGTCTGATGAGAGGAGATCAGGGAGAGGTTCACTCTCAGCTTCCTGGTCCTCATCTGTTACCATCAACAGATTTACATCAGCCCTGTCATGGAAGAGCTTAAGGCGGTTCACATGGATCACCCTCTTGGGGCTCCTGCTTGTGCCCAGGTCCACCAGGTAGGTGACCTGACTCTTCCTTTCTAGTACTGGGTAAGGGCCACTCCATTTGTCCTGGAGTGCCCTGGGAGCCACAGGCTCCAGAACCCAGACTTTCTGCCCTGGTTGAAATTCAACCAGTGCAGCCTTTTGGTCATACCACAACTTCTGGAGTTGTTGGCTGGCCTCAAGGTTTTTACTTGCCTTTTCCATGTACTCTGCCATCCTTGAGCGAAGGCCAAGTACATAGTCCACTATGTCTTGTTTAGGCTCATGAAGAGGTCTCTCCCAGCCTTCTTTAACAAGAGCAAGTGGTCCTCTTACAGGGTGGCCAAACAGAAGTTCAAAGGGTGAGAATCCTACTCCCTTCTGAGGCACCTCTCTGTAAGCGAAAAGCAGACATGGCAGGAGGACATCCCATCTCCTTTTGAGTTTTTCTGGGAGCCCCATGATCATGCGCTTTAATGTCTTGTTGAATCTCTCAACAAGGCCATTAGTTTGTGGATGATATGGTGTAGTGAATTTGTAAGTTACTCCACACTCATTCCACATGTGTTTTAGGTATGCTGACATGAAGTTGGTACCTCTGTCAGACACCACCTCCTTAGGGAAACCCACTCTGGTAAAGATACCAATGAGGGCCTTGGCTACTGCAGGGGCAGTAGTCGACCTAAGGGGAATAGCTTCAGGATACCTAGTAGCATGATCCACTACTACTAGGATGTACATATTTCCTGAGGCTGTGGGAGGTTCTAGTGGACCAACTATGTCCACACCCACTCTTTCAAAGGGGACCCCCACCACTGGAAGTGGAATGAGGGGGGCCTTTGGGTGCCCACCTGTCTTACCACTGGATTGACAGGTGGGGCAGGAGAGGCAAAACTCCTTAACCTTCTGGGACATATTGGGCCAGTAGAAGTGGTTGACTAACCTCTCCCATATCTTGGTTTGTCCCAAATGCCCAGTGTAGGAAGTTGGCTCTGTATGTGCTATTTCAAAGTAAGGAATAGCATGCACAGAGTCCAAGGGTTCCCCTTAGAGGTAAAATAGTGGTAAAAAGAGATAATACTAATGCTCTATTTTGTGGTAGTGTGGTCGAGCAGTAGGCTTATCCAAGGAGTAGTGTTAAGCATTTGTTGCACATACACATAGACAATAAATGAGGTACACACACTCAGAGACAAATCCAGCCAATAGGTTTTGTTATAGAAAAATATATTTTCTTAGTTTATTTTAAGAACCACAGGTTCAAATTTAACATGTAATATCTTGTTTGAAAGGTATTGCATGTAAGTACATTAGGAACTTTGAATCATTTCAATTGCATGTATACTTTTCAAGTTATTCACAAATAGCTATTTCAAAAGTGGACACAGTGCAATTTTCACAGTTCCTGGGCGAGGTAAGTTGTTGTTAGTTTTACCAGGTAAGTAAGACACTTACGGGGTTCAGTTCTTGGTCCAAGGTAGCCCACCGTTGGGGGTTCAGAGCAACCCCAAAGTTACCACACCAGCAGCTCAGGGCCGGTCAGGTGCAGAGTTCAAAGTGGTGCCCAAAACGCATAGGCTTCAATGGAGAGAAGGGGTGCCCCGGTTCCAGTCTGCCAGCAGGTAAGTACCCGCGTCTTCGGAGGGCAGACCAGGGGGGTTTTGTAGGGCACCGGGGGGGACACAAGCCCACACAGAAATTTCACCCTCAGCGGCGCGGGGGCGGCCGGGTGCAGTGTTAGAACAAGCGTCGGGTTCGCAATGGAAGTCAATGAGAGATCAAGGGATCTCTTCAGCGCTGCAGGCAGGCAAGGGGGGCTTCCTCGGGGAAACCTCCACTTGGGCAAGGGAGAGGGACTCCTGGGGGTCACTTCTGCAGTGAAAGTCCGGTCCTTCAGGTCCTGGGGGCTGCGGGTGCAGGGTCTTTTCCAGGCGTCGGGACTTAGGTTTCAGAGAGTCGCGGTCAGGGGAAGCCTCGGGATTCGCTCTGCAGGCGGCGCTGTGGGGGCTCAGGGGGGACAGGTTTTGGTACTCACAGTCGTAGAGTAGTCCGGGGGTCCTCTCTGAGGTGTTGGTTCTCCACCAGCCGAGTCGGGGTCGCCGGGTGCAGTGTTGCAAGTCTCACGCTTCTTGCGGGGAGATTGCAGGGGTCTTTAAAGCTGCTCCTTTGGATAAAGTTGCAGTCTTTTTGGAGCAGGTCCGCTGTCCTCGGGAGTTTCTTGTCGTCGTCGAAGTAGGGCAGTCCTCAGAGGATTCAGAGGTCGCTGGTCCCTTTGGAAGGCGTCGCTGGAGCAGAGTTCTTTGGAAGGCAGGAGACAGGCCGTGAGTTTCTGGAGCCATGCAGTTGTTGTCTTCTGGTCTTCCTCTGCAGGGGTTTTCAGCTAGGCAGTCCTTCTTCTTGTAGTTGCAGGAATCTAATTTTCTAGGGTTCAGGGTAGCCCTTAAATACTAAATTTAAGGGCGTGTTTAGGTCTGGGGGGTTAGTAGCCAATGGCTACTAGCCCTGAGGGTGGGTACACCCTCTTTGTGCCTCCTCCCAAGGGGAGGGGGTCACAATCCTAACCCTATTGGGGGAATCCTCCATCTGCAAGATGGAGGATTTCTAAAAGTTAGAGTCACCTCAGCTCAGGACACCTTAGGGGCTGTCCTGACTGGCCAGTGACTCCTCCTTGTTATTCTCATTATTTTCTCCGGCCTTGCCGCCAAAAGTGGGGGCCGGGGCCGGAGGGGGCGGGCAACTCCACTAGCTGGAGTGTCCTGCGGTGCTGTGACAAAGGGGTGAGCCTTTGAGGCTCACCGCCAGGTGTTACAGCTCCTGCCTGGGGGAGGTGTTAGCATCTCCACCCAGTGCAGGCTTTGTTACTGGCCTCAGAGTGACAAAGGCACTCTCCCCATGGGGCCAGCAACATGTCTCTAGTGTGGCAGGCTGCTGGAACTAGTCAGCCTACACAGACAGTCGGTTAAGTTTCAGGGGGCACCTCTAAGGTGCCCTCTGGGGTGTATTTTGCAATAAAATGTACACTGGCATCAGTGTGCATTTATTGTGCTGAGAAGTTTGATACCAAACTTCTCAGTTTTCAGTGTAGCCATTATGGTGCTGTGGAGTTCGTGCAAAACAGACTCCCAGACCATATACTCCTATGGCTACCCTGCACTTACAATGTCTAAGGTTTTGTTTAGACACTGTAGGGGCACAGTGCTCATGCACTGGTACCCTCACCCATGGTATAGTGCACCCTGCCTTAGGGCTGTAAGGCCTGCTAGAGGGGTGTCTTACCTATACTGCATAGGCAGTGAGAGGCTGGCATGGCACCCTGAGGGGAGTGCCATGTCGACTTACTCATTTTGTTCTCACTAGCACACACAAGCTGGCAAGCAGTGTGTCTGTGCTGAGTGAGAGGTCTCCAGGGTGGCATAAGACATGCTGCAGCCCTTAGAGACCTTCCTTGGCATCAGGGCCCTTGGTACTAGAAGTACCAGTTACAAGGGACTTATCTGGATGCCAGGGTCTGCCAATTGTGGATACAAAAGTACAGGTTAGGGAAAGAACACTGGTGCTGGGGCCTGGTTAGCAGGCCTCAGCACACTTTCAATTGTAAACATAGCATCAGCAAAGGCAAAAAGTCAGGGGGCAACCATGCCGAGGAGGCATTTCCTTACACAACCCCCCCCCCCCCCCAAACGAAAGAGGATGAGACTAACCTTTCCCAAGAGAGTCTTCATTTTCTAAGTGGAAGAACCTGGAAAGGCCATCTGCATTGGCATGGGCAGTCCCAGGTCTGTGTTCCACTATAAAGTCCATTCCCTGTAGGGAGATGGACCACCTCAACAGTTTTGGATTTTCACCTTTCATTTGCATCAGCCATTTGAGAGGTCTGTGGTCAGTTTGAACTAGGAAGTGAGTCCCAAAGAGGTATGGTCTCAGCTTCTTCAGGGACCAAACCACAGCAAAGGCCTCCCTCTCAATGGCACTCCAACGCTGCTCCCTGGGGAGTAACCTCCTGCTAATGAAAGCAACAGGCTGGTCAAGGCCATCATCATTTGTTTGGGACAAAACTGCCCCTATCCCATGTTCAGAGGCATCTGTCTGCACAATGAACTGCTTAGAATAATCTGGAGCTTTTAGAACTGGTGCTGAGCACATTGCTTGTTTCAGGGTGTCAAAGGCCTGTTGGCATTCTACAGTCCAGTTCACTTTCTTGGGCATTTTCTTGGAGGTGAGTTCAGTGAGGGCTGTCACAATGGATCCATATCCCTTCACAAACCTCCTGTAATACCCAGTCAAGCCAAGGAATGCCCTGACTTGAGTCTGGGTTTTTGGAGCTACCCAGTCCAGAATAGTCTGGATCTTGGGTTGGAGTGGCTGAACTTGGCATCCACCTACAAGGTGGCCCAAGTAAACCACAGTTCCCTGCCCTATCTGGCATTTGGATGCCTTGATAGAGAGGCCTGCAGATTGCAGAGCCTTCAAAACCTTCTTCAGGTGGACCAGGTGATCCTGCCAGGTGGAGCTAAAGACAGCAATATCATCAAGATAAGCTGTGCTAAAGGACTCCAAACCAGCAAGGACTTGATTCACCAACCTTTGGAAGGTGGCAGGGGCATTCTTTAAACCAAAGGGCATAACAGTAAACTGATAATGCCCATCAGGTGTGGAGAATGCTGTTTTCTCTTTTGCTCCAGGTGCCATTTTTATTTGCCAGTACCCTGCTGTTAAGTCAAAGGTACTTAAGAATTTGGCAGCACCTAATTTGTCTATGAGCTCATCAGCTCTAGGAATTGGATGGGCGTCTGTCTTGGTGACAGAGTTGAGCCCTCTGTAGTCCACACAAAACCTCATCTCTTTCTTTCCATCTTTGGTGTGAGGTTTGGGGACTAAGACCACTGGGCTGGCCCAGGGGCTGTCAGAGCGCTCAATTACTCCCAATTCCAGCATCTTGTGGACTTCCACCTTGATGCTTTCCTTAACATGGTCAGACTGTGTAAAGAAATGGCTCCCTGTTGCAGTTACCCCCCACTTTTTGCCTGATACTGATGCTGACTTGACTGAGAAGTGTGCTGGGACCCTGCTAACCAGGCCCCAGCACCAGTGTTCTTTCACCTAAAATGTACCATTGTTTCCACAATTGGCACACCCTGGCATCCAGATAAGTCCCTTGTAACTGGTACCTCTGGTACCAAGGGCCCTGATGCCAGGGAAGGTCTCTAAGGGCTGCAGCATGTATTATGCCACCCTAGAGACCCCTCACTCAGCACAGACACATTGCTTACAAGCCTGTGTGTGCTAGTGAGAACAAAATGAGTAAGTCGACATGGCACTCCCCTCAGGGTGCCATGCCAGCCTCTCACTGCCTATGCAGTATAGGTAAGACACCCCTCTAGCAGGCCTTACAGCCCCAAGGCAGGGTGCACTATACCATAGGTGAGGGTACCAGTGCATGAGCACTGTACCCCTACAGTGTCTAAGCAAAACCTTAGACATTGTGTAAAGAAATGGCTCCCTGTTGCAGTTACCCCCCACTTTTTGCCTGATACTGATGCTGACTTGACTGAGAAGTGTGCTGGGACCCTGCTAACCAGGCCCCAGCACCAGTGTTCTTTCACCTAAAATGTACCATTGGTTCCACAATTGGCACACCCTGGCATCCAGATAAGTCCCTGGTAACTGGTACCTCTGGTACCAAGGGCCCTGATGCCAGGGAAGGTCTCTAAGGGCTGTAGCATGTATTATGCCACCCTAGAGACCCCTCACTCAGCACAGACACACTGCTTACAAGCCTGTGTGTGCTAGTGAGAACAAAACGAGCAAGTCGACATGGCACTCCCCTCAGGGTGCCATGCCAGCCTCTCACTGCCTATGCAGTATAGGTAAGACACCCCTCTAGCAGGCCTTACAGCCCTAAGGCAGGGTGCACTATACCATAGGTGAGGGTACCAGTGCATGAGCACTGTGCCCCTACAGTGTCTAAGCAAAACCTTAGACATTGTAAGTGCAGGGTAGCCATAAGAGTATATGCTCTGGGAGTCTGTTTTACACGAACTCCACAGCACCATAATGGCTACACTGAAAACTGGGAAGTTTGGTATCAAACTTCTCAGCACAATAAATGCACACTGATGCCAGTGTACATTTTATTGTAAAATACACCACAGAGGGCACCTTAGAGGTGCCCCCTGAAACTTAACCGACTGTCTGTGTAGGCTGACTAGTTCCAGCAGCCTGCCACACCAGAGACATGTTGCTGGCCCCATGGGGAGAGTGCCTTTGTCACTCTGAGGCCAGTAACAAAGCCTGCACTGGGTGGAGATGCTAACACCTCCCCCAGGCAGGAGCTGTGACACCTGGCGGTGAGCCTCAAAGGCTCACCCCTTTGTCACAGCCCAGCAGGGCACTCCAGCTTAGTGGAGTTGCCCGCCCCCTCCGGCCACGGCCCCCACTTTTGGCGGCAAGGCTGGAGGGAACAAAGCAAGCAACAAGGAGGAGTCACTGGCCAGTCAGGACAGCCCCTAAGGTGTCCTGAGCTGAGGTGACTCTGACTTTTAGAAATCCTCCATCTTGCAGATGGAGGATTCCCCCAATAGGGTTAGGATTGTGACCCCCTCCCCTTGGGAGGAGGCACAAAGAGGGTGTACCCACCCTCAGGGCTAGTAGCCATTGGCTACTAACCCCCCAGACCTAAACACGCCCTTAAATTTAGTATTTAAGGGCTACCCTGAACCCTAGAAAATTAGATTCCTGCAACTACAAGAAGAAGGGCTGCCTAGCTGAAAACCCCTGCAGCGGAAGACCAGAAGACGACAACTGCCTTGGCTCCAGAAACTCACCGGCCTGTCTCCTGCCTTCCAAAGATCCTGCTCCAGCGACGCCTTCCAAAGGGACCAGCGACCTCGACATCCTCTGAGGACTGCCCCTGCTTCGAAAAGACAAGAAACTCCCGAGGACAGCGGACCTGCTCCAAGAAAAGCTGCAACTTTGTTTCCAGCAGCTTTAAAGAACCCTGCAAGCTCCCCGCAAGAAGCGTGAGACTTGCAACACTGCACCCGGCGACCCCGACTCGGCTGGTGGCGATCCAACACCTCAGGAGGGACCCCAGGACTACTCTAAGACTGTGAGTACCAAAACCTGTCCCCCCTGAGCCCCCACAGCGCCGCCTGCAGAGGGAATCCCGAGGCTTCCCCTGACCGCGACTCTTTGAACCTAAAGTCCCGACGCCTGGGAGAGACCCTGCACCCGCAGCCCCCAGGACCTGAAGGACCGGACTTTCACTGGAGAAGTGACCCCCAGGAGTCCCTCTCCCTTGCCCAAGAGGAGGTTTCCCCGAGGAATCCCCCCCTTGCCTGCCTGCAGCGCTGAAGAGATCCCGAGATCTCTCATAGACTAACATTGCGAACCCGACGCCTGTTTCTACACTGCACCCGGCCGCCCCCGCGCTGCTGAGGGTGAAATTTCTGTGTGGGCTTGTGTCCCCCCCGGTGCCCTACAAAACCCCCCTGGTCTGCCCTCCGAAGACGCGGGTACTTACCTGCAAGCAGACCGGAACCGGGGCACCCCCTTCTCTCCATTCTAGCCTATGCGTTTTGGGCACCACTTTGAACTCTGCACCTGACCGGCCCTGAGCTGCTGGTGTGGTGACTTTGGGGTTGCTCTGAACCCCCAACGGTGGGCTACCTTGGACCAAGAACTAAGCCCTGTAAGTGTCTTACTTACCTGGTAAAACTAACAAAAACTTACCTCCCCTAGGAACTGTGAAAATTGCACTGTGTCCACTTTTAAAACAGCTATTTGTCAATAACTTGAAAAGTATACATGCAATTTTGATGATTTGAAGTTCCTAAAGTACTTACCTGCAATACCTTTCGAATGAGATATTACATGTAGAATTCGAACCTGTGGTTCTTAAAATAAACTAAGAAAAGATATTTTTCTATATAAAAACCTATTGGCTGGATTTGTCTCTGAGTGTGTGTACCTCATTTATTGTCTATGTGTATGTACAACAAATGCTTAACACTACTCCTTGGATAAGCCTACTGCTCGACCACACTACCACAAAATAGAGCATTAGTATTATCTCTTTTTGCCACTATCTTACCTCTAAGGGGAACCCTTGGACTCTGTGCATACTATTCCTCACTTTGAAATAGTGCATACAGAGCCAACTTCCTACACATTGTAAGTGCAGGGTAGCCATAAGAGTATATGGTCTGGGAGTCTGGTTTACACGAACTCCACAGCACCATAATGGCTACACTGAAAACTGGGAAGTTTGGTATCAAACTTCTCAGCACAATAAATGCACACTGATGCCAGTGTACATTTTATTGTAAAATACACCACAGAGGGCACCTTAGAGGTGCCCCCTGAAACTTAACCGACTATCTGTGTAGGCTGACTGGTTCCAGCAGCCTGCCACACTAGAGACATGTTGCTGGCCCCATGGGGAGAGTGCCTTTGTCACTCTGAGGCCAGTAACAAAGCCTGCACTGGGTGGAGATGCTAACACCTCCCCCAGGCAGGAGCTGTAACACCTGGCGGTGAGCCTCAAAGGCTCACCCCTTTGTCACAGCCCAGCAGGGCACTCCAGCTTAGTGGAGTTGCCCGCCCCCTCTGGCCACGGCCCCCACTTTTGGCGGCAAGGCTGGAGGGAACAAAGAAAGCAACAAGGAGGAGTCACTGGCCAGTCAGGACAGCCCCTAAGGTGTCCTGAGCTGAGGTGACTCTGACTTTTAGAAATCCTCCATCTTGCAGATGGAGGATTCCCCCAATAGGGTTAGGATTGTGACCCCCTCCCCTTGGGAGGAGGCACAAAGAGGGTGTACCCACCCTCAGGGCTAGTAGCCATTGGCTACTAACCCCCCAGACCTAAACACGCCCTTAAATTTAGTATTTAAGGGCTACCCTGAACCCTAGAAAATTAGATTCCTGCAACAACAAGAAGAAGGACTGCCTAGCTGAAAACCCCTGCAGAGGAAGACCAGAAGACAACAACTGCCTTGGCTCCAGAAACTCACCGGCCTGTCTCCTGCCTTCCAAAGAACTCTGCTCCAGCGACGCCTTCCAAAGGGACCAGCGACCTCTGCATCCTCTGAGGACTGCCCTGCTTTGACGACGACAAGAAACTCCCGAGGACAGAGGACCTGCTCCAAAAAGACTGTGTAAGGAAATGCCTCCTTGGCATGGTTGCCCCCTGACTTTTTGCCTTTGCTGATGCTATGTTTACAATTGAAAGTGTGCTGAGGCCTGCTAACCAGGTGTAAGGAAATGCCTCCTTGGCATGGTTGCCCCCTGACTTTTTGCCTTTGCTGATGCTATGTTTACAATTGAAAGTGTGCTGAGGCCTGCTAACCAGGCCCCAGCACCAGTGTTCTTTCCCTAACCTGTACTTTTGTATCCACAATTGGCAGACCCTGGCATCCAGATAAGTCCCTTGTAACTGGTACTTCTAGTACCAAGGGCCCTGATGCCAAGGAAGGTCTCTAAGGGCTGCAGCATGTCTTATGCCACCCTGGAGACCTCTCACTCAGCACAGACACACTGCTTGCCAGCTTGTGTGTGCTAGTGAGGACAAAACGAGTAAGTCGACATGGCACTCCCCTCAGGGTGCCATGCCAGCCTCTCACTGCCTATGCAGTATAGGTAAGCCACCCCTCTAGCAGGCCTTACAGCCCTAAGGCAGGGTGCACTATACCATAGGTGAGGGTACCAGTGCATGAGCATGGTACCCCTACAGTGTCTAAACAAAACCTTAGACATTGTAAATGCAGGGTAGCCATAAGAGTATATGGTCTGGGAGTCTGTCAAACACGAACTCCACAGCACCATAATGGCTACACTGAAAACTGGGAAGTTTGGTATCAAACTTCTCAGCACAATAAATGCACACTGATGCCAGTGTACATTTTATTGTAAAATACACCACAGAGGGCACCTTAGAGGTGCCCCCTGAAACTTAACCGACTGTCTGTGTAGGCTGACTAGTTCCAGCAGCCTGCCACACCAGAGACATGTTGCTGGCCCCATGGGGAGAGTGCCTTTGTCACTCTGAGGCCAGTAACAAAGCCTGCACTGGGTGGAGATGCTAACACCTCCCCCAGGCAGGAGCTGTGACACCTGGCGGTGAGCCTCAAAGGCTCACCCCTTTGTCACAGCCCAGCAGGGCACTCCAGCTTAGTGGAGTTGCCCGCCCCCTCCGGCCACGGCCCCCACTTTTGGCGGCAAGGCTGGAGGGAACAAAGAAAGCAACAAGGAGGAGTCACTGGCCAGTCAGGACAGCCCCTAAGGTGTCCTGAGCTGAGGTGACTCTGACTTTTAGAAATCCTCCATCTTGCAGATGGAGGATTCCCCCAATAGGGTTAGGATTGTGACCCCCTCCCCTTGGGAGGAGGCACAAAGAGGGTGTACCCACCCTCAGGGCTAGTAGCCATTGGCTACTAACCCCCCAGACCTAAACACGCCCTTAAATTTAGTATTTAAGGGCTACCCTGAACCCTAGAAAATTAGATTCCTGCAACTACAAGAAGAAGGACTGCCTAGCTGAAAACCCCTGCAGAGGAAGACCAGAAGACGACAACTGCCTTGGCTCCAGAAACTCACCGGCCTGTCTCCTGCCTTCCAAAGATCCTGCTCCAGCGACGCCTTCCAAAGGGACCAGCGACCTCGACATCCTCTGAGGACTGCCCCTGCTTCGAAGAAACTCCCGAGGACAGCGGACCTGCTCCAAGAAAAGCTGCAACTTTGTTTCCAGCAGCTTTAAAGAACCCTGCAAGCTCCCCGAAAGAAGCGTGAGACTTGCAACACTGCACCCGGCGACCCCGACTCGGCTGGTGGCGATCCAAAACCTCAGGAGGGACCCCAGGACTACTCTAAGACTGTGAGTACAAAAACCTGTCCCCCCTGAGCCCCCACAGCGCCGCCTGCAGAGGGAATCCCGAGGCTTCCCCTGACCGCGACTCTTTGAATCCTAAGTCCCGACACCTGGGAGAGACCCTGCACCCGCAGCCCCCAGGACCTGAAGGACCGGACTTTCACTGGAGAAGTGACCCCCAGGAGTCCCTCTCCCTTGACCAAGTGGAGGTTTCCCCGAGGAACCCCCCCCTTGCCTGCCTGCAGCGCTGAAGAGATCCCTAGATCTCCCATTGACTTCCATTACAAACCCGACGCTTGTTTCTACACTGCACCCGGCCGCCCCCGCGCTGCTGAGGGTGAAATTTCTGTGTGGGCTTGTGTCCCCCCCGGTGCCCTACAAAACCCCCCTGGTCTGCCCTCCGAAGACGCGGGTACTTACCTGCAAGCAGACCGGAACCGGGGCACCCCCTTCTCTCCATTCTAGCCTATGTGTTTTGGGCACCACTTTGAACTCTGCACCTGACCGGCCCTGAGCTGCTGGTGTGGTGACTTTGGGGTTGCTCTGAACCCCCAACGGTGGGCTACCTTGGACCAAGAACTAAGCCCTGTAAGTGTCTTACTTACCTGGTTAACCTAACAAATACTTACCTCCCCTAGGAACTGTGAAAATTGCACTGTGTCCACTTTTAAAACAGCTATTTGTGAATAACTTGAAAAGTATACATGCAATTTTGATGATTTGAAGTTCCTAAAGTACTTACCTGCAATACCTTTCGAATGAGATATTACATGTAGAATTTGAACCTGTGGTTCTTAAAATAAACTAAGAAAATATATTTTTCTATATAAAAACCTATTGGCTGGATTTGTCTCTGAGTGTGTGTACCTCATTTATTGTCTATGTGTCTGTACAACAAATGCTTAACACTACTCCTTGGATAAGCCTACTGCTCGACCACACTACCACAAAATAGAGCATTAGTATTATCTATTTTTACCACTATTTTACCTCTAAGGGGAACCCTTGGACTCTGTGCATGCTATTCCTTACTTTGAAATAGCACATACAGAGCCAACTTCCTACATTGGTGGATCAGCGGTGGGGTACAAGACTTTGCATTTGCTGGACTACTCAGCCAATACCTGATCACACGACAAATTCCAAAATTGTCATTAGAAATTGATTTTTGCAATTTGAAAAGTTTTCTAAATTCTTAAAAGACCTGCTAGGGCCTTGTGTTAGATCCTGTTTAGCATTTCTTTTAGAGTTTAAAAGTTTGTAAAAGTTTGAATTAGATTCTAGAACCAGTTGTAGATTCTTAAAAAGTATTCCAACTTTTAGAAGCAAAATGTCTAGCACAGATGTGACTGTGGTGGAACTCGACACCACACCTTACCTCCATCTTAAGATGAGGGAGCTAAGGTCACTCTGTAAAATAAAGAAAATAACAATGGGCCCCAAACCTACCAAAATACAGCTCCAGGAGCTTTTGGCAGAGTTTGAAAAGGCCAACCCCTCTGAGGGTGGCAACTCAGAGGAAGAGGATAGTGACTTGGAGGACAATTCCCCCCTACCAATCCTATCTAGGGAGAACAGGGTCCCTCAAACCCTGACTCCAAAAATAATAGTCAGAGATGCTGGTTCCCTCACAGGAGAGACCAACACCTCTGAAATCACTGAGGATAGCCCCAGTGAAGAGGACATCCAGTTAGCCAGGATGGCCAAAAGATTGGCTTTGGAAAGACAGATCCTAGCCATAGAGAGGGAAAGACAAGAGATGGGCCTAGGACCCATCAATGGTGGCAGCAATATAAATAGGGTCAGAGATTCTCCTGACATGTTAAAAATCCCCAAAGGGATTGTGACAAAATATGAAGATGGTGATGACATCACCAAATGGTTCACAGCTTTTGAGAGGGCTTGTGTAACCAGAAAAGTGAACAGGTCTCACTGGGGTGCTCTCCTTTGGGAAATGTTCACTGGAAAGTGTAGGGATAGACTCCTCACACTCTCTGGAAAAGATGCAGAATCTTATGACCTCATGAAGGGTACCCTGATTGAGGGCTTTGGATTCTCCACTGAGGAGTACAGGATTAGGTTCAGGGGGGCTCAAAAATCCTCGAGCCAGACCTGGGTTGACTTTGTTGACTACTCAGTGAAAACACTAGATGGTTGGATTCAAGGCAGTGGTGTAAGTAATTATGATGGGCTGTACAATTTATTTGTGAAGGAACACCTGTTAAGTAATTGTTTCAATGATAAACTGCATCAGCATCTGGTAGACCTAGGACCAATTTCTCCCCAAGAATTGGGAAAGAAGGCGGACCATTGGGTCAAGACAAGGGTGTCCAAGACTTCAACAGGGGGTGACCAAAAGAAAGGGGTCACAAAGACTCCCCAGGGGAAGGGTGATGAGACAACCAAAACTAAGAATAGTAAAGAGTCTTCTACAGGCCCCCAAAAACCTGCACAGGAGGGTGGGCCCAGAGCCTCTTCACAAAACAATGGGTACAAGGGTAAAAACTTTGATCCCAAAAAGGCCTGGTGTCATAGCTGTAAACAGCATGGACACCAAACTGGAGACAAGGCCTGTCCCAAGAAAGGTTCCACTCCAAACTCCCATCCAGGTAACACTGGTATGGCTAGTCTCCAAGTGGGATCAACAGTGTGCCCAGAGCAAATCAGGGTCCACACTGAAGCTACTCTAGTTTCTGAGGGTGGGGTGGATTTAGCCACACTAGCTGTCTGGCCGCCTAACATGCAAAAATACAGACAGCAACTCTTGATTAATGGGACTAGAATAGAGGGCCTGAGGGATACAGGTGCCAGTGTCACCATGGTGACAGAGAAACTGGTTTCCCCTGGCCAATACCTGACTGGAAAAACTTACACAGTCACCAACGCTGACAATCAGAAAAAAGTACATCCCATGGCAATGGTTACTTTAGAATGGGGAGGGGTCAATGGCCTGAAACAGGTGGTGGTCTCCTCAAATATCCCAGTGGACTGTCTGCTTGGAAATGACCTGGAGTCCTCAGCATGGGCTGAGGTAGAACTAAAAACCCATGCAGCAATGCTGGGTATCCCTGAACTGGTGTGTGTGAAAACAAGAGCACAATGCAAGGCACAGGGTGAACAAGTAGAGCTGGAGTCTGGAAGAATGGCCCAGCCTACCAAGAGAACAGGAAAGTCAGTTGGGAAACCAACTGCAACACAGCAAAAGAAAGGGAACCTCTCTTCTCAGGAAGAAGTTCTGCCCTCTGAGGGAACTGAGCCTTTGGAGCTTGAACCTTATCAGGTTGAGCTCTTAGGCCCAGGGGGACCCTCAAGGGAGGAGCTGTGTAAGGGACAAGAAACCTGTCCCTCTCTTGAAGGCCTTAGGCAGCAAGCTGCTGAAGAGTCCAAGGGCAAGAAAAATGGAACACATAGGGTCTATTGGGAAGATGGACTCCTGTACACTGAGGCCAGAGACCCCAAACCTGGTGCCACTAGGAGAGTGGTAGTGCCTCAGCTGTTCAGAGAGTTCATCCTAACATTGGCCCATGACATTCCCCTTGCTGGACATTTGGGACAAACCAAGACGTGGGAGAGGCTAGTCAACCACTTCTACTGGCCCAATATGTCCAACATGGTTAAGGAGTTTTGCCTCTCCTGCCCCACCTGTCAAGCCAGTGGTAAGACAGGTGGGCATCCAAAGGCCCCCCTCATTCCACTTCCAGTGGTGGGGGTTCCCTTTGAAAGAGTGGGTGTGGACATAGTTGGTCCACTAGAACCTCCCACAGCCTCAGGAAATATGTATATCCTGGTAGTAGTGGATCATGCTACCAGGTATCCTGAAGCTATTCCCCTTAGGTCGACTACTGCCCCTGCAGTAGCCAAGGCCCTCATTGGTATCTTTACCAGAGTGGGTTTCCCTAAGGAGGTGGTGTCTGACAGAGGTGCCAACTTCATGTCAGCATACCTGAAACATATGTGGAATGAGTGTGGAGTGACTTATAAATTCACTACACCTTACCATCCACAAACTAATGGCTTGGTTGAGAGATTCAACAAGACATTAAAAGGCATGATCATGGGGCTCCCAGAAAAACTCAAAAGGAGATGGGATGTCCTCTTGCCATGTCTGCTTTTCGCTTACAGAGAGGTGCCACAGAAGGGAGTAGGATTCTCACCCTTTGAACTTCTGTTTGGTCATCCTGTAAGAGGACCACTTGCCCTTGTTAAAGAAGGCTGGGAGAGACCTCTCCATGAGCCTAAACAGGACATAGTGGACTATGTACTTGGCCTTCGCTCTAGAATGGCAGAGTACATGGAAAAGGCAACCAAAAACCTTGAGGCTAGCCAACAGCTCCAGAAGTTTTGGTATGACCAAAAGGCTGCACTGGTTGAGTTCCAACCAGGGCAGAAAGTCTGGGTTCTGGAGCCTGTGGCTCCCAGGGCACTCCAGGACAAATGGAGTGGCCCTTACTCAGTGCTAGAAAGGAAGAGTCAGGTCACCTACCTGGTGGACCTGGGCACAAGCAGGAGCCCCAAGAGGGTGATCCATGTGAACCGCCTTAAGCTCTTCCATGACAGGGCTGATGTGAATCTGTTGATGGTAACAGATGAGGATCAGGAGGCAGAGAGTGAACCTCTCCCTGATCTTCTGTCATCAGACCCAAAAGATGGCACAGTAGATGGAGTGATCTACTCAGACACCCTCTCTGGCCAACAGCAAGCTGATTGTAGGAGAGTCCTACAACAGTTTCCTGAACTCTTCTCCATAAACCCTGGTCAGACCCACCTGTGTACCCATGATGTGGACACAGGAGACAGCATGCCTGTCAAAAACAAAATCTTTAGACAGTCTGACCATGTTAAGGAAAGCATCAAGGTGGAAGTCCACAAGATGCTGGAATTGGGAGTAATTGAGCGCTCTGACAGCCCCTGGGCTAGCCCAGTGGTCTTAGTCCCCAAACCTCACACCAAAGATGGAAAGAAAGAGATGAGGTTTTGTGTGGACTACAGAGGGCTCAATTCTGTCACCAAGACAGATGCTCATCCAATTCCAAGAGCTGATGAGCTCATAGATAAATTAGGTGCTGCCAAATTCTTAAGTACCTTTGACTTGACAGCAGGGTACTGGCAAATAAAAATGGCACCTGGAGCAAAAGAGAAAACAGCATTCTCCACACCTGATGGGCATTATCAGTTTACTGTTATGCCCTTTGGTTTAAAGAATGCCCCTGCCACCTTCCAAAGGTTGGTGAATCAAGTCCTTGCTGGTTTGGAGTCCTTTAGCACAGCTTATCTTGATGATATTGCTGTCTTTAGCTCCACCTGGCAGGATCACCTGGTCCACCTGAAGAAGGTTTTGAAGGCTCTGCAATCTGCAGGCCTCTCTATCAAGGCATCCAAATGCCAGATAGGGCAGGGAACTGTGGTTTACTTGGGACACCTTGTAGGTGGAGGCCAAGTTCAGCCACTCCAACCCAAGATCCAGACTATTCTGGACTGGGTAGCTCCAAAAACCCAGACTCAAGTCAGGGCATTCCTTGGCTTGACTGGGTATTACAGGAGGTTTGTGAAGGGATATGGATCCATTGTGACAGCCCTCACTGAACTCACCTCCAAGAAAATGCCCAAGAAAGTGAACTGGACTGTGGAATGCCAACAGGCCTTTGACACCCTGAAACAAGCAATGTGCTCAGCACCAGTTCTAAAAGCTCCAGATTATTCTAAGCAGTTCATTGTGCAGACTGATGCCTCTGAACATGGGATAGGGGCAGTTTTGTCCCAAACAAATGATGATGGCCTTGACCAGCCTGTTGCTTTCATTAGCAGGAGGTTACTCCCCAGGGAGCAGCGTTGGAGTGCCATTGAGAGGGAGGCCTTTGCTGTGGTTTGGTCCCTGAAGAAGCTGAGACCATACCTCTTTGGGACTCACTTCCTAGTTCAAACTGACCACAGACCTCTCAAATGGCTGATGCAAATGAAAGGTGAAAATCCTAAACTGTTGAGGTGGTCCATCTCCCTACAGGGAATGGACTTTATAGTGGAACACAGACCTGGGACTGCCCATGCCAATGCAGATGGCCTTTCCAGGTTCTTCCACTTAGAAAATGAAGACTCTCTTGGGAAAGGTTAGTCTCATCCTCTTTCGTTTGGGGGGGGGTTGTGTAAGGAAATGCCTCCTTGGCATGGTTGCCCCCTGACTTTTTGCCTTTGCTGATGCTATGTTTACAATTGAAAGTGTGCTGAGGCCTGCTAACCAGGCCCCAGCACCAGTGTTCTTTCCCTAACCTGTACTTTTGTATCCACAATTGGCAGACCCTGGCATCCAGATAAGTCCCTTGTAACTGGTACTTCTAGTACCAAGGGCCCTGATGCCAAGGAAGGTCTCTAAGGGCTGCAGCATGTCTTATGCCACCCTGGAGACCTCTCACTCAGCACAGACACACTGCTTGCCAGCTTGTGTGTGCTAGTGAGGACAAAACGAGTAAGTCGACATGGCACTCCCCTCAGGGTGCCATGCCAGCCTCTCACTGCCTATGCAGTATAGGTAAGCCACCCCTCTAGCAGGCCTTACAGCCCTAAGGCAGGGTGCACTATACCATAGGTGAGGGTACCAGTGCATGAGCATGGTACCCCTACAGTGTCTAAACAAAACCTTAGACATTGTAAATGCAGGGTAGCCATAAGAGTATATGGTCTGGGAGTCTGTCAAACACGAACTCCACAGCACCATAATGGCTACACTGAAAACTGGGAAGTTTGGTATCAAACTTCTCAGCACAATAAATGCACACTGATGCCAGTGTACATTTTATTGTAAAATACACCACAGAGGGCACCTTAGAGGTGCCCCCTGAAACTTAACCGACTGTCTGTGTAGGCTGACTAGTTCCAGCAGCCTGCCACACCAGAGACATGTTGCTGGCCCCATGGGGAGAGTGCCTTTGTCACTCTGAGGCCAGTAACAAAGCCTGCACTGGGAGGAGATGCTAACAGCTCCCCCAGGCAGGAGCTGTGACACCTGGCGGTGAGCCTCAAAGGCTCACCCCTTTGTCACAGCCCAGCAGGGCACTCCAGCTTAGTGGAGTTGCCCGCCCCCTCCGGCCACGGCCCCCACTTTTGGCGGCAAGGCTGGAGGGAACAAAGAAAGCAACAAGGAGGAGTCACTGGCCAGTCAGGACAGCCCCTAAGGTGTCCTGAGCTGAGGTGACTCTGACTTTTAGAAATCCTCCATCTTGCAGATGGAGGATTCCCCCAATAGGGTTAGGATTGTGACCCCCTCCCCTTGGGAGGAGGCACAAAGAGGGTGTACCCACCCTCAGGGCTAGTAGCCATTGGCTACTAACCCCCCAGACCTAAACACGCCCTTAAATTTAGTATTTAAGGGCTACCCTGAACCCTAGAAAATTAGATTCCTGCAACTACAAGAAGAAGGACTGCCTAGCTGAAAACCCCTGCAGAGGAAGACCAGAAGACGACAACTGCCTTGGCTCCAGAAACTCACCGGCCTGTCTCCTGCCTTCCAAAGATCCTGCTCCAGCGACGCCTTCCAAAGGGACCAGCGACCTCGACATCCTCTGAGGACTGCCCCTGCTTCGAAAAGACAAGAAACTCCCGAGGACAGCGGACCTGCTCCAAGAAAAGCTGCAACTTTGTTTCCAGCAGCTTTAAAGAACCCTGCAAGCTCCCCGCAAGAAGCGTGAGACTTGCAACACTGCACCCGGCGACCCCGACTCGGCTGGTGGCGATCCAAAACCTCAGGAGGGACCCCAGGACTACTCTAAGACTGTGAGTACAAAAACCTGTCCCCCCTGAGCCCCCACAGCGCCGCCTGCAGAGGGAATCCCGAGGCTTCCCCTGACCGCGACTCTTTGAATCCTAAGTCCCGACACCTGGGAGAGACCCTGCACCCGCAGCCCCCAGGACCTGAAGGACCGGACTTTCACTGGAGAAGTGACCCCCAGGAGTCCCTCTCCCTTGACCAAGTGGAGGTTTCCCCGAGGAACCCCCCCCTTGCCTGCCTGCAGCGCTGAAGAGATCCCTAGATCTCCCATTGACTTCCATTACAAACCCGACGCTTGTTTCTACACTGCACCCGGCCGCCCCCGCGCTGCTGAGGGTGAAATTTCTGTGTGGGCTTGTGTCCCCCCCGGTGCCCTACAAAACCCCCCTGGTCTGCCCTCCGAAGACGCGGGTACTTACCTGCAAGCAGACCGGAACCGGGGCACCCCCTTCTCTCCATTCTAGCCTATGTGTTTTGGGCACCACTTTGAACTCTGCACCTGACCGGCCCTGAGCTGCTGGTGTGGTGACTTTGGGGTTGCTCTGAACCCCCAACGGTGGGCTACCTTGGACCAAGAACTAAGCCCTGTAAGTGTCTTACTTACCTGGTTAACCTAACAAATACTTACCTCCCCTAGGAACTGTGAAAATTGCACTAAGTGTCCACTTTTAAAACAGCTATTTGTGAATAACTTGAAAAGTATACATGCAATTTTGATGATTTGAAGTTCCTAAAGTACTTACCTGCAATACCTTTCGAATGAGATATTACATGTAGAATTTGAACCTGTGGTTCTTAAAATAAACTAAGAAAAGATATTTTTCTATATAAAAACCTATTGGCTGGATTTGTCTCTGAGTGTGTGTACCACATTTATTGTCTATGTGTCTGTACAACAAATGCTTAACACTACTCCTTGGATAAGCCTACTGCTCGACCACACTACCACAAAATAGAGCATTAGTATTATCTATTTTTACCACTATTTTACCTCTAAGGGGAACCCTTGGACTCTGTGCATGCTATTCCTTACTTTGAAATAGCACATACAGAGCCAACTTCCTACATTGGTGGATCAGCGGTGGGGTACAAGACTTTGCATTTGCTGGACTACTCAGCCAATACCTGATCACATGACAAATTCCAAAATTGTCATTAGAAATTGATTTTTGCAATTTGAAAAGTTTTCTAAATTCTTAAAAGACCTGCTAGGGCCTTGTGTTAGATCCTGTTTAGCATTTCTTTTAGAGTTTAAAAGTTTGTAAAAGTTTGAATTAGAACCTAGAACTAGTTGTAGATTCTTAAAAAGTATTCCAACTTTTAGAAGCAAAATGTCTAGCACAGATGTGACTGTGGTGGAACTCGACACCACACCTTACCTCCATCTACAGATGAGAGAGCTAAGGTCACTCTGTAAACTAAAGAAAATAACAATGGGCCCCAAACCTACCAAAGTACAGCTCCAGGAGCTTTTGACAGAGTTTGAAAAGGCCAACCCCTCTGAGGGTGGCAACTCAGAGGATGAAGATAGTGACTTGGAGGGAAATTCCCCCCCTCCAGTCCTACTTAGGGAGAGCAGGGCTACTCAAGCCCTGACTCCACAAATAATAGTCAGAGATGCTGGTTCCCTCACAGGAGGGACCAACAACTCTGAAATCACTGAGGATAACCCCAGTGAAGAGGACATCCAGTTAGCCAGGATGGCCAAAAGATTGGCTTTGGAAAGACAGATCCTAGCCATAGAGAGGGAAAGACAAGAGATGGGCCTAGGACCCATCAATGGTGGCAGCAACATAAATAGGGTCAGAGATTCTCCTGACATGTTGAAAATCCCCAAAGGGATTGTAACTAAATATGAAGATGGTGATGACATCACCAAATGGTTCACAGCTTTTGAGAGGGCTTGTGTAACCAGAAAAGTGAACAGATCTCACTGGGGTGCTCTCCTTTGGGAAATGTTCACAGGAAAGTGTAGGGATAGACTCCTCACACTCTCTGGAAAAGATGCAGAATCTTATGACCTCATGAAGGGTACCCTGATTGAGGGCTTTGGATTCTCCACTGAGGAGTATAGGATTAGATTCAGGGGGGCTCAAAAATCCTCGAGCCAGACCTGGGTTGACTTTGTAGACTACTCAGTAAAAACACTAGATGGTTGGATTCAAGGCAGTGGTGTAAGTAATTATGATGGGCTGTACAATTTATTTGTGAAAGAACACCTGTTAAGTAATTGTTTCAATGATAAACTGCATCAGCATCTGGTAGACCTAGGACCAATTTCTCCCCAAGAATTGGGAAAGAAGGCGGACCATTGGGTCAAGACAAGGGTGTCCAAAACTTCCACAGGGGGTGACCAAAAGAAAGGGGTCACAAAACCTCCCCAGGGGAAAGGTGGTGAGACAGCCAAAAATAAAAATAGTCAAGAGTCTTCTACAGGCCCCCAAAAACCTGCACAGGAGGGTGGGCCCAGAGCCTCTTCACAAAACAATCCTGGGTACAAGGGTAAAAACTTTGATCCCAAAAAGGCCTGGTGTCGAAACTGTAGTCAGTCTGGACACCAAACTGGAGACAAGGCCTGTCCCAAGAAAAGTTCCACTCCAAACTCCAATCCAGGTAACACTGGAATGGCTAGTCTCCAAGTGGGATCAACAGTGTGCCCAGAGCAAATCAGGGTCCACACTGAAGCTACTCTAGTCTCTGAGGGTGGGGTGGATTTAGCCACACTAGCTGCCTGGCCTCCTAACATGCAAAAATACAGGCAGCAGCTCTTTATTAATGGGACAAGTGTAGAGGGCCTGAGGGATACAGGTGCCAGTGTCACCATGGTGACAGAGAAACTGGTTTCCCCTGGCCAATACCTGACTGGAAAAACTTATACAGTCACCAATGCTGACAATCAAACTAAAGCACATCCCGTGGCAATGGTAACTTTAGAATGGGGAGGGGTCAATGGCCTGAAACAGGTGGTGGTCTCCTCAAACATCCCAGTAGACTGTCTGCTTGGAAATGACCTGGAGTCCTCAGCATAGGCTGAGGTAGAACTAAAAACCCATGCAGCCATGCTGGGTATCCCTGAACTGGTGTGTGTAAAAACAAGAGCACAATGCAAGGCACAGGGTGAAAAAGTAGAGCTGGAGTCTGGAAAAATGGCCCAGCCTACCAAGAGAAAAGGAAAGTCAGTTGGGAAACCAACTGCAACACAGTCAGAAAAAGGGAACCTCTCTTCTCAGGAAGAAGTTCTGCCCTCTGAGGGAACTGAGCCTTTGGAGCTTGAACCTTATCAGGTTGAGCTCTTAGGCCCAGGGGGACCCTCAAGGGAGGAGCTGTGTAAGGGACAAGAAACCTGTCCCTCTCTTGAAGGCCTTAGGCAGCAAGCTGCTGAAGAGTCCAAGTGCAAGAAAAATGGAACACATAGGGTCTATTGGGAAGATGGACTCCTGTACACTGAGGCCAGAGACCCCAAACCTGGTGCCACTAGGAGAGTGGTAGTGCCTCAGTCGTCCAGAGAGTTTATTCTGACCTTAGCCCATGATATTCCCCTTGCTGGGCATTTGGGACAAACCAAGACGTGGGAGAGGTTAGTCAACCACTTCTACTGGCCCAATATGTCCCAGAAGGTTAAGGAGTTTTGCCTCTCCTGCCCCACCTGTCAATCCAGTGGTAAGACAGGTGGGCACCCAAAGGCCCCCCTCATTCCACTTCCAGTGGTGGGGGTCCCCTTTGAAAGAGTGGGTGTGGACATAGTTGGTCCACTGGAACCTCCCACAGCCTCAGGAAATATGTACATCCTAGTAGTAGTGGATCATGCTACTAGGTATCCTGAAGCTATTCCCCTTAGGTCGACTACTGCCCCTGCAGTAGCCAAGGCCCTCATTGGTATCTTTACCAGAGTGGGTTTCCCTAAGGAGGTGGTGTCTGACAGAGGTACCAACTTCATGTCAGCATACCTAAAACACATGTGGAATGAGTGTGGAGTGACTTACAAATTCACTACACCATACCATCCACAAACTAATGGCTTAGTTGAGAGATTCAACAAGACATTAAAAGGCATGATCATGGGGCTCCCAGAAAAACTCAAAAGGAGATGGGATGTCCTCTTGCCATGTCTGCTTTTTGCTTACAGAGAGGTGCCACAGAAGGGAGTAGGATTCTCACCCTTTGAACTTCTGTTTGGTCACCCTGTAAGGGGACCACTTGCTCTTGTTAAAGAAGGCTGGGAGAGACCTCTTCATGAGCCTAAACAAGACATAGTGGACTATGTACTTGGCCTTCGCTCTAGAATGGCAGAGTACATGGAAAAGGCAACCAAAAACCTTGAGGCCAGCCAACAGCTCCAGAAGTTTTGGTATGACCAAAAGGCTGCACTGGTTGAGTTCCAACCAGGGCAGAAAGTCTGGGTTCTGGAGCCTGTGGCTCCCAGGGCACTCCAGGACAAATGGAGTGGTCCTTACCCAGTGCTAGAAAGGAAGAGTCAGGTCACCTACCTGGTGGACCTGGGCACAAGCAGGAGCCCCAAGAGGGTGATCCATGTGAACCGCCTTAAGCTCTTCCATGACAGGGCTGATGTAAATCTGTTGATGGTAACAGATGAGGATCAGTAGGCAGAGAGTGAACCTCTCCCTGATCTTCTATCATCAGACCCAAAAGATGGCTCAGTAGATGGAGTGATCTATTCAGACACCCTCTCTGGCCAACAGCAAGCTGATTGTAGGAGGGTCCTACAACAGTTTCCTGAACTCTTCTCCTTAACCCCTGGTCAGACACACCTGTGTACCCATGATGTGGACACAGGAGACAGCATGCCTGTCAAAAACAAAATCTTTCGACAGTCTGACCATGTTAAGGAAAGCATCAAGGTGGAAGTCCACAAGATGCTGGAATTGGGAGTAATTGAGCGCTCTGACAGCCCCTGGGCTAGCCCAGTGGTCTTAGTCCCCAAACCTCACACCAAAGATGGAAAGAAAGAGATGAGGTTTTGTGTGGACTACAGAGGGCTCAATTCTGTCACCAAGACAGATGCTCATCCAATTCCTAGAGCTGATGAGCTCATAGATAAATTAGGTGCTGCCAAATTCTTAAGTACCTTTGACTTGACAGCAGGGTACTGGCAAATAAAAATGGCACCTGGAGCAAAAGAGAAAACAGCATTCTCCACACCTGATGGGCATTATCAGTTTACTGTTATGCCCTTTGGTTTAAAGAATGCCCCTGCCACCTTCCAAAGGTTGGTGAATCAAGTCCTTGCTGGTTTGGAGTCCTTTAGCACAGCTTATCTTGATGATATTGCTGTCTTTAGCTCCACCTGGCAGGATCACCTGGTCCACCTGAAGAAGGTTTTGAAGGCTCTGCAATCTGCAGGCCTCTCTATCAAGGCATCCAAATGCCAGATAGGGCAGGGAACTGTGGTTTACTTGGGCCACCTTGTAGGTGGAGGCCAAGTTCAGCCACTCCAACCCAAGATCCAGACTATTCTGGACTGGGTAGCTCCAAAAACCCAGACCCAAGTCAGGGCATTCCTTGGCTTGACTGGGTACTACAGGAGGTTTGTGAAGGGATATGGATCCATTGTGACAGCCCTCACTGAACTCACCTCCAAGAAAATGCCCAAGAAAGTGAACTGGACTGTGGAATGCCAACAGGCCTTTGACACCCTGAAACAAGCAATGTGCTCAGCACCAGTTCTAAAAGCTCCAGATTATTCTAAGCAGTTCATTGTGCAGACAGATGCCTCTGAACATGGGATAGGGGCAGTTTTGTCCCAAACAAATGATGATGGCCTTGACCAGCCTGTTGCTTTCATTAGCAGGAGGTTACTCCCCAGGGAGCAGCGTTGGAGTGCCATTGAGAGGGAGGCCTTTGCTGTGGTTTGGTCCCTGAAGAAGCTGAGACCATACCTCTTTGGGACTCACTTCCTAGTTCAAACTGACCACAGACCTCTCAAATGGCTGATGCAAATGAAAGGTGAAAATCCTAAACTGTTGAGGTGGTCCATCTCCCTACAGGGAATGGACTTTATAGTGGAACACAGACCTGGGACTGCCCATGCCAATGCAGATGGCCTTTCCAGGTTCTTCCACTTAGAAAATGAAGACTCTCTTGGGAAAGGTTAGTCTCATCCTCTTTCGTTTGGGGGGGGGGTTGTGTAAGGAAATGCCTCCTTGGCATGGTTGCCCCCTGACTTTTTGCCTTTGCTGATGCTATGTTTACAATTGAAAGTGTGCTGAGGCCTGCTAACCAGGCCCCAGCACCAGTGTTCTTTCCCTAACCTGTACTTTTGTATCCACAATTGGCAGACCCTGGCATCCAGATAAGTCCCTTGTAACTGGTACTTCTAGTACCAAGGGCCCTGATGCCAAGGAAGGTCTCTAAGGGCTGCAGCATGTCTTATGCCACCCTGGAGACCTCTCACTCAGCACAGACACACTGCTTGCCAGCTTGTGTGTGCTAGTGAGGACAAAACGAGTGTCGACATGGCACTCCCCTCAGGGTGCTATGCCAGCCTCTCACTGCCTATGCAGTATAGGTAAGACACCCCTCTAGCAGGCCTTACAGCCCTAAGGCAGGGTGCACTATACCATAGGTGAGGGTACCAGTGCATGAGCATAGTACCCCTACAGTGTCTAAACAAAACCTTAGACATTGTAAGTGCAGGGTAGCCATAAGAGTATATGGTCTGGGAGTTTGTCAAACACGAACTCCACAGCACCATAATGGCTACACTGAAAACTGGGAAGTTTGGTATCAAACTTCTCAGCACAATAAATGCACACTGATGCCAGTGTACATTTTATTGCAAAATACACCCCAGAGGGCACCTTAGAGGTGCCCCCTGAAACTTAACCGACTGTCTGTGTAGGCTGACTAGTTCCAGCAGCCTGCCACACTAGAGACATGTTGCTGGCCCCATGGGGAGAGTGCCTTTGTCACTCTGAGGCCAGTAACAAAGCCTGCACTGGGTGGAGATGCTAACACCTCCCCCAGGCAGGAGCTGTGACACCTGGCCGTGAGCCTCAAAGGCTCACCCCTTTGTCACAGCCCAGCAGGGCACTCCAGCTTGCTGGAGTTGCCCGCCCCCTCCGGCCACGGCCCCCACTTTTGGCGGCAAGGCTGGAGGGAACAAAGAAAGCAACAAGGAGGAGTCACTGGCCAGTCAGGACAGCCCCTAAGGTGTCCTGAGCTGAGGTGACTCTAACTTTTAGAAATCCTCCATCTTGCAGATGGAGGATTCCCCCAATAGGGTTAGGATTGTGACCCCCTCCCCTTGGGAGGAGGCACAAAGAGGGTGTACCCACCCTCAGGGCTAGTAGCCATTGGCTACTAACCCCCCAGACCTAAACACGCCCTTAAATTTAGTATTTAAGGGCTACCCTGAACCCTAGAAAATTAGATTCCTGCAACAACAAGAAGAAGGACTGCCCAGCTGAAAACCCCTGCAGGCAAGGGGGGGCTTCCTCGGGGAAACCTCCACTTGGGCAAGGTAGAGGGACTCCTGGGGGTCACTTCTGCAGTGAAAGTCCGGTCCTTCAGGTCCTGGGGGCTGCGGGTGCAGGGTCTTTTCCAGGCGTCGGGACTTAGGTTTCAGAGAGTCGCGGTCAGGGGAAGCCTCGGGATTCCCTCTGCAGGCGGCGCTGTGGGGGCTCAGGGGGGACAGGTTTTGGTACTCACAGTCGTAGAGTAGTCCGGGGGTCCTCCCTGAGGTGTTGGTTCTCCACCAGCCGAGTCGGGGTCGCCGGGTGCAGTGTTGCAAGTCTCACGCTTCTTGCGGGGAGTTGCAGGGTTCTTTAAAGCTGCTTCTTGAAACAAAGTTGCAGTCTTTTTGGAGCAGGTCCGCTGTCCCCGGGAGTTTCTTGTCGTCGTCGAAGCAGGGCAGTCCTCAGAGGATTCAGAGGTCGCTGGTCCCTTTGGAAGGCGTCGCTGGAGCAGAGTTCTTTGGAAGGCAGGAGACAGGCCGGTGAGTTTCTGGAGCCAAGGCAGTTGTTGTCTTCTGGTCTTCCTCTGCAGGGGTTTTCAGCTAGGCAGTCCTTCTTCTTGTAGTTGCAGGAATCTAATTTTCTAGGGTTCAGGGTAGCCCTTAAATACTAAATTTAAGGGCGTGTTTAGGTCTGGGGGGTTAGTAGCCAATGGCTACTAGCCCTGAGGGTGGGTACACCCTCTTTGTGCCTCCTCCCAAGGGGAGGGGGTCACAATCCTAACCCTATTGGGGGAATCCTCCATCTGCAAGATGGAGGATTTCTAAAAGTTAGAGTCACCTCAGCTCAGGACACCTTAGGGGCTGTCCTGACTGGCCAGTGACTCCTCCTTGTTATTCTCATTATTTTCTCCGGCCTTGCCGCCAAAAGTGGGGGCCGGGGCCGGAGGGGGCGGGCAACTCCACTAGCTGGAGTGTCCTGCGGTGCTGTGACAAAGGGGTGAGCCTTTGAGGCTCTCCGCCAGGTGTTACAGCTCCTGCCTGGGGGAGGTGTTAGCATCTCCACCCAGTGCAGGCTTTGTTACTGGCCTCAGAGTGACAAAGGCACTCTCCCCATGGGGCCAGCAACATGTCTCTAGTGTGGCAGGCTGCTGGAACTAGTCAGCCTACACAGACAGTCAGTTAAGTTTCAGGGGGCACCTCTAAGGTGCCCTCTGGGGTGTATTTTGCAATAAAATGTACACTGGCATCAGTGTGCATTTATTGTGCTGAGAAGTTTGATACCAAACTTCTCAGTTTTCAGTGTAGCCATTATGGTGCTGTGGGGTTCGTGCAAAACAGACTCCCAGACCATATACTCCTATGGCTACCCTGCACTTACAATGTCTAAGGTTTTGTTTAGACACTGTATGGGCACAGTGCTCATGCACTGGTACCCTCACCCATGGTATAGTGCACCCTGCCTTAGGGCTGTAAGGCCTGCTAGAGGGGTGTCTTACCTATACTGCAAAGGCAGTGAGAGGCTGGCATGGCACCCTGAGGGGAGTGCCATGTCGACTTACTCATTTTGTTCTCACTAGCACACACAAGCTGGCAAGCAGTGTGTCTGTGCTGAGTGAGAGGTCTCCAGGGTGGCATAAGACATGCTGCAGCCCTTAGAGACCTTCCTTGGCATCAGGGCCCTTGGTACCAGAGGTACCAGTTACAAGGGACTTATCTGGATGCCAGGGTGTGCCAATTGTGGAATCAAAAGTACAGGTTAGGGAAAGAACACTGGTGCTGGGGCCTGGTTAGCAGGCCTCAGCACACTTTCAATTCAAAACATAGCATCAGCAAAGGCAAAAAGTCAGGGGGTAACCATGCCAAAGAGGCATTTCCTTACAGGTATCCTTTCCATTTTGGACCTTCAATTACTAAATGCTTTCCTCTGCAAGGACAAATTTAAAATGGTCTCTGTGGTGCTATTTCTGTTGACTCTAAGCTGTAGCTGTAAGACTGGGTGGTGTTTCTCAGCTTGTAGGACATGTGCTTTCACATACTGGCTCTGTGGTCCCACACAGAAGGTACTTATACTTTGTAGTGGGTTCCACTTACTCATGTCATGATCCTACTGATGGGATTGCCAACTACAACTTGAGTCTTAACAAAATTAATGTCGGTGTTGCAGCACATCATTGCAGGTCGATGATCACTGTGTCCCCATACTTTGATGACTGGTTGTTGAACGTACGATCACCGCACTGGTGTCAGACTACCTGCAGGCCACAAGCTCCCTGCTCTTCAATCTGAAATTCTCCACCAGCCTCTCTAAGCGACAGTGATAGCCCCCCAGTATCTTATCTTTATTAGAGAGAAGCTGGTTACTGTCTCCCTCGAGGCCTTAGAGCCTTCTCAACAGGTTTGGGACATTCAGGCTATGACAACCTGTAGGAAGCTGGCCTGGTGTGTGGTGAGTACCTAAGGTATACCCGGGCCAGGTATCCCCTATTAGTGATGTGTAGTCAGTGTCTAGGAAGCCAGGCTCTCCAGGGGTAGCTGTGGATGAGCATCCAAGGGTTATCTAGGAGACATGCAAAGCTCATGCAATACCACTTATAGTCACAGAGCACTTACACACATGAAAGAACCACACAGTGTTACAAAAATAAAGGCACTTCATTTTAGTGACATAAATACTAAAATACTATAAAGGCAATACTCTACTAGCAGGTGAGTAAATACACTATTATATACACCTTAGTTGTCGGAATGAGCATAGAAAGCAATAGAAAACGGTGCAATAGCACTAGGCAATAGTGACCCTAGGAGGAGCCCAAACCATATACTAACACAATGGAATGTGAATGCTGGACCCCTACCCAGTTAAGTGGAATCAGTAGAGGAGAGCTTGAGGAACTAGGACCCCCAAGAGGTAAGTACTAGAGTGCCCCCCATCGACCAGGAGAAAAGAGGGATGTCCCTTTTTTTTCTCAAACCCACAGAATAACTTTGGAAAAGAACTGTGCAAGACCCAAGCAAGACTGCAAGAAACAGAAGATGGATCCAGACAGAAGAGGACCTGCAAATGAAGGGGACCAAGTCCAGTTCCAGTTGAAGTGTCCGGTTGTGGCAGGAGCTACTAACCACCCTTCTGGAGACACAGGACCATGTCGAAAGTAAAGGCCAGGAGTCGCCTGTGCAGCACAGGAGCATAGGAAGAGTTCCAGGAGTGATGCATTCAATGTCTCACAATGGAAGAAGAGTTGCAGTCAATCAGTGGTGTGGAGAAACCACCAACAAGCCTTGACAAAGGCAAGAGTTGCAGAAGAAGATTTGCAGAGCTACTGGGGACCAGGAAGGTTTGAGGGGGGCTCAACCCATGAAGGGGATTCCTAGGCGACCCCCCAGCAGTCAGGAGAGCAAGAAGTCATGGGTGCAGCTCCCACATGCAACTCACAGGCAATAGGCACAAGAGTCGCAGTGAGGTCCACTCGGCACACCTGGAAAGGAGTCCCACGTTGTTGGAGCAGCAGGGAGGAGACCACGCTGGAGGCCGGGGCTACATGGAGCCTGAAGATCCCTTGGAAGAAGAGCCAACAAGCCTTGGTAGCTGCAAGAGTCGTGGTGCACAGGGGTACTGTCCTGCAAGGAGAGACAACGACTCACCACCTCCAAAGTTGGACAGCTGGTAGAGGGGACAAAGGGGACCACTCATGACCACCACCTGTGTTGCAGGATCCATGCAGAGTTGTAGGAGAGTGGACCCACGTGGCCGGTCGTTGTTGCAGCTGGTACCTGTGGATGTAGGGGAGTGACTTCTTCACATTAAGGGAGATTCCTTTTGGCTTCTTGGTGCAGACGGAAGGCTTGCCGCCTTCAGAAGATGCACAGCCGGGGAAATGTTGCAGTTGCTGGAAGGAGCTGGAGAAACAATGTTGCAGAGCGAAGTCATCACTGGAACTGCAGATTGTAGGCTCCCGTGATGTCCAGTTGAAGTAAATGTTGCAGAGGAGTCCTGTTGGAATTTTGCACTTCGAATCTGAGGACCCACCCAAGAGGGAGACTCTAAATAGCCCTGTATAGGGGGGGTTTGGTCACTTAGCAAGGTGACCACCTTTCAGGAGGAGGCTGTGACATCACCTGCCTGACCTAGTCACTCATATGCTCGCAGAGGCCTCTGTGCACCTTGGATTCAAGATGGATAATCAAGTGGCCACCTGGAGGAGCTCTGGACACCACCCCTGGGATGGTGATGGACAGGGGAGTGGTAACTTCCGTTTCCATTGTCCAGTTTTGCACCAGAGTAGGGACTGGAGGTCCCTGAACCTGTGCAGACTGTTTTATGCAATGAGGGCACCAAATGTGCGCTTCAAAGCATACCAGTGGCTTAGGGAGGCCACCCCTCACCAGCCATGCAGTTCCTGTTTCCAAAGGGAGAGGGTATTGCCTCCCTCTCCCAGAGGAAATGCTTTGTACTGCCTGTAGGAAGTTGGCTCTGTATGTGCTATTTCAAAGTAAGGAATAGCATGCACAGAGTCCAAGGGCTCCCCTTAGAGGTAAAATAGTGGTAAAAATAGATAATACTAATGCTCTATTTTGTGGTAGTGTGGTCGAGCAGTAGGCTTATCCAAGGAGTAGTGTTAAGCATTTGTTGTACATACACATAGACAATAAATGAGGTACACACACTCAGAGACAAATCCAGCTAATAGGTTTTTGTATAGAAAAATATCTTTTCTTAGTTTATTTTAAGAACCACAGGTTCAAATTCTACATGTAATATCTCATTCGAAAGGTATTGCAGGTAAGTACTTTAGGAACTTTAAATCATAAAAATTGCATGTATACTTTACAAGTTATTGACAAATAGCTGTTTTAAAAGTGGACACTTAGTGCAATTTTCACAGTTCCTGGGGGAGGTAAGTTTTTGTTAGTTTTACCAGGTAAGTAAGACACTTACAGGGTTCAGTTCTTGGTCCAAGGTAGCCCACCGTTGGGGGTTCAGAGCAACCCCAAAGTCACCAGCTCAGGGCCGGTCAGGTGCAGAGTTCAAAGTGGTGCCCAAAACACATAGGCTAGAATGGAGAGAAGGGGGTGCCCCGGTTCCGGTCTGCTTGCAGGTAAGTACCCACGTCTTCGGAGGGCAGACCAGGGGGGTTTTGTAGGGCACCGGGGGGGACACAAGCCCACACAGAAATTTCACCCTCAGCAGCGCGGGGGCGGCCGGGTGCAGTGTAGAAACCAGCGTCGGGTTCGCAATGTTAGTCTATGAGAGATCTCGGGATCTCTTCAGCGCTGCAGGCAGGCAAGGGGGGGATTCCTCGGGGAAACCTCCACTTGGGCAAGGGAGAGGGACTCCTGGGGGTCACTTCTCCAGTGAAAGTCCGGTCCTTCAAATCCTGGGGGCTGCGGGTGCAGGGTCTCTCCCAGGCGTCGGGACTTTGGATTCAAAGAGTCGCGGTCAGGGGAAGCCTCGGGATTCCCTCTGCAGGCGGCGCTGTGGGGGCTCAGGGGGGACAGGTTTTGGTACTCACAGTATCAGAGTAGTCCTGGGGTCCCTCCTGAGGTGTTGGATCTCCACCAGCCGAGTCGGGGTCGCCGGGTGCAGTGTTGCAAGTCTCACGCTTCTTGCGGGGAGCTTGCAGGGTTCTTTCAAGGCTGCTGGAAACAAAGTTGCAGCCTTTCTTGGAGCAGGTCCGCTGTCCTCGGGAGTTTCTTGTCTTTTCGAAGCAGGGGCAGTCCTCAGAGGATGTCGAGGTCGCTGGTCCCTTTGGAAGGCGTCGCTGGAGCAGGATCTTTGGAAGGCAGGAGACAGGCCGGTGAGTTTCTGGAGCCAAGGCAGTTGTCGTCTTCTGGTCTTCCTCTGCAGGGGTTTTTCAGCTAGGCAGTCCTTCTTCTTGTAGTTGCAGGAATCTAATTTTCTAGGGTTCAGGGTAGCCCTTAAATACTAAATTTAACGGCGTGTTTAGGTCTGGGGGGTTAGTAGCCAATGGCTACTAGCCCTGAGGGTGGGTACACCCTCTTTGTGCCTCCTCCCAAGGGGAGGGGGTCACAATCCTAACCCTATTGGGGGAATCCTCCATCTGCAAGATGGAGGATTTCTAAAAGTCAGAGTCACCTCAGCTCAGGACACCTTAGGGGCTGTCCTGACTGGCCAGTGACTCCTCCTTGTTGCTTTCTTTGTTCCCTCCAGCCTTGCCGCCAAAAGTGGGGGCCGTGGCCGGAGGGGGCGGGCAACTCCACTAAGCTGGAGTGCCCTGCTGGGCTGTGACAAAGGGGTGAGCCTTTGAGGCTCACCGCCAGGTGTTACAGCTCCTGCCTGGGGGAGGTGTTAGCATCTCCACCCAGTGCAGGCTTTGTTACTGGCCTCAGAGTGACAAAGGCACTCTCCCCATGGGGCCAGCAACATGTCTCTGGTGTGGCAGGCTGCTGGAACTAGTCAGCCTACACAGACAGTCGGTTAAGTTTCAGGGGGCACCTCTAAGGTGCCCTCTGGGGTGTGTTTTGCAATAAAATGTACACTGGCATCAGTGTGCATTTATTGTGCTGAGAAGTTTGATACCAAACTTCCCAGTTTTCAGTGTAGCCATTATGGTGCTGTGGAGTTCGTGTAAAACAGACTCCCAGACCATATACTCTTATGGCTACCCTGCACTTACAATGTCTAAGGATTTGTTTAGACACTGTAGGGGCACAGTGCTCATGCACTGGTACCCTCACCTATGGTATAGTGCACCCTGCCTTAGGGCTGTAAGGCCTGCTAGAGGGGTGTCTTACCTATACTGCATAGGCAGTGAGAGGCTGGCATGGCACCCTGAGGGGAGTGCCATGTCGACTTACTCATTTTGTTCTCACTAGCACACACAGGCTTGTAAGCAGTGTGTCTGTGCTGAGTGAGGGGTCTCTAGGGTGGCATAAGACATGCTGCAGCCCTTAGAGACCTTCCTTGGCATCAGGGCCCTTGGTACTAGAAGTACCAGTTACAAGGGACTTATCTGAATGCCAGGGTGTGCCAATTGTGGATACAATGGTACATTTTAGGTGAAGGAACACTGGTGCTGGGGCCTGGTTAGCAGGGTCCCAGCACTCTTCTCAGTCAAGTCAGCATCAGTATCAGGCAAAAAGTGGGGGGTAACTGCAACAGGGAGCCATTTCTTTACACAAGCCCCCCCCCAGCCCACAGGCCAGGAGACTCAGCCCAAGCTGGGAGAGTCTTCCTAGTCTGTCAGGCGAGGAAGAGTAGGAGAAATAGGCTGGTTAGTTGCAGGGCCTACTCTGCCTTACATCCTTCTGTTCAGGTCATTCCCTTTGGGGAACTGACCTACTTCCACAGTGATAGGACCTAGTCTGAATTGCCTCTTGTCTGCCTCTTCAATGTCTCCACCCATTCTTTCTATTTTGGTCTTAGAGGTATCCACCTCTGCTAACCTTATCTTGGCCAGGGTTACCCCTAGCTTACCCAGAGAGGTTACCCAGAGCTGGAGTAACCCCACCATGACTAATAGGGTCAGGGGGCCTAACTTGCTATTTGGCATGGGGTCAGACCACCATGCTAAGGATAGTGCAGCCATAAAGGCTAACACCCAGCAGAGGCCACTGACAGCTGCCAGTGCCCAGAACCACACCTTTAGCTCTTCACCTAAAAGGGAAGGGGCTAAGTTACAGGCCTCTTTGGGTTCAGGTTGCCTGTCTGCTGTATTAGAGTGGGGGGTTACCACATCTTGTAGTAAACACCCTTCTTCCACTCTTTCTTCTGTTAGCTGAGGAGCCACCCACTCAGGTTTAACAGTTGCCTGACTAGCCAGGACTTCTTGTGGGTCAGGTTGGACTTTATCAGGGCCATTTTTGGAGTTCTCCCCTACTGGAGCAGAATCTCCTTGGCTTGCTGTAACCTTGGCTAAAGGTTGTCCACCCTTCCTACTCTGTTTTATTTTCTTCTTCTTCTGGGGCCTGCTTGCATTTACTGCAGAGGCAGGACTTCCAGAATCCTTGGGAGAGGACTGGCACTGGACCAGTTCCTCTCTTGGGCTCTGACTAACCTCTGGGTAGTCATTTCCAGGGAGACAATCAAGGGGGAGGTCTGTACTGACTACTACCCTTCTCCAGCTAAGAGTGCCACCCACTTCTATGGGCACTAAAGCCACAGGCCTCTTAGTGACCCTGTCTAGGCTAACTCTTACCCTGGCAGTCTCACCTGGGATGTACTGGTTTGAGAGCACCAGCCTGTCATGCACAATAGTGTGACTGGCACAAGTGTCTCTCAGGGCAGTGGTTGGGATTCCATTCACCAGTAGGTGGTGGAAGTGTCTACTTCCCTCTGGAATCTCCAACTCACCTGTTGGGCCCTGTTTCCAGTTGAAGGCTATGAAGACCTCCTCATCTGAGGAGTCATCTCCCATGGCTACACTGGTTACCCCTGGAATTTTGTTCTGGGGTTTGTTTTTGGGACAAGAAGTGTCCTTGGTGTGGTGCCCAGACTGTTTACAGTTGTGGCACCATGCCTTAGTGGCATCCCAGTTCTTACCCTGGTACCCACCTTTGTTTTGGGTTGTGTCTTGGGGCCCACCCACCTGTTCTGGTTTTTGGGGGCCTACAGAGGACTCTTTTTCTTTGTTTCTAGTGTCACCCACTTTCTCCTGGGGAGTTTTTGTAACCCCTTTCTTTTGGTCACCCCCAGTGGAAGTTTTGGTTACCCTAGTCTTGACCCAGTGGTCTGCCTTCTTTCCCAATTCTTGGGGAGAAATTGGACCTAGGTCTACCAGATACTGATGCAACTTTTCATTGAAGCAGTTACTTAAAATGTGTTCTTTCATAAACAAATTATAAAGCCCAACATAGTCACACACTTAATTTCCAGTTAACCAACCATCTAGTGTTTTTACTGAGTAGTCTACAAAATCAACCCAGGTCTGGCTCGAGGATTTTTGAGCCCCCCTGAATCTAATTCTATACTCCTCAGTGGAGAATCCAAAGCCCTCAATCAGGGTACCCTTCATGAGGTCATAAGATTCTGCATCTTTTCCAGAGAGTGTGAGGAGTCTATCCCTACACTTTCCAGTGAACATTTCCCAAAGGAGAGCACCCCAGTGAGATCTGTTTACTTTTCTGGTTACACAAGCCCTCTCAAAAGCTGTGAACCATTTGGTGATGTCATCACCATCTTCATATTTTGTTACAATCCCTTTGGGGATTTTTAGGATGTCAGGAGAATCTCTGACCCTATTTAAGTTGCTGCCACCATCGATGGGACCTAGGCCCATCTCTTTTCTTTCCCTTTCTATGGCTAGGAGCTGCTTTTCTAAAGCCAATCTTTTGACCATCCTGGCTAACAGGGGGTCATCTTCACTGGAGTTATCCTCAGTGATTTCAGAGGTGTTGGTCTCTCCTGTGAGGGAACCAGCATCTCTGACTATTATTTTTGGAGTCAGGGTTTGAGGGACCCTGTTCTCCCTAGATAGGACTGGTAGGGGGGAATTTTCCTCCAAGTCACTATCCTCTTCCTCTGAGTTGCCACCCTCAGAGGGGTTGGCCTTTTCAAACTCTGCCAAAAGCTCCTGGAGCTGTATTTTGGTAGGTTTGGGGCCCATTGTTATTTTCTTTATTTTACAGAGTGACCTTAGCTCCCTCATCTTAAGATGGAGGTAAGGTGTGGTGTCGAGTTCCACCACAGTCACATCTGTGCTAGACATTTTGCTTCTAAAAGTTGGAATACTTTTTAAGAATCTACAACTAGTTCTAGGTTCTAATTCAAACTTTTACAAACTTTTAAACTCTAAAAGAAATGCTAAACAGGATCTAACACAAGGCCCTAGCAGGTCTTATAAGAATTTAGAAAACTTTTCAAATTGCAAAAATCAATTTCTAATGACAATTTTGGAATTTGTCGTGTGATCAGGTATTGGCTGAGTAGTCCAGCAAATGCAAAGTCTTGTACCCCACCGCTGATCCACCAATGTAGGAAGTTGGCTCTGTATGTGCTATTTCAAAGTAAGGAATAGCATGCACAGAGTCCAAGGGTTCCCCTTAGAGGTAAAATAGTGGTAAAAATAGATAATACTAATGCTCTATTTTGTGGTAGTGTGGTCGAGCAGTAGGCTTATCCAAGGAGTAGTGTTAAGCATTTGTTGTACATACACATAGACAATAAATGAGGTACACACACTCAGAGACAAATCCAGCCAATAGGTTTTTGTATAGAAAAATATCTTTTCTTAGTTTATTTTAAGAACCACAGGTTCAAATTCTACATGTAATATCTCATTCGAAAGGTATTGCAGGTAAGTACTTTAGGAACTTTAAATCATAAAAATTGCATGTATACTTTACAAGTTATTGACAAATAGCTGTTTTAAAAGTGGACACTGCAATTTTCACAGTTCCTGGGGGAGGTAAGTTTTTGTTAGTTTTACCAGGTAAGTAAGACACTTACAGGGTTCAGTTCTTGGTCCAAGGTAGCCCACCGTTGGGGGTTCAGAGCAACCCCAAAGTCACCACACCAGCAGCTCAGGGCCGGTCAGGTGCAGAGTTCAAAGTGGTGCCCAAAACACATAGGCTAGAATGGAGAGAAGGGGGTGCCCCGGTTCCGGTCTGCTTGCAGGTAAGTACCCACGTCTTCGGAGGGCAGACCAGGGGGGTTTTGTAGGGCACCGGGGGGGACACAAGCCCACACAGAAATTTCACCCTCAGCAGCGCGGGGGCGGCCGGGTGCAGTGTAGAAACCAGCGTCGGGTTCGCAATGTTAGTCTATGAGAGATCTCGGGATCTCTTCAGCGCTGCAGGCAGGCAAGGGGGGGATTCCTCGGGGAAACCTCCACTTGGGCAAGGGAGAGGGACTCCTGGGGGTCACTTCTCCAGTGAAAGTCCGGTCCTTCAAATCCTGGGGGCTGCGGGTGCAGGGTCTCTCCCAGGCGTCGGGACTTTGGATTCAAAGAGTCGCGGTCAGGGGAAGCCTCGGGATTCCCTCTGCAGGCGGCGCTGTGGGGGCTCAGGGGGGACAGGTTTTGGTACTCACAGTATCAGAGTAGTCCTGGGGTCCCTCCTGAGGTGTTGGATCTCCACCAGCCGAGTCGGGGTCGCCGGGTGCAGTGTTGCAAGTCTCACGCTTCTTGCGGGGAGCTTGCAGGGTTCTTTCAAGGCTGCTGGAAACAAAGTTGCAGCCTTTCTTGGAGCAGGTCCGCTGTCCTCGGGAGTTTCTTGTCTTTTCGAAGCAGGGGCAGTCCTCAGAGGATGTCGAGGTCGCTGGTCCCTTTGGAAGGCGTCGCTGGAGCAGGATCTTTGGAAGGCAGGAGACAGGCCGGTGAGTTTCTGGAGCCAAGGCAGTTGTCGTCTTCTGGTCTTCCTCTGCAGGGGTTTTTCAGCTAGGCAGTCCTTCTTCTTGTAGTTGCAGGAATCTAATTTTCTAGGGTTCAGGGTAGCCCTTAAATACTAAATTTAAGGGCGTGTTTAGGTCTGGGGGGTTAGTAGCCAATGGCTACTAGCCCTGAGGGTGGGTACACCCTCTTTGTGCCTCCTCCCAAGGGGAGGGGGTCACAATCCTAACCCTATTGGGGGAATCCTCCATCTGCAAGATGGAGGATTTCTAAAAGTCAGAGTCACCTCAGCTCAGGACACCTTAGGGGCTGTCCTGACTGGCCAGTGACTCCTCCTTGTTGCTTTCTTTGTTCCCTCCAGCCTTGCCGCCAAAAGTGGGGGCCGTGGCCGGAGGGGGCGGGCAACTCCACTAAGCTGGAGTGCCCTGCTGGGCTGTGACAAAGGGGTGAGCCTTTGAGGCTCACCGCCAGGTGTTACAGCTCCTGCCTGGGGGAGGTGTTAGCATCTCCACCCAGTGCAGGCTTTGTTACTGGCCTCAGAGTGACAAAGGCACTCTCCCCATGGGGCCAGCAACATGTCTCTGGTGTGGCAGGCTGCTGGAACTAGTCAGCCTACACAGACAGTCGGTTAAGTTTCAGGGGGCACCTCTAAGGTGCCCTCTGGGGTGTGTTTTGCAATAAAATGTACACTGGCATCAGTGTGCATTTATTGTGCTGAGAAGTTTGATACCAAACTTCCCAGTTTTCAGTGTAGCCATTATGGTGCTGTGGAGTTCGTGTAAAACAGACTCCCAGACCATATACTCTTATGGCTACCCTGCACTTACAATGTCTAAGGTTTTGTTTAGACACTGTAGGGGCACAGTGCTCATGCACTGGTACCCTCACCTATGGTATAGTGCACCCTGCCTTAGGGCTGTATGGCCTGCTAAAGGGGTGTCTTACCTATACTGCATAGGCAGTGAGAGGCTGGCATGGCACCCTGGGGGGAGTGCCATGTCGACTTACTCATTTTGTTCTCACTAGCACACACAGGCTTGTAAGCAGTGTGTCTGTGCTGAGTGAGGGGTCTCTAGGGTGGCATAAGACATGCTGCAGCCCTTAGAGACCTTCCTTGGCATCAGGGCCCTTGGTACTAGAAGTACCAGTTACAAGGGACTTATCTGAATGCCAGGGTGTGCCAATTGTGGATACAATGGTACATTTTAGGTGAAGGAACACTGGTGCTGGGGCCTGGTTAGCAGGGTCCCAGCACTCTTCTCAGTCAAGTCAGCATCAGTATCAGGCAAAAAGTGGGGGGTAACTGCAACAGGGAGCCATTTCTTTACACTGCCTTCCTGGGCTTTTCTGTTCAAGCAGCAGGAGGGCAGAAACCGGTCTGTAGGATGGCAGCAGCCTGGGTTGCCTAGGAAAACCCTGCAAACTGGTAGCGGCAGAACTGAGGGTCCTCTAAGGAGGCCCCAGAGTGCATGGAACCATACAGCCAAAACTGGCAACAATATTGGGGTTTGATTCCAACATATTGATACCAAACATGCCTAGGTTCGGAGTTACTAATATGTGGTTGGACATAGATAGTGACCTATGTCCAGTACACAGCTAAAATGGCTTCCCCGCTCTCAAAGTCCAGCAAAATGGAGCTGGAGTTTGTGGGGGGACCTCTGCTCATGTAGAGGTGCCCTCACACACAGTTACTTGCACCCTGCCCTCTGGGCTGAGAGGGCCTACCATAGGGGTGACTTATAGTGACCTGGTGTAGTGACCTGTAGTGAAAGCGGGTGCATGCACCCGGTTCATGCAGACTGCAATGGCAGGCCTGCAGAACCCTTTGCATGGGCTCCCTACGGGTGGCAGAGTAACTGCTGCAGCCCATAGGGATCCCCTGGAACCCCAATGCCCTGGGTGCCTAGGTACAATATACTAGGAACTTAAATGGGGGCACCAGTATGCCAATTGTGGTGTGTAAAATGTTAGGGACAACCAAATCCAGAGGGAGAGAACAGTTACTGGGGTCCTGGTTAGCAGGATCCCAGTAAACACATTCAAACACATAGTGGGGGTAACCATGCCAACAAGAGGGTCCTTCCCCCCACCCCCATGTTTTGGGAGGGAGCTCTTGTTACAGACCTTGTTCCTGGGTCTCATGTACCTTGCTGGTGGCTCACACTAGCTGGCAAACCCATGCAGTTCTGTATTATATGTGTTTCAGTGTTCACAGCACTAGTGAGTCCTTACGGACAACTTCTGGGTTTTTCCAGACCTGGCTCTTTATGCTGCATTGGCAGCTGGTGACAGATCACATATGCAGGAAGCTGTTTTTCCCTTCACTAGTCCCTGCATCCAAACCTCCGGAGCCTCCACCTTCATGCCTTGACATTGAGTGTATCAATGTGAACTCCTTTGAAATATCTGTGGAAGTTGTAGATGTAATTTAGTAAGTGTGTCACTCATCCATCAAATCAGTTTATTCTATGGTTTGGTCCCATTTTCTCTCTTGATGGGGTAAGGTGGAAATTTACTTCCTCAAGGTGTACTTACCTTATGTGTTGTACTCTATGCTTTTGTTTTGCCTGGCAAGGTTTTGCTATGGGTAGAGTTAAGTGGTATTCAACAGGCATGTTTACTTTTCTTTCTATACCAGATCAATCACCTTTTTAAAATCTCCTTTATTTATGGGTTTTGTGAAAGAGTGACTGTAAGAAAACGGGGTGTGTTATATTGTGAATATATACAACCTCACCATGTAATACACTTACCAGCCCCTTTAGGACCAGTAAGTTTTGTTTGTCTAACCTTTAGCTCAACATTGGGTAGCTATGGCTCTGAGCAGCCAGAGTTACACATAGGAACAAGTGTAAAGCATTTAAACAACACCAAAACAATTGAAGAAGAAATCAACAAGACACTCAAGAAATCCAACACCAGTTTATAAAATGGACGGGATTTTCAGTCACCATAATGAAAAAGAACCACCAGAGTGTTCTAGAGAGATAGAGTTTACCAGGTATAGTAAATCAAAGCATTTCACGCAACTGTGAACAAACATTGGTAAATTCAACTAATTTGATATAGCAACTTTTTCACTAAAAAGTTGGGCTAGTTGCATTGCAGTCACTTAGAGTCACTTTAGGTGACCAACTCCAGTAGGGAGCAAGGTAGGGGGGCCAGCAAAGTCCTCAGAAACAGTTACCTCAGCAGGTGAAGCAGTCTTCGGTCAATTCCTTGAACTTTTATCAGTTGCAGTGGTTTCCTATGGAAGTGGTGCTGGTGCAAGGGATGAAGGATGCTGAAGATGCTCAAGGATGCTGTGGATGCGATGCAGTCAACTGTGGTCATCATGCAGCTACTCCTCAGTCCACAAAGGGGGTGAGGTGGCGCTAGTCACAGGGTTGCCATCCTTCAAAGTCCTTTCAGTGCGGTATAATGGTCACTGCCAAATACTTCCTTGGGCGATAACTCAACTTCCGGCTGACCAAGCTGCACTCTGACGACTCGCCTGTGCTCAGTGAACTCGGTGCAACTTTGATTGTTAGGTCCTGGTCCCTGCTGCTGCCTGGCGATGGTTGGTAGTGGTTTGAAGATTCTAGGGTGCCAAATTGCCCCAGTAGGCTTCTCAGCTTTTGTGGCCATGTGCTGTGAACAGGAGGCCAGTCAGCTGGCACTTTGAGCTCTCTTGGCTTGAATTGGGCTCTGAAGACAGCTTCTCCCTGAACAGGACATGACAGGCACAGTCCTCCTTGCTAGCCACCAGGTGCAGCAAGAGTAGTTCTTGTCAGTGCAGCCTCTCTTTGCTGGTCCCTCGGTGCAGCAGGGCAGTCCTTCTTCAGTCCTTATACCTGTCCAGTCGAGATCTGAGTTCTAAGTGCTCTGCTTATGCTCAAAGAGTGCCCCCAGGGCAGACGCGATTAGTAGCCAATGCGTTACCAGGTTCACTCCTTCCTGACGACCACTCCCTGAGACATGTGGCATCTGGCTATCCCTGTTCTCACCACTCTGCCCACTCCCAACATGGCAGAACCCCTGTCTCAGTGTCCAGAGCTCCCTAACCTAACCAAGAGGTGTGGCTACCAAGAGGGCTATGCACCCCAGGAAAACCAGTTTAACAGCTGTTTTCCCTGCCCCTAGTGCCAGCCTATCTCCCTAAACAATAGCACAGCCCCTCTCCCAGGAGTTAACCATTTGCCCTTCTCTTTTGAAGCTTGCCTTTTGGGCTAACACCTGTGCAGCTTCCTGTAGGAGGAAGGTAACATCTCTCTCCCGTGCAGCCCCTATTGCCTACTGTCCTGCGAGTCATTAGCACATCTCCCCAGAAGGGCGGAAAGCTGTTTGCAGGACAGACCCCCAAGTACAACAATAAATGGGCACTGGAAACTTTGGGGAACTAATGTGTCCACTTCTAAAGTTACACTTTGCACACCAGTGACAATAAATTCGATCAAACCATTAAATCAAATTTAACCAATCAAATTAAACGTATTCTTTTGATAACTTACAGTACCACCTTTAGTAGTCCGATTCAGCAGTTAGGAGGGCTGGGATGCCAGCCCTCTGTACATGCCAATGGGGCTACTATACGTTCCAAGGTACATACAACCAGTTAGGGTTTTTACTGCTTACATGTTCCACTTTTTAACATACAGCACCCTGCCTTGGGGCTCGTTGGCGTACCTTAGGGGTGACTTACATGTATTAAATAGGGAGGTTTGGTCTTTGCCATTGCCATTACCTTAAATGGCAAAGTCAAATTAGTGGTTTTAAACTGATTTTCTAGTCTGCAGTGGCAAGGGCGCCCCTGTCTGGATACCTGCTGCAACATGGACTTCTATCCATACCTTTACCAGGCTATACTTTCTTCACTCTAAAGTTTAAATACATATATATATATGTATATATGGCCATTTTGCCAGATCACTGTTGCAGGACTTTTTGGTTTGAACTTGTCCTCAGACTCGTCAACTTAGGAGCTTGGGGGCAATGCTTGGGTATTAACACAGGCCATGAGGAATTAACCCTTGGTAGAAGTTACTATTAGAAGCACGTGTTACTCAGCTTTGGTAGTGAGCTTTCTGATGGATACTTTATCTACCTGCAGATTTCTCACCAATCCCACAGCCTCCCTGTTCTGAAGTATGGCCGTGCAATTTTAATAGGATCCCCAGTTAGTTTTTAAAATCTTCTTCTGGAAATCTCAACAGCCTTGTCTTTGAGGGTGTGGAAAAAAGATGAGTAACTAACATCAATGGTCCAGGGTGACACATTTAGTGACTCAATGGTGTCATGTCCAGAGTGGTTTCAGTAGCTAAGTCGGAGTTGTGGCTCTCTCCTGTCAGTGCAGGATAGCTATTGAAAAGTTTCCATATCCAATCGGAAGCCCAGAGGAATTTAAGAACTGAGGAATCAGCAGGTAAATGGAGTATCCACTAGAAATATTATTATTGAAGGTAAGTAACTTGTTCTTGTAGCCAATTACCTTGCACCCAAGATCAAATGTCTTCCAGGGAAGCAGAGAAAGACTAGCTGGTGTATATGTTTTTCTAAGATTGTTGTTGCTGGTGTATATGGCTGTCATAAATACTGATGAGAATGTGGATGTCCTTTGCATAAGAGTGAACAGTGAATCAGAAGGTTCTGATGTGTGTAGCAGAGGTAGCATGCAGGTATTATGGAGAACAGGGAACAGAGCACAATCATTTAAATGCTGTCTCTAGTTACGACATGGCTGGGTACAGAGGTGGTAGGTGGGCTCATTGTTTGTGACCTGTCTAGGGAGGAGGAGAGGATCAAAGAAAACTGACTCTAGCAGCCTGGCAATGAGGATTTGTTTGTCACCAGTTTTGAATGACATTAAGAATTTGAAAATAGCTTAGGCATGAATCCAGTTGTTCGCAAGTGAATGTCTATGATTATAGGGAGGAGGATGGATGTGGTACCTCAAGTCAGACAGAATCTAACTTCATTCTCTTAAAATAGGTTGTGAGATTTTAACAAAAACCTTTACACATCACTTAAATTCAGGTTACTCCATTGGAGTACCTTCAATTCATGTCATTATTTCAACTTTCTTGTGGATTTGCTGTTCAATGCCAAATACAAACAAATGTATGCATATTTGTTTTCAAAGTCAATATTTTGGACTCCTACTGTTCACAAATATGTAAATATTTAATTATTTTAAGTTGCAGAAATTGAGATGCAAGGTGCTAACATGAAATTAAGTTCAAAGCTCAGACTTTGCATCAATTAGATACTGGGTAAATAGTAGAAGGCCTTTGGTGGTCTGACCTGTTAGTAATTAAGCAAATATGTTGATGCATAGCTTGCTGACTACAGTAGATCTTCTTTTTATTTATAAGTGATTTCATGTTTCCTTGCCATATGACTAAATGAATTAGTGTAATAATATTTAGATTTTTTGTGTCTTCAATTCTATGTTGTTTTTTTATTTCATTGTTATGTACTTACATATACTCTCTTCATTTTCTACAGGTTCGCCAGGCATTCCAGGATCGAAAGGTCTTGATGGATTACCTGGAACCCCTGGAAGCCCTGGTACACCAGGGCCTAAAGGTAATGACTAAAATTTCATGAAGCACAGTCCCTCTGGTACTTTCTTGTGCAAAGTATCTATAAAGAAACATTTATAATAGAAAAGATCTGGCTGTTGCTGTGAGCATATGTTTTAATTGTTGCACGTTTTACAGTGACAAAACAATCTTAACAGTGGAACAGTTCAGTATTCTAAATAAGGGACAGCAGCTTACTATGAAGGAGCCAGAGAATTCTTCTCCAACAGAGGAATGTCAAAAAAGAAAACTACATGTTAAACAAAACAGAGATTTAGGAAGAACATAAGCGAGATACATGAAGTTAACCACAAATGTAGTTACTTGAACCCTTCTGACACAAGATATAGTTCACAGTTAAATCTGGTATAGGAGAATATCTGCCATAAGAAGGATGGCTTATTAATGATACAAAGGGTCATAAACCACATATTTGCTCAGATGATCCCATTTTCTCTGAAAGTATGATTAGTAATGGTAAACTTCTGAACTTGTGTGCTAGCACAGCTGTCCAGAGCTTTATGTTGCCCAATCCATCCATCCTTGGAAAAGTCAACATTAATCCACAAGTTCTGACCAGTTGCTAATGTTTCATATTTGGATAAAGATATTGGAAAAAGTAATTTTACAACTTTGGGTTCATATGGAAATGGAGGAATGTCAAGGGGATTGACATTCAAACTTTCTGAATAAAAAAAGCATACAGGTGGCTCTTTTGGATGTCACTCTCTTTTTGGAAGCTGCAAAGGAAGGATATTTCTCTGTTGGAGTGAAAATAGCACATCTGCAGCTTTCAATGCATTGTTCACACAGTATAACCAGAAAAACTTAAAATGGTGGGGAAAATATAAGGGCAGATAAGGATGACATTATCAATCACAAAATCCAACACTTCCTTGAAGAAACAACTAATGTGTTGTGAACTGTGCATGTAAGACAGTTGTCAAGTCATAACTCAAAATATTAAATTCTATTTGTAAGGAAATGCCTCCTTGGCATGGTTGCCCCCTGACTTTTTGCCTTTGCTGATGCTATGTTTACAATTGAAAGTGTGCTGAGGCCTTCTAACCAGGCCCCAGCACCAGTGTTCTTTCCCTAACCTGTACTTTTGTATCCACAATTGGCAGACCCTGGCATCCAGATAAGTCCCTTGTAACTGGTACTTCTAGTACCAAGGGCCCTGATGCCAAGGAAGGTCTCTAAGGGCTGCAGCATGTCTTATGCCACCCTGGAGACCTCTCACTCAGCACAGACACACTGCTTGCCAGCTTGTGTGTGCTAGTGAGGACAAAACGAGTAAGTCGACATGGCACTCCCCTCAGGGTGCCATGCCAGCCTCTCACTGCCTATGCAGTATAGGTAAGACACCCCTCTAGCAGGCCTTACAGCCCTAAGGCAGGGTGCACTATACCATAGGTGAGGGTACCAGTGCATGAGCATGGTACCCCTACAGTGTCTAAACAAAACCTTAGACATTGTAAGTGCAGGGTAGCCATAAGAGTATATGGTCTGGGAGTCTGTCAAACACGAACTCCACAGCACCATAATGGCTACACTGAAAACTGGGAAGTTTGGTATCAAACTTCTCAGCACAATAAATGCACACTGATGCCAGTGTACATTTTATTGCAAAATACACCCCAGAGGGCACCTTAGAGGTGCCCCCTGAAACTTAACCGACTGTCTGTGTAGGCTGACTAGTTCCAGCAGCCTGCCACACCAGAGACATGTTGCTGGCCCCATGGGGAGAGTGCCTTTGTCACTCTGAGGCCAGTAACAAAGCCTGCACTGGGTGGAGATGCTAACACCTCCCCCAGGCAGGAACTGTGACACCTGGCGGTGAGCCTCAAAGGCTCACCCCTTTGTCACAGCCCAGCAGGGCACTCCAGCTTAGTGGAGTTGCCCGCCCCCTCCGGCCACGGCCCCCACTTTTGGCGGCAAGGCTGGAGGGAACAAAGAAAGCAACAAGGAGGAGTCACTGGCCAGTCAGGACAGCCCCTAAGGTGTCCTGAGCTGAAGTGACTCTGACTTTTAGAAATCCTCCATCTTGCAGATGGAGGATTCCCCCAATAGGGTTAGGATTGTGACCCCCTCCCCTTGGGAGGAGGCACAAAGAGGGTGTACCCACCCTCAGGGCTAGTAGCCATTGGCTACTAACCCCCCAGACCTAAACACGCCCTTAAATTTAGTATTTAAGGGCTACCCTGAACCCTAGAAAATTAGATTCCTGCAACTACAAGAAGAAGGACTGCCTAGCTGAAAACCCCTGCAGAGGAAGACCAGAAGACGACAACTGCCTTGGCTCCCGAAACTCACCGGCCTGTCTCCTGCCTTCCAAAGATCCTGCTCCAGCGACGCCTTCCAAAGGGACCAGCGACCTCGACATCCTCTGAGGACTGCCCCTGCTTCGAAAAGACAAGAAACTCCCGAGGACAGCGGACCTGCTCCAAGAAAGGCTGCAACTTTGTTTCCAGCAGCCTTGAAAGAACCCTGCAAGCTCCCCGCAAGAAGCGTGAGACTTGCAACACTGCACCCGGCGACCCCGACTCGGCTGGTGGAGATCCAACACCTCAGGAGGGACCCCAGGACTACTCTAATACTGTGAGTACCAAAACCTGTCCCCCCTGAGCCCCCACAGCGCCGCCTGCAGAGGGAATCCCGAGGCTTCCCCTGACCGCGACTCTTTGAATCCTAAGTCCCGACGCCTGGGAGAGACCCTGCACCCGCAGCCCCCAGGACCTGAAGGACCGGACTTTCACTGGAGAAGTGACCCCCAGGAGTCCCTCTCCCTTGCCCAAGTGGAGGTTTCCCCGAGGAACCCCCCCCTTGCCTGCCTGCAGCGCTGAAGAGATCCCGAGATCTCTCATAGACTAACATTGCGAACCCGACGCTTGTTTCTACACTGCACCCGGCCGCCCCCGCGCTGCTGAGGGTGAAATTTCTGTGTGGGCTTGTGTCCCCCCCGGTGCCCTACAAAACCCCCCTGGTCTGCCCTCCGAAGACGTGGGTACTTACCTGCAAGCAGACCGGAACCGGGGCACCCCCTTCTCTCCATTCTAGCCTATGTGTGTTGGGCACCACTTTGAACTCTGCACCTGACCGGCCCTGAGCTGCTGGTGTGGTGACTTTGGGGTTGCTCTGAACCCCCAACGGTGGGCTACCTTGGACCAAGAACTGAACCCTGTAAGTGTCCTACTTACCTGGTAAAACTAACAAAAACTTACCTCCCCCAGGAACTGTGAAAATTGCACTGTGTCCACTTTTAAAACAGCTATTTGTCAATAACTTGAAAAGTATACATGCAATTTTTATGATTTAAAGTTCCTAATGTACTTACCTGCAATACCTTTCAAACAAGATATTACATGTTAAATTTGAACCTGTGGTTCTTAAAATAAACTAAGAAAAGATATTTTTCTATACAAAAACCTATTGGCTGGATTTGTCTCTGAGTGTGTGTACCTCATTTATTGTCTATGTGTATGTACAACAAATGCTTAACACTACTCCTTGGATAAGCCTACTGCTCGACCACACTACCACAAAATAGAGCATTAGTATTATCTATTTTTACCACTATTTTACCTCTAAGGGGAACCCTTGGACTCTGTGCATGCTATTCCTTACTTTGAAATAGCACATACAGAGCCAACTTCCTACATTGGTGGATCAGCGGTGGGGTACAAGACTTTGCATTTGCTGGACTACTCAGCCAATACCTGATCACACGACAAATTCCAAAATTGTCATTAGAAATTGATTTTTGCAATTTGAAAAGTTTTCTAAATTCTTAAAAGACCTGCTAGGGCCTTGTGTTAGATCCTGTTTAGCATTTCTTTTAGAGTTTAAAAGTTTGTAAAAGTTTGAATTAGATTCTAGAACCAGTTGTAGATTCTTAAAAAGTATTCCAACTTTTAGAAGCAAAATGTCTAGCACAGATGTGACTGTGGTGGAACTCGACACCACACCTTACCTCCATCTTAAGATGAGGGAGCTAAGGTCACTCTGTAAAATAAAGAAAATAACAATGGGCCCCAAACCTACCAAAATACAGCTCCAGGAGCTTTTGGCAGAGTTTGAAAAGGCCAACCCCTCTGAGGGTGGCAACTCAGAGGAAGAAGATAGTGACTTGGAGGAAAATTCCCCCCTACCAGTCCTATCTAGGGAGAACAGGGTCCCTCAAACCCTGACTCCAAAAATAATAGTCAGAGATGCTGGTTCCCTCACAGGAGAGACCAACACCTCTGAAATCACTGAGGATAACCCCAGTGAAGAGGACATCCAGTTAGCCAGGATGGCCAAAAGATTGGCTTTGGAAAGACAGATCCTAGCCATAGAGAGGGAAAGACAAGAGATGGGCCTAGGACCCATCAATGGTGGCAGCAACATAAATAGGGTCAGAGATTCTCCTGACATGTTGAAAATCCCTAAAGGGATTGTAACTAAATATGAAGATGGTGATGACATCACCAAATGGTTCACAGCTTTTGAGAGGGCTTGTGTAACCAGAAAAGTGAACAGATCTCACTGGGGTGCTCTCCTTTGGGAAATGTTCACAGGAAAGTGTAGGGATAGACTCCTCACACTCTCTGGCAAGATGCAGAATCTTATGACCTCATGAAGGGTACCCTGATTGAGGGCTTTGGATTCTCCACTGAGGAGTATAGGATTAGATTCAGGGGGGCTCAAAAATCCTCGAGCCAGACCTGGGTTGACTTTGTAGACTACTCAGTGAAAACACTAGATGGTTGGATTCAAGGCAGTGGTGTAAGTAATTATGATGGGCTGTACAATTTATTTGTGAAAGAACACCTGTTAAGTAATTGTTTCAATGATAAACTGCATCAGCATCTGGTAGACCTAGGACCAATTTCTCCCCAAGAATTGGGAAAGAAGGCGGACCATTGGGTCAAGACAAGGGTGTCCAAGACTTCAACAGGGGGTGACCAAAAGAAAGGGGTCACAAAGACTCCCCAGGGGAAGGGTGATGAGACAACCAAAACTGAAAATAGTAAAGAGTCTTCTACAGGCCCCCAAAAACCTGCACAGGAGGGTGGGCCCAGAGCCTCTTCACAAAACAATGGGTACAAGGGTAAAAACTTTGATCCCAAAAAGGCCTGGTGTCATAGCTGTAAACAGCATGGACACCAAACTGGAGACAAGGCCTGTCCCAAGAAAGGTTCCACTCCAAACTCCCATCCAGGTAACACTGGTATGGCTAGTCTCCAAGTGGGATCAACAGTGTGCCCAGAGCAAATCAGGGTCCACACTGAAGCTACTCTAGTTTCTGAGGGTGGGGTGGATTTAGCCACACTAGCTGTCTGGCCGCCTAACATGCAAAAATACAGACAGCAACTCTTAATTAATGGGACTAGAATAGAGGGCCTGAGGGATACAGGTGCCAGTGTCACCATGGTGACAGGGAAACTGGTTTCCCCTGGCCAATACCTGACTGGAAAAACTTACACAGTCACCAACGCTGACAATCAGAGAAAAGTACATCCCATGGCAATGGTTACTTTAGAATGGGGAGGGGTCAATGGCCTGAAACAGGTGGTGGTCTCCTCAAATATCCCAGTGGACTGTCTGCTTGGAAATGACCTGGAGTCCTCAGCATGGGCTGAGGTAGAACTAAAAACCCATGCAGCAATGCTGGGTATCCCTGAACTGGTGTGTGTGAAAACAAGAGCACAGTGCAAGGCACAGGGTGAACAAGTAGAGCTGGAGTCTGGAAGAATGGCCCAGCCTACCAAGAGAACAGGAAAGTCAGTTGGGAAACCAACTGCAACACAGCAAAAGAAAGGGAACCTCTCTTCTCAGGAAGAAGTTCTGCCCTCTGAGGGAACTGAGCCTTTGGAGCTTGAACCTTATCAGGTTGAGCTCTTAGGCCCAGGGGGACCCTCAAGGGAGGAGCTGTGTAAGGGACAAGAAACCTGTCCCTCTCTTGAAGGCCTTAGGCAGCAAGCTGCTGAAGAGTCCAAGGGCAAGAAAAATGGAACACATAGGGTCTATTGGGAAGATGGACTCCTGTACACTGAGGCCAGAGACCCCAAACCTGGTGCCACTAGGAGAGTGGTAGTGCCTCAGCTGTTCAGAGAGTTCATCCTAACATTGGCCCATGACATTCCCCTTGCTGGACATTTGGGACAAACCAAGACGTGGGAGAGGTTAGTCAACCACTTCTACTGGCCCAATATGTCCAACATGGTTAAGGAGTTTTGCCTCTCCTGCCCCACCTGTCAAGCCAGTGGTAAGACAGGTGGGCACCCAAAGGCCCCCCTCATTCCACTTCCAGTGGTGGGGGTTGTAAGGAAATGCCTCCTTGGCATGGTTGCCCCCTGACTTTTTGCCTTTGCTGATGCTATGTTTACAATTGAAAGTGTGCTGAGGCCTGCTAACCAGGTCCCAGCACCAGTGTTCTTTCCCTAACCTGTACTTTTGTATCCACAATTGGCAGACCCTGGCATCCAGATAAGTCCCTTGTAACTGGTACTTCTAGTACCAAGGGCCCTGATGCCAAGGAAGGTCTCTAAGGGCTGCAGCATGTCTTATGCCACCCTGGAGACCTCTCACTCAGCACAGACACACTGCTTGCCAGCTTGTGTGTGCTAGTGAGGACAAAACGAGTAAGTCGACATGGCACTCCCCTCAGGGTGCCATGCCAGCCTCTCACTGCCTATGCAGTATAGGTAAGACACCCCTCTAGCAGGCCTTACAGCCCTAAGGCAGGGTGCACTATACCATAGGTGAGGGTACCAGTGCATGAGCATGGTACCCCTACAGTGTCTAAACAAAACCTTAGACATTGTAAGTGCAGGGTAGCCATAAGAGTATATGGTCTGGGAGTTTGTCAAACACGAACTCCACAGCACCATAATGGCTACACTGAAAACTGGGAAGTTTGGTATCAAACTTCTCAGCACAATAAATGCACACTGATGCCAGTGTACATTTTATTGTAAAATACACCACAGAGGGCACCTTAGAGGTGCCCCCTGAAACTTAACCGACTGTCTGTGTAGGCTGACTAGTTCCAGCAGCCTGCCACACCAGAGACATGTTGCTGGCCCCATGGGGAGAGTGCCTTTGTCACTCTGAGGCCAGTAACAAAGCCTGCACTGGGTGGAGATGCTAACACCTCCCCCAGGCAGGAGCTGTAACACCTGGCGGTGAGCCTCAAAGGCTCACCCCTTTGTCACAGCCCAGCAGGGCACTCCAGCTTAGTGGAGTTGCCCGCCCCCTCCGGCCACGGCCCCCACTTTTGGCGGCAAGGCTGGAGGGAACAAAGAAAGCAACAAGGAGGAGTCACTGGCCAGTCAGGACAGCCCCTAAGGTGTCCTGAGCTGAGGTGACTCTGACTTTTAGAAATCCTCCATCTTGCAGATGGAGGATTCCCCCAATAGGGTTAGGATTGTGACCCCCTCCCCTTGGGAGGAGGCACAAAGAGGGTGTACCCACCCTCAGGGCTAGTAGCCATTGGCTACTAACCCCCCAGACCTAAACACGCCCTTAAATTTAGTATTTAAGGGCTACCCTGAACCCTAGAAAATTAGATTCCTGCAACTACAAGAAGAAGGACTGCCCAGCTGAAAACCCCTGCAGCGGAAGACCAGAAGACGACAACTGCCTTGGCTCCAGAAACTCACCGGCCTGTCTCCTGCCTTCCAAAGATCCTGCTCCAGCGACGCCTTCCGAAGGGACCAGCGACCTCGACATCCTCTGAGGACTGCCCCTGCTTCGAAAAGACAAGAAACTCCCGAGGACAGCGGACCTGCTCCAAGAAAAGCTGCAACTTTGTTTCCAGCAGCTTTAAAGAACCCTGCAAGCTCCCCGCAAGAAGCGTGAGACTTGCAACACTGCACCCGGCGACCCCGACTCGGCTGGTGGCGATCCAACACCTCAGGAGGGACCCCAGGACTACTCTAAGACTGTGAGTACAAAAACCTGTCCCCCCTGAGCCCCCACAGCGCCGCCTGCAGAGGGAATCCCGAGGCTTCCCCTGACCGCGACTCTTTGAACCTAAAGTCCCGACGCCTGGGAGAGACCCTGCACCCGCAGCCCCCAGGACCTGAAGGACCGGACTTTCACTGGAGAAGTGACCCCCAGGAGTCCCTCTCCCTTGCCCAAGTGGAGGTTTCCCCGAGGAATCCCCCCCTTGCCTGCCTGCAGCGCTGAAGAGATCCCGAGATCTCTCATAGACTAACATTGCGAACCCGACGCTTGTTTCTACACTGCACCCGGCCGCCCCCGCGCCGCTGAGGGTGAAATTTCTGTGTGGACTTGTGTCCCCCCCGGTGCCCTACAAAACCCCCCTGGTCTGCCCTCCGAAGACGCGGGTACTTACCTGCAAGCAGACCGGAACCGGGGCACCCCCTTCTCTCCATTCTAGCCTATGTGTTTTGGGCACCACTTTGAACTCTGCACCTGACCGGCCCTGAGCTGCTGGTGTGGTGACTTTGGGGTTGCTCTGAACCCCCAACGGTGGGCTAACTTGGACCAAGAACTGAACCCTGTAAGTGTCTTACTTACCTGGTAAAACTAACAAAAACTTACCTCCCCTAGGAACTGTGAAAATTGCACTAAGTGTCCACTTTTAAAACAGCTATTTGTCAATAACTTGAAAAGTATACATGCAATTTCGATGATTTAAAGTTCCTAAAGTACTTACCTGCAATACCTTTCGAATGAGATATTACATGTAGAATTTGAACCTGTGGTTCTTAAAATAAACTAAGAAAATATATTTTTCTATACAAAAACCTATTGGCTGGATTTGTCTCTGAGTGTGTGTACCTCATTTATTGTCTATGTGTATGTACAACAAATGCTTAACACTACTCCTTGGATAAGCCTACTGCTCGACCACACTACCACAAAATAGAGCATTAGTATTATCTATTTTTACCACTATTTTACCTCTAAGGGGAACCCTTGGACTCTGTGTATGCTATTCCCTACTTTGAAATAGCACATACAGAGCCAACTTCCTACATTGGTGGATCAGCGGTGGGGTACAAGACTTTGCATTTGCTGGACTACTCAGCCAATACCTGATCACACGACAAATTCCAAAATTGTCATTAGAAATTGATTTTTGCAATTTGAAAAGTTTTCTAAATTCTTAAAAGACCTGCTAGGGCCTTGTGTTAGATCCTGTTTAGCATTTCTTTTAGAGTTTAAAAGTTTGTAAAAGTTTGAATTAGATTCTAGAACCAGTTGTAGATTCTTAAAAAGTATTCCAACTTTTAGAAGCAAAATGTCTAGCACAGATGTGACTGTGGTGGAACTCGACACCACACTTTACCTCCATCTTAAGATGAGGGAGCTAAGGTCACTCTGTAAAATAAAGAAAATAACAATGGGCCCCAAACCTACCAAAATACAGCTCCAGGAGCTTTTGGCAGAGTTTGAAAAGGCCAACCCCTCTGAGGGTGGCAACTCAGAGGAAGAGGATAGTGACTTGGAGGAAAATTCCCCCCTACCAATCCTATCTAGGGAGAACAGGGTCCCTCAAACCCTGACTCCAAAAATAATAGTCAGAGATGCTGGTTCCCTCACAGGAGAGACCAACACCTCTGAAATCACTGAGGATAACCCCAGTGAAGAGGACATCCAGTTAGCCAGGATGGCCAAAAGATTGGCTTTGGAAAGACAGATCCTAGCCATAGAGAGGGAAAGACAAGAGATGGGCCTAGGACCCATCAATGGTGGCAGCAACATAAATAGGGTCAGAGATTCTCCTGACATGTTGAAAATCCCTAAAGGGATTGTAACTAAATATGAAGATGGTGATGACATCACCAAATGGTTCACAGCTTTTGAGAGGGCTTGTGTAACCAGAAAAGTGAACAGATCTCACTGGGGTGCTCTCCTTTGGGAAATGTTCACAGGAAAGTGTAGGGATAGACTCCTCACACTCTCTGGACAAGATGCAGAATCTTATGACCTCATGAAGGGTACCCTGATTGAGGGCTTTGGATTCTCCACTGAGGAGTATAGGATTAGATTCAGGGGGGCTCAAAAATCCTCGAGCCAGACTTGGGTTGACTTTGTAGACTACTCAGTGAAAACACTAGATGGTTGGATTCAAGGCAGTGGTGTAAGTAATTATGATGGGCTGTACAATTTATTTGTGAAAGAACACCTGTTAAGTAATTGTTTCAATGATAAACTGCATCAGCATCTGGTAGACCTAGGACCAATTTCTCCCCAAGAATTGGGAAAGAAGGCGGACCATTGGGTCAAGACAAGGGTGTCCAAGACTTCAACAGGGGGTGACCAAAAGAAAGGGGTCACAAAGACTCCCCAGGGGAAGGGTGATGAGACAACCAAAACTAAAAATAGTAAAGAGTCTTCTACAGGCCCCCAAAAACCTGCACAGGAGGGTGGGCCCAGAGCCTCTTCACAAAACAATGGGTACAAGGGTAAAAACTTTGATCCCAAAAAGGCCTGGTGTCATAGCTGTAAACAGCATGGACACCAAACTGGAGACAAGGCCTGTCCCAAGAAAGGTTCCACTCCAAACTCCCATCCAGGTAACACTGGTATGGCTAGTCTCCAAGTGGGATCAACAGTGTGCCCAGAGCAAATCAGGGTCCACACTGAAGCTACTCTAGTTTCTGAGGGTGGGGTGGATTTAGCCACACTAGCTGTCTGGCCGCCTAACATGCAAAAATACAGACAGCAACTCTTAATTAATGGGACTAGAATAGAGGGCCTGAGGGATACAGGTGCCAGTGTCACCATGGTGACAGAGAAACTGGTTTCCCCTGGCCAATACCTGACTGGAAAAACTTACACAGTCACCAACGCTGACAATCAGAGAAAAGTACATCCCATGGCAATGGTTACTTTAGAATGGGGAGGGGTCAATGGCCTGAAACAGGTGGTGGTCTCCTCAAATATCCCAGTGGACTGTCTGCTTGGAAATGACCTGGAGTCCTCAGCATGGGCTGAGGTAGAGCTAAAAACCCATGCAGCAATGCTGGGTATCCCTGAACTGGTGTGTGTGAAAACAAGAGCACAGTGCAAGGCACGGGGTGAACAAGTAGAGCTGGAGTCTGGAAGAATGGCCCAGCCTACCAAGAGAACAGGAAAGTCAGTTGGGAAACCAACTGCAACACAGCAAAAGAAAGGGAACCTCTCTTCTCAGGAAGAAGTTCTGCCCTCTGAGGGAACTGAGCCTTTGGAGCTTGAACCTTATCAGGTTGAGCTCTTAGGCCCAGGGGGACCCTCAAGGGAGGAGCTGTGTAAGGGACAAGAAACCTGTCCCTCTCTTGAAGGCCTTAGGCAGCAAGCTGCTGAAGAGTCCAAAGGCAAGAAAAATGGAACACATAGGGTCTATTGGGAAGATGGACTCCTGTACACTGAGGCCAGAGACCCCAAACCTGGTGCCACTAGGAGAGTGGTAGTGCCTCAGCTGTTCAGGAAGTTCATCCTAACATTGGCCCATGACATCCCCCTTGCTGGACATTTGGGACAAACCAAGACGTGGGAGAGGTTAGTCAACCACTTCTACTGGCCCAATATGTCCAACATGGTTAAGGAGTTTTGCCTCTCCTGCCCCACCTGTCAAGCCAGTGGTAAGACAGGTGGGCATCCAAAGGCCCCCCTCATTCCACTTCCAGTGGTGGGGGTTCCCTTTGAAAGAGTGGGTGTGGACATAGTTGGTCCACTGGAACCTCCCACAGCCTCAGGAAATATGTATATCCTGGTAGTAGTGGATCATGCTACCAGGTATCCTGAAGCTATTCCCCTTAGGTCGACTACTGCCCCTGCAGTAGCCAAGGCCCTCATTGGTATCTTTACCAGAGTGGGTTTCCCTAAGGAGGTGGTGTCTGACAGAGGTACCAACTTCATGTCAGCATACCTAAAGCACATGTGGAATGAGTGTGGAGTGACTTATAAATTCACTACACCATACCATCCACAAACTAATGGCTTGGTTGAGAGATTCAACAAGACATTAAAAGGCATGATCATGGGGCTCCCAGAAAAGCTCAAAAGGAGATGGGATGTCCTCTTGCCATGTCTGCTTTTCGCTTACAGAGAGGTGCCACAGAAGGGAGTAGGATTCTCACCCTTTGAACTTCTGTTTGGTCATCCTGTAAGGGGACCACTTGCCCTTGTTAAAGAAGGCTGGGAGAGACCTCTCCATGAGCCTAAACAGGACATAGTGGACTATGTACTTGGCCTTCGCTCTAGAATGGCAGAGTACATGGAAAAGGCAACCAAAAACCTTGAGGCCAGCCAACAGCTCCAGAAGTTTTGGTATGACCAAAAGGCTGCACTGGTTGAGTTCCAACCAGGGCAGAAAGTCTGGGTTCTGGAGCCTGTGGCTCCCAGGGCACTCCAGGACAAATGGAGTGGCCCTTACCCAGTACTAGAAAGGAAGAGTCAGGTCACCTACCTGGTGGACCTGGGCACAAGCAGGAGCCCCAAGAGGGTGATCCATGTGAACCGCCTTAAGCTCTTCCATGACAGGGCTGATGTGAATCTGTTGATGGTAACAGATGAGGATCAGGAGGCAGAGAGTGAACCTCTCCCTGATCTTCTGTCATCAGACCCAAAAGATGGCACAGTAGATGGAGTGATCTACTCAGACACCCTCTCTGGCCAACAGCAAGCTGATTGTAGGAGAGTCCTACAACAGTTTCCTGAACTCTTCTCCTTAACCCCTGGTCAGACACACCTGTGTACCCATGATGTGGACACAGGAGACAGCATGCCTGTCAAGAACAAAATCTTTAGACAATCTGACCATGTTAAGGAAAGCATCAAGGTGGAAGTCCACAAGATGCTGGAATTGGGAGTAATTGAGCGCTCTGACAGCCCCTGGGCTAGCCCAGTGGTCTTAGTCCCCAAACCTCACACCAAAGATGGAAAGAAAGAGATGAGGTTTTGTGTGGACTACAGAGGGCTCAATTCTGTCACCAAGACAGATGCTCATCCAATTCCAAGAGCTGATGAGCTCATAGATAAATTAGGTGCTGCCAAATTCTTAAGTACCTTTGACTTGACAGCAGGGTACTGGCAAATAAAAATGGCACCTGGAGCAAAAGAGAAAACAGCGTTCTCCACACCTGATGGGCATTATCAGTTTACTGTTATGCCCTTTGGTTTAAAGAATGCCCCTGCCACCTTCCAAAGGTTGGTGAATCAAGTCCTTGCTGGCTTGGAGTCCTTTAGCACAGCTTATCTTGATGATATTGCTGTCTTTAGCTCCACCTGGCAGGATCACCTGGTCCACCTGAAGAAGGTTTTGAAGGCTCTGCAATCTGCAGGCCTCTCTATCAAGGCATCCAAATGCCAGATAGGGCAGGGAACTGTGGTTTACTTGGGACACCTTGTAGGTGGAGGCCAAGTTCAGCCACTCCAACCC